>NC_064638.1:315462910-315775576 GCF_023864345.2 Schistocerca serialis cubense
CGGAGCGCCACCACATTGGCACCTATCTGTCCGTAACTACCTGAACGCCAACTACCCAAGGCGATGGATCGGCCGCCAGGCAGCCCGTGACAGAGCACTTCATCACTGGCCTCCAAGAAGCCCTGATCTTACCCCCTGCGATTTTTTCTTATGGGGTTATGTTAACGATATGGTGTTTCGGCCACCTCTCCCAGCCACCATTGATGATATGAAACGAGAAATAACAGCAGCTATCCAAACTGTTACGCCTGATATGCTACAGAGAGTGTGGAACGAGTTGGAGTATCGGGTTGATATTGCTCGTGTGTCTGGAGGGGGCCATATTGAACATCTCTGAACTTGTTTTTGAGTGAAAAAAAACCTTTTTAAATACTCTTTGTAATGATGTATAACAAAAGGTTATATTATGTTTCTTTCATCAAATACACATTTTTAAAGTTGTGGTATTCTTTTTGAATCACCCTGTATATGTAATATAGGGATAAATATGTAATATGTATTGAGGCAAACGTAGGCACCTAAAATCGCGAAAAATCCTTGATTGATTTATTTAAAGTTCTTACACGATACTCCAATGAACATTTGGATGGAAATTAATGATATATTTTCAGTATGTCTAATATATAAGTATATATTAAATATGTAAGGGCACATATTGGTACCAAAAATCCAAAAACATTCGTGACAGAATGATTTGAAATTTTATATGACACTCTAATGAACTGTCAGACAGACAGTAGGATATGTATTTCTTCTATTAAAATGGTGACATTGTTGACGTAAACATACTTGACCACTTTACTTCAAATTTTTACACATTACTCCTACAAACGTTTGGACAAGTGAGGGATATATATTTTTTATATGTATAATTTATAAATGTATATATAAGATACATAATAGTGCACAATTGTTAGCAAAAGTCTCGTAAATTTCTCGACCAGTTTACTTCTAATTGTAAATGATACTTCACTAAACATTAGATGCAGATAGACTATATATTTTTAGGCAACACTGTACAAGTTTATTTTGTTAAGATTGACTGCAAATATGAAAATATGAATTACATTGAAATGATGCTGTATTGTTGTATTGTTGATTGTGTTTACTTAATCTTACAGCTTGACTTTTTTTGGGTGTCAAATTGATGATCTGCTTCTGTTGCTGTAGAAAAGAATGTTCAAATCCGTGTATAACACAGACTGGCCAGAGTGAAAAATGTATTCACGTTAGTTTGTGTCACACATGTTTTATGAATACTGGAGTAATTTATTTTCTTCTTGAAGTTATCCAGATAATGAGCAAGCAATAGTATAAATGAGCTAAACTAGCCCAGCGTGTGCCCTTGAAGAATCGTTACATATTTACAAATCAGACTGACAAACAACAGTGGTTCCACATGGGTCTTATAAATTTAGCTACAGACTCACTGATTGTTACAACCAGAAAACTGATGAAATACAGTAAAATTTGACATATATCCTAACAGAAAATGACATACTATAGAATTGTAAAATGAAATGTAATTAGGTGGTAAGTGAATCCTGTTATAGAGCAATCTCATTCACAATGAAAATACAGTAAAACTACCGCAATTTACGTTTTCCCGTTTTTTATGTACATTTTTGTTGTTCCCAACAGAATACTATTCTCTCACTACAATACCTTCCCAACATTAAGGACTCTGCTTTACATTTCCTGCATTTTAAGTTTACTTTGACGTCATCACGACCTCTGACATCGATTTTTTTCCAGCTGTCTGCATAAAATGCATCGTATTCCTGCTCAAAGTCAGACAAGAAACAAAGGAGAAAACACAGACTATAAGCAAAGTTATGATCATGTAATGTAGAGCATTAGCGCGGTAAGCAAGATTTTCACTGTTGGAGTGCAGGTCACGGCCAAACGTATTACAGATTCGCAGTGTTCGGATGGGTGGGAAAGTATGCTGAATCACTGCCTTAGTAATAATCGCGATCTACCTATAATGACTTTAGTAGCAACCTTTTTTCTACTCTTTGTGTTGTATTACAACAGCTGTAATTTGATTTCACCGTCATTTATAGACACAAACACCGTTTTTTAAAGATCGCTGTCTCTATAATAGGCTTTCACAAATTGTTGGTATTTCTATGTGTAACATGCTAACCCATACTAGGCGCAGAGTCTTACATTAGAGCAATCTGATTTAGACATAAACACTCCTCCTCAAGATGCATTATGCACATGATGTCTCTTATCACGTGCGCAATTATAGATGCATGTATTTAAAAGAGCATGCATAAAAATCAGTGGAAGGAATGCATGCATGCATTGGCGTTCTCGCATCCACACATTGCTCCAGTGCGCAGGTAGTCTGCTATGGATTCCCTTCTTGGCTTAGGAGCTTGCGTTTCGCTTATTGTGATGGAAAGGCCACAGAAAAAGAAAACCCAGAAGTGACTGGAGGTAAAGAAATATCTCAATGACAGAGGTACAAGTGACACGAAGTGACAACGTTTTGTTTGCAACTTCCTGAAGGTCACAGCGAGATCTCAGATTTCCTGTTTGGCAAACTGTAGCGATGAGGCTGACAGTAATAGTGCAATAGCTGGGAGCCGGCGACATCCATGCCAGTATGAACTATTTATTTCGCATTTCAAAACAAAACATTTCAGTGGTTATTACTGAAACTGAGAAACATACTGATGGTTCTTAGTCGTTATGTGAAGGTTAATTAATTTTCTAAGTGTAATTTATATTAACACAACTTTAATCATGAAAGATTACAATTATATTAGCATCTAGGACTCGACAAATTGGGGCATTTCATAGATGTCAGAACCCACTAGAATGGAGGTTATATTTTTCAATTTTGTGGTTTTTGCATCATCAGTGTCCTTCATTTCTATTTCTAGTAGTCTGTTGAGGCGTTTTTGTGTTACAAGGTCCCCCTTGCATGGATATTTGTCCACAGTTTTCTAATACTCATATCCAATACATCACACTGAGGGCATCACATATCAAGTTTTTGTTCAAATAATCTGTAGATGTGGCATTACATTCAACTTGTGTTTGTCTGTAATCATCTACAAACTTAAGTGTGCTTCCTTTGGAGTCATGAGACATTACTGCCGATATATCGCCTCACAGCCTAGCCTGAACACAGCACACAATGAAACACACATGAGCCTCAGCTGCCTGTTGTTCTCTGTTATGAAGACTGCCAAATTCAGTGTTTTAACCAGTAGTGTGTTACATGTTTTATTGACTGGAATTTTATACCAATTACCAATATTAAGTCTCACAATATAAAATGAATGCCTTTTTAATGTGGTTTCATGAGAGAGTAGAGCTATTTGCTGTCAGAAAGAAATATAAACAATTAATTGTTTCAGATTTTCTTCAATAGACACAGATTAAATTATTTTAATTTCATATTTTGAACAACATAAAGAGGTTGACCGTAAAAGTAATTTATTCATTTTTGATTGTTGTGTTTCCTATGCAGTCCTTTATTTTTCCTGCATTTTACATTTTCTTGGAAAAGCCCGCTGTAAAGTGTAAAAAGTTCGTTTTACTGTATAAAAGAAGATACTGCATTTTAGTGGATTACATGAAACTATCGAATATAATCTGTCCCTGACGTATTTCCTACCTTCACTAAAAATGTACTTCATGTCAGTAATAGTAGTCTTTCAATAAATAGTCTGGAAGTTCCTTAAAGTAGTTTTTGTATTATAATTAGCTTTTTTGTTGATAACACAGTAATTACATCATACACAGACAGGAACGCGCTTTGCAATTATGTAGCAAGACTCATATTTCAATTTAATTAGTTTCTTAGATACAGACAACATCGGAATTAGAATATGTGTCACAGACAAAGATCGTAACCGTATTTTAGTAATTTTAAGTAAATTAGTAACTTACGTCAAACATTCGTATCAACTATCGTATTTACTTGAGGCATAAGGAATACATTGTAAAGGCATTTTGTCATAACAGCTCCCAAAGTGTGGTATTCTCTACATTGTCCACATTTATCTATGCTTAGTATTACTGTTGACATATTATTAGCTTTTCAGTTAATCAAATGTGACCGAGAATCTGACGGTAATAAACTTTAAAGAAATGGAAAAGGTTATAACCAAAGGATTGACAAAACTTTTTATGCTTAGTCATGTAACAGTTTTACATTGTTATAAGTTACACGTGCAAATGACAGTATAAATCTTCCGTTTTGTATGTATTATACAAATTTCCATAATCATAATACCAGTGGAATAAACATTTCTACAAAAATTTCCTGTTGGACGAAATATGAATGGAAAGCTTCTAACCTGGCACAAAACTACAAGAGACTGATAATATTTAACACAAAGTTAGTACTTAAGTATGGTTCCGGTATTGTTTTGTGTATACAAGTTTACAAGTAATAATGCAGTTCATTTAGAAGTAGTAAGTAATGGATTTCACAAAATAATATTGCATATGCAGTTTCTTGATTGTTCATTAGATTTCAGGTAGCATATGCCACTGTATTCAGGTGACAAGACTTTTCAATGTGGAAACAATTACAAACGTTAAGTATGTAATAAGATATTCATATAATAAGTTTAGATAATATAACACAGGTAATAAATCTTGACATACAAACGATAATGGCAGTTTAATTGCTGTAGCTGAAATTACAAACTATTTTACTACAGAATTAATCAGTGCAATCGCTGTAAAGTTAATGCTTTCAGTTAACGCAGTTCTATTCAGCACTAGTTAAGTGATTAGCCTTTTATACACTACTTACAATTCCCTGACTCTACTTATGTCTTTTATTTTTCAGTCTTTGGGGTCTGAGCAGGCGGAAGCAAAACTTCTAATTTTTGTTTTAACCACTGCTCGTTTGATACACATTTTATTATATAGAAGTGTTTATGCTCATTTTTATTTTTTCACTTTTTCCATTTCATCTTCATACACGTACACACACACACACACACACACACACACACACACACACACACACACACACATACACATACACACTCACACACACACACACACACACACACACACACACACACACACACACATATACACACACACACACATATACACACACACACACACACACACACACACACACACACACAAACACACAAACACACACTTACAAGTGCAAGACTCTCAACCTACATTTTCCCAATATTTACAACAGAGACCATAGTAACTACAATCTTTTGATATCCCATATAAGATCCAACTTCAAAATCATTAACATATTTGTATCAGGAATAATCAATGTTCCTGGCTAATAATGTGTCTAAATCATTAGTCTACATATTTATATAGTGTATCTTCCATTTACAAAATATAGATCATAAACAACAATTATACATATATATATGGTACGAATCACTATATCCTCAACTCCAATCACTAAACTACATATATACATATTTTCACAGGTAGATTTTCACATTACATTCTAATTCTTCTGTACTCGAAAGAGATGCCATTGCACAGTTTATTATTTTTAAAATCAAGAAAACTCTTCCTATCATGTGCAACATTCGAATCTCTCTTTACTTCTACTATTATAATCCTTACTTTTGATCAGACACAGCTGAAGTCAGCTGAAACTTTACTTCTTTGTTTCAGTACTTTGCTTTCATCATAGTCATAACCTCAATCAGTGTAGACAAAAACAAACAAAAATTTTTACCGTTTTCCACTTGGCGTTTATACCCTCTCCTAGTAAAATGAGAAATGCAGTGACATGTTTTAGTCAAATCTGTATTATGCAAGGAAACATCATCAATAAACTTTATGAATCAGCGTATACATGCAGTCCAGACAAGAAATGTTAACCTTAAGGCAATCCAACGACCACAAGTAAATGTAAAATCAAATGACCCGTTTATTCAATGCACATGTGCAAATCATGTTGCATTTCTTCAATGCAACATTTCATTTCTTCCTTTAGCATAGTCACCATCATAGTGTGACAGAATGAAATGTGTTATCAGTGTAAAGGTCAAAGTAATGTTCAAAGTAAGTACAAAATTCTTCTTTTGTCAAACAATTATGTCTTCGTAGATACAGAGTACGTGGCACAGTGTAAGGAAAATCTCATTACTCCAGGATACTGTTGCTCTTAACCTCACTATTACGAAAGTACTGAAGGCGTATAAAAAAGAAAACAAGCAAACTGTCGCAATTCATATTCCATCTATTGACTGCTGTTTGATGTCAGGTCATTACAGTGTGTAAAGCATAGTAATTGAGTGGCTATGCTGATGTGATAAGATGAGAGACTGGCTCAACACATTGCGCAATAACATATAAAGATTTCTCAAAATTGCAAATATATAATGCATATAAGATTTTCTGTAAATGATTAAGTATTCTTTGGACTAGTTACAAAGTCAAGCATACAATTGTTTTAATGGATTTTATTTATGTTATACTTTGTTATGCACTATGATTGGATGAGGTTGTGACTGGAAAGGTTCGAAAACATGTAGCTTATTAACTTCAATGGAGTGTAAATTCAAACATCTGAGTGTATATAAGAATCATTATTGTGTGTAATATGTAAAGCAAAATGTAGATGTTGATAAATTCTTGTATGTAGTGAAGGAGGCAAAAGTTCATTTGTACGTTCATATAAGTAATCATCATTTTATATATGTATGAAACTCAAGTAACATCTAACCTTAGTGACAAACGTAGCTTTATGCAACCAAAAATGTAAACTAAGTGACAAGAGTAAGTTCTCAGGATCATGTGAATAATAATGAAATTGCTACGGAATTTGTACAACTATATGTGTAATAAATTGAATCACAATCAACAAAACGTCAAATGTAAATTTATATAAGCATGTCAGCAATAGATGTACGAAATACTTGGCCAGACATGTGGATATGTGAGTATGGACGATTTATTATAAATTTTGTCTTGTCGAAAGAGATGTACATCAGGAATTGTTTTAATTATCAACATAAGCAGTATACTGGCAGTTTGCATCCAAAAAGGGATACATAGTTTAGTATAATACGCAGCTTGATAGCATATGTACAAAATGAATGTTAGAATTTTAAAACAACTATGTGCATGACGAAGTTGTAAGCATATGCAAATGAAGTGGACAATTTGAGGAAGTCCAACTGCAAACTAGCTTAGGATCCAGTGCCACATAAACAATTCTGTGTTCCTCCAAATTGCCCCATAACACACTAAATCTTCCTCCTTGTAATAACTGCTGTATTTTACTTTTATACTTAAATGTCAGGCCCCTAAAACATAAGACTGATAAACTTTGTATTCTTTTGAAAGATAATGAAGAACGATATTATGCTTAAATGAGCATTGGCTAAAAGCAGGAATCATAAAATTGTATATTACACCAGGTTTTCATGTAATTGCAAATTATTGTAGACCCAGTGATGGTTACGGGAATTCCTCCATATGTATATGTATATGTAATGCTTTAGACCGTAAATAACTGTTCTGGACTTAACAACCTATGTATTAAAAGTGTTTTTGAAGCTCCTGCCATCAGTAAGGCTTTTAACTGTTTCTCTTTATTACTCCTCTGAAAGTGATGCAGAGAAATATACTGAATGCTTAGAACAGATTATTGTCTTTTTATGGAAATATACCAAATGCAATATACTACTTATTGGAGACTTAAATACTGATGCTAAAAAAAATACATATGAAATATCTAAAGATCATATAATCTTTCCTTTATAAATAAAAATCCGACAAGACTTCACTCTTGCCTTGATAACTTCATAACAAATGTACATATAAGTGAATTTGAAATAGGATTGTTTAGTGTTGATCACCTATCAGACCACAAAGGTATCTGGGTGAAATTAATTACTGAGAAATTAATTGGATATTAACACATATAGGAAGGATCTTAAAGTAGTAGACTGAAATACTGTCTTACTTTTTTCCAACAGTGTTGAGAAAGCCTTCAACAGCTTTGTGAACATTATCTCTAAATATTTTAATATCTGTTGCCCCAAGATCAAAAAACAATATAGTAATAAAGTCAGAAGACCCAGGCACCCAACACGAAAATGAAAAATTAAAAAATGGTGTTGTGGATAAAACCATGTATAAAACCTCAAAGAACATTGTAGATCACAAATCCGAACTAAATGTGTGGCAGATGAATATCACATTGAAAACTCAGATAACATATTTAAGGTAGCATGGAGGATAATGAAAATAGAGTTGGGTACATATATAAATTGCAAGGAAACCACAAGTGATGTCAGTATCATAGCAACTGAATTTAATCAATTTTTTTTCAAGGCTGTAAATCCCTCTATCAACCCAACTTCTGGTGAACATATTTCCAATACAACATATTCTCCTAATCTAGACCCCCATTTCTGTTAATCAGTTTCTTCAAAACTGTGCAAGCACTGTGCCAGTTTTCAAGTGCACACAAATACAAATATGTGATGTGGTTAAATCAATAACAATGCTAGGAAATTCAAAATGTGAGCTATTACAAAATTTTTTATAGTTGATCTGATACCAAGGACTCTTTATACACTAATAAAATGGATGTATGACAAAGACTATTTTCTAGAGTATCTAAAAAGATTAATTGTTGTCTCTGACCAGAATCGGTAACAAGATATCCACAAATAATTATTGTCCATTTTCACTAGTAATTATTCTCTCCAAAATAATAGAATACTGCAGAGAACAGGATATTTGTAGGCATTCATCTGAAAACAATATTCTGACTCAATCTCAATTTAGGTTAAAATTCTCAATAGTGAAAGCAGTTGAAGACATCATTTCTTTAATACAAACATGATTTAAATCAAAGTTATCTGCTGAAGCCATTCTACTCAACATAAGCAAGGCATCTGATTTAGTGAACCACACAATACTACTGGCCAAACCTTCTGTTGTGGAGTCAGAGACTTATAACTCTCCCTCAAAAGTTCCTACCGCAGTGACTGGAAACAAATTGAGGTTTACACTAAAAATTAGTCCCAATACTGAAATGTACTTGAGGTGTTCCTCAGGGATCAATGCTTGAACATTTATAATATTTGTGAATGATCTTTTCAGTAACATGCCCTATAAATTTATACTTTATGCTGATGATGCAACATTCATTAACTTGAGGAAAGATACAAAAAGTCTAAACTGGATGGCGAAGAATACTTTAACCTGTCTACTACATGGTTTAAATCCATTGAGCTATCCATCAACTATGAAAAGATGTTGAACATCATTTTCAGTTCTTCAAGCAGTGAAACTGCTTGATTCCAAATTATCTTGGGACAAACACACAGACCATGCATGCAGAAAGCTCTACACGTTACCTTGTTAGTGACCAAACTACAGTTACATGTAACAACACATCTGTTACTTAACTCCTACTATGCCTTCTTTCGCTGCCATTTTCAGTATGATATCCTTTTATGGGGTAATTCTACAGGGACCAAAAAATTTTCATCTAGCAAAATAAGGCTGTCAGGTCTATTTCTGGAGTTGCAAAGTCTAAAACCTCCTGAAGACCACTTTTGAAAGAGTTAAAAGTATTGATAGTCCCATCACTTTTTATATACTGTTGCCTACTAAAGATTAGAGAACACTCAAACATCTAAATCCTAAGGGAAGCTGTAAACTAATATAAAACTATCAGAATGAAACAGATAAATATGCCAAAAGCTAGATCAAAGACACACAGACTAATTATGAATACCTTGACCTAAAATTATTTAATTCTTTACCTTTACAGGCGCATCAAGTCTTACTTAATTGCTTTAAAACAAAAACTGAAAATGGTTGAAATAAAAGGCTTTCTGCAATGATTCAGAATTACAGCAGAGTTTTAATTTGACCTAAGATACGAAATTGTTTCTAACTGTAAACTATTTTGTATTTATATTAGTATGTCAATAGTTTATTTGATAGTGCTGAATATTATACTGTGAAATTAAGAAATTGTTCTCTAGTACCTACTATCATTACAGCGCTATTGCAAATGATTGAAGCGATTTCATAAATTCACTGTAGCTCCATTCATTGACATATGGTCACGACATACTACAGATGCGTAGAAAAACACATAAAGCTTTGTTCAGCTGAAGCCGCACTTCAGGTTTCTGCCGCCAGAGCGCTCGAGAGCGCAGTGAGACAAAATGGCGACAGGAGCCGAGAAAGCATATGTCGTGCTTGAAATGCACTCACATCAGTCAGTCATAACACTGCAACGACACTTCAGGACGAAGTTCAACAAAGATCCACCAACTGCTAACTCCATTCGGCGATGGTATGCACAGTTTAAAGCTTCTGGATGCCGCTGTAAGGGGAAATGAACGGGTCGGCCAGCAGTGAGCAAAGAAACGGTTGAACGCGTGCGGGCAAGTTTCGCAGCTTGCGGAAGTCGACGAATAAAGCAAGCAGGGAGCTAAACGTACCACAGCCGACGGTTTGGAAAATCTTACGGAAAAGGCTAAAGCAAAAGCCTTACCGTTTACAATTGCTACAAGCCCTGACACCCGATGACAAAGTCAAACGCTTTGAATTTTCGGCGCGGTTGCAACAGCTCATGGAAGAGGATGCGTTCAGTGCGAAACTTGTTTTCAGTGATGAAGCAACATTTTTTCTTAATGGTGAAGTGAACAGACACAATGTGCGAATCTGGGCGGTAGAGAATCCTCACGCATTCGTGCAGCAAATTCGCAATTCACCAAAAGTTAACGTGTTTTGTGCAATCTCATGGTTAAAAGTTTACGGCCCCTTTTTCTTCTGCGAAAAAAACGTTACAGGACACGTGTATCTGGACATGCCGGAAAATTGGCTCATGCCACAACTGGAGACCGACAGTGCCGACTTCATCTTCAACAGGATGGTGCTCCACCGCACTTCCATCATGATGTTCGGCATTTCTTAAACAGGAGATTGGAAAAACGATGGATCGGTCGTGGTGGAGATCATGATCAGCAATTCATGTCATGGCCTCCACGCTCTCTCGACTTAACCCCATGCGATTTCTTTCTGCGGGGTTATGTGAAAGATTCTGTGTTTAAACCTCCTCTACCAAGAAACGTGCCAGAACTGCGAGCTTGCATCAACGATGCTTTCGAACTCATTGATGGGAACATGCTGCGCCGGGTGTGGGAGTAACTTGATAATCGGCTTGATGTCTGCCGAATCACTAAAGGGGCACATATCGAACATTTGTGAATTCCTAAAAAAACTTTTTGAGTTTTTGTATGTGTGTGCAAAGCATTGTGAAAATATCTCAAATAATAAAGTTATTGTAGAGCTGTGAAATCGCTTCAATCATTTGTAATAACCCTGTATTAGTGTGTGTAGTGTAACTATGTCAACATATTGTATTTGTGACAATGTATGTAAACTTCCTATGACTACACTGACTGCATAAAAAATGCTTAAAGATGGATCGAAATAAATAGATAAATAAATATATTCCTAGATTTGTATGAGTGTGTGTGCTGTTGTGTTGTATAAAAATGCCTATAAGGAACAGGGGAAGAGACGTCTGTGACAGTAAATCCTGGCTTATGTTGAAGAAAATGTCACATGCCTAAGACACTGCACTTGCCATTTACAGAAAGCATAAAAAGTAGGCATCTCCGTGAATCCGTTTATTTCTGTATAGAGAATATGTAATGGTCAAATATGTCTGAAGGAAATTCCTAATTTGTATAAAAATTTCTTAATAAAGGAATTGGTGCATAAAAGGTAGCAACTTAGTCTGAATTCGTGTATGTTTCATTTGTGTTACATTTCTGACAAGGGAAACTCCCCACCACCCCTCTCCCACTCAGATTTACTGGTAAGAGAGCCCAGTGGATAGCCTGTCAATAACTGAACACAGATAAAGCATGAAGGTGTACTGTACTGTAAAAAAAGTAGCAAAATAGAAACAACGAATCGTCCAAGTTGAAGATGTGCAACATCACGCGGATTTGACTAGCCACACCGTGGTGGTTCTGTGGTCACGGTGTTGGATAATGGAGGACGAGATCTGTGTTTCTTTTTTCATAAAATTATGAACTGTCTGTCCTGTCATTAATGTGTCTGTTCATTGTATTCAAATTCGTGTCTGTGTCATGGTGTAATGTCCATTTGCAACAGCGAGGTGTAACAAAGAAACCTGCAGATGTATGTACATCCTATTTGTTCTACATGAGTACCACAAGTTATGACCCCGTGTATTCCATTTTGGAAGTTGTGATTCTTGAATTCCTTTGTTGTAACAAAGTTCACTCACATCTATTTGTTGCTTTCATTTCTGTGAGAGGTCTATGTGGCATCTCACCTGCTCTCACTATTCATCACATTTACTTGTGATGGTAATTTATTCTTACCATATGACTCATTTCTATAACCAATGTATAGTGTGAGAATTGCCAAGGCTACAGAGAGAGAATACAGATGTCAATGACTGGGCAGACAGTTGTGAAAAAAATACAGCAGAGAGCTTCGAACATAGATTTCCAGTGTTGTAGTACAATACCATGACCAACAACCATGATGCAATGGTTCTCACAATTCGCTCGATGTTGCACATCTTAAGCTTCGACTGTTCACCATTTTTGCTTCTTTTTTCACAGTTCAGTAAAGGTTCATCCTGTTTTGATCTTTGTTCAGTTGTTGATGGACTATTCACTGGGCAGTTTTACCTCTAAATAGGAGGGTAGTGCGATGGGAAGTTTCCTTTGTGACTCAATAAATCTTCCCAAATGAGATTTTCACTCTGGAGTGGAGTGTGCACTGATATGAATCTTCCTGGCAGATTAAAACTATGTGCCGGGCCAAGACTCGAACATGGGAACTTTGCCTTTCGCAGTCAAGTGCTCTACCGAATCTTCTTTTTTTTTCGTCATCTCGTACTTGGTAGGGGTTGTAATAGTGGAGCTAGGCCGGCTTCAGCACATTTTGTTAGTGCAGGTATGCACTCAAGGGCAAACCTATTGTTCTCCTTTGATTGATAGGTACTTAACCTATTCTTCTGTTAAAAGGATCCTTCATTTTAATTGACAGGCACTTACCTATTGTTCCTCCACCTCCTCCCACTCTCCTTCCCCATCAGGAAGCATCCCCGTCGCTGCTAGAGGTACACTTTCAGGTTGAAGTTATTGGAATAGCTTCTCTCATCACTTTAATTAAATTGATCAATTAATTAACCTATCACCCTCTGGTAAATCCCGTCTCCACCCACCCTCCCTCCATCCTGGAAATTGGCGGGGAAAAGACTCAGTTGATCGGTCATTTGGAGGGATATCGAATGATATGTGTGGAAAATCGTTTATTTCAACAATTTATAGGATTCAGTGCAGTGTATCGAATAAATGGAAATTTGTGGAGAGGAAGGTTCTCGTAACAGGAAATTCAAGCATATATTGTTTCACAAGTATCCATGTTAAAAGCTATACTAGCTTTATAAATCCAAGTATGGCATTACTTAGAAACATGGTTTTTCCAGACACAATGGTGATCGCCAGAGTGTATATTATCACACCAGCTGGGCTGTTACACGTCGCCGGCAGTGCACCCTTGCAATAAAATTATCGAATTTTATGTAATTTGTTGGTAGCATTTGTCAACTGTGTGTTCAGTAGGTACCCAGATTTTCAAAGTCGTTCAAACATGTCATGCCTTTTTGGTCTAAGGGACCGAGATTTTGATCTAAATTGCCGAGACCAGTGTACTTGTTTGTGATTTTTGTACTCAGCTCTGTAGGTAACTCAGTATTTATTTATGTTAATTTCTGTAACTATTGTTCTATGTTGATATCAGCAAATTATGACTGTTGTAAAAGTACACCCTCCTCTAACGATACCTTTCTTCAACAGAAGATACCAAAATACTTTCTACCTTTTCAACAGGTTAATACTATCTCAGTGGTTTAACTAACAGAATTTAATATTATTTTGTATATGATGTATTATATTTCAGGCTAAAATTTATAGAAAGAAATTACTTTATTTTTATTGTTACAATCGATGTGTGCTAACTCTCTATGTACAGTTCAAACTACTTTTATTTTAGAAATATGTGAAATTACGAAATATTAGGCACACTTAAAATTCCTATTATTAATTGCACAATCTGACAGTAATTATTCAATTTATTTCTGGATTCATTTATAAAATAATAATAGAAATATACATAATAATAGAAATTAATAGAAAGTCATTTGTCAAGAAACTTTCTACACTTTTTGGAATACTATTAGTAACATAAAATGGGGTATTAGTGCGCCTCTGATGTGTTTGGACATGTTTTTAATTTTGTGAATAACAATGTAATTTTTCATTTTGAAGTGGAAACTGTAAAGAGAGTGTGATATAGAAAATGTAATGGATTGAAAAAGTCACAGAAACAGAAATTATGGAGCAGGCTTTCTTCAGCAATATCATGTGAATTGGAACCATGTGAACCTATAATATCATAATTTCAGCTTCAAGAATTAGCTTCTACACGTGAAGAACTGGAGCCAATTATGAGAAAAGAAGATAAGTAAAAAAGTTTATTGTAAATCTTACTCCTCTTGACGCTTCTTAAAAGAATCTATTATGAAATGAGTGAAAATCAACCAATGATATGTGGGAAGGGTAAGATTACAAGTGATGGCGTCGTCTGGGATCAGTTGACTGATAGTGAAGTTTTGTCTGTTGCAGAAGAAAGGAGAGTGATTTGTGCCATTTGCAGTTTGTGTATAAATGAGTTTCCAATCACGCAAAGAATGAAGACCAAGGACTGCCTAACAAAGTCCTATCAACAGTGATGAGGGACCAAATCAATTGAAAGACAACTTTACAACTAGAATTAGGGACACCAAAAAAGAAATTTGTGAAATTAATTTGTTCATGGACTCGTGTACTTGTTAACAAAATCAACAGAGACAAGAGCAGCTGTGATGTAGAAGTGAAAACTGAGGGACCCAGTCAGGACATGTTTGAGCTGAGTGAAAGTATAGTCAGCAAAGAATCAATAAAAACTGATATTTTGCAGGCAATTTTGGCAAAACTGGAGGAAATGAAGACAGATAACAATAGTAAATTCGATAGGGTACAAGACCAAATGGGCCAGATTATTAATCAGATTTCAGAGCTAAAAAAATGGGTTGTCAGGGGAGTTAAAAAGTGTGAGTGAAGCAATTGATTTATTCGAAAATAAATTTGTTTTTTTGGAAGACGAGTTAATTGCCAAATCTAAAATACAGTCGAAAAATTTTAGTGACGCCAGTGTTGAACAGAAGGCTGCTGTGGAAAAAAATGGAAAAGCTTTAGCAGTATAGGTCAAAAATTTTTAAATGTTGAAAACAATATGCAAACCAATGTAAATGTTTTACACCAAAAAATTTCAGCTGTGCAGGAAAATTGCATTTTAAAAAATCAGTATTCAAACAATGGTATTGCATGGTCCAACACTCCAATCAAAAGTTTTCCATCAAAGAATTTACATCCAGTGGATTTTCTGCATCAATGTAGAGATAGTTTCGTATCAAACATGAGTGAGAATCAAAAAATTAAATTACTTAAAAGATGTCTTGAAGGCGAAGCTCTGTCTTGCTTAAATTTAAATTTAAGTCAGTGGGAAACATATCAAAGTTTCGAGAAAAGTTTTTTTAAAATAATTTTAGTCAGAAGATGAACACGTGAGACTTAAAATTGACTTTCTGAATGGTCCTAATTATAGGAATAGGGAAGTACTGCGAAAGAGTTTTTTAAGAACCAACTTAATAAATTAACACACCTTGACAAACCGATTGACGAAATGACATTGATTGATGAGCTCAAAAGAAGATTGCCAGAAAGGTTGCAATGGGATTTAGTACACGGACCTGACGATTGTCTTGAACAGCTTTTATGATGTGTTGACAGACTGGTTAGAGCAGTAGAAAGGAGTATGTAAAATAACAATCAGAACAATAGGAATCACAAGGGGAATAACTACAGAAACAGAGATAATGGCAACTTCTATCAAGATCGAAATATTAACAGAGAGAGAAATTTTGAACACCAGCAGAACAGGAAAAATGGGGATAACCATGGGCAGTTTAATAGAAGAAACAATCATAGTGGTAACTACTCAGGAAAAGGCAGTCCACCTCAATGAAGGTACACCGTTTTGGGGCAAGGAAACACAACAAGCATAGGATCCCCCATTTTCAATTGCCGTTAAACAATAGTAACAGGTGTCTAAAATATCAGAGTTCTCATTTATGTTTTGATCAAAAACTTTGGGATACTATGTTTAATTAGTATGATGTAGGTGATAATCACAAACCAGAATGTAAGAGTAGTGAGAATTTCGATGTAGTATGTACTAATGATTTCTTCTCTTGGTCAGAAAACAGTGTTATTAAAGTATGTAAATCGAGTGACGACTGTATTGGATCTGAACTATGTGGTATCTTTGATGTAGATGTGCATGAGAGCGGTAAAATAACTAAGGTTGGTAAATCTGAGACTAGTAGCTTATCGCAAATGAATGTAGGTGAGGTAAATGATTTTGATGGAAGTGAGACTTGTGTTGTTGATTATCTTGTTCATGAAGTGATTTTGGAAGAATATGATGATGATATTGATGAGTATCATGTATTTGCGGAATTTAAAAATAATGAAGTTTTAGAGTTATTTCTGAATGCTGTTGACTACACAGATAAGGTAAGCGAGGTATGTGATGATGTAAGTGAGAGTCATGGGATACCAGTCCATTCAAAGCAGGTTTCCCTTAATGTCATGCAGAGTGATGATCCAAACAGTAAACATGAGTTTCCTGTAAGCCTAGAGAATAAAGTTGAAAACTTTTTGGAGTTTTTTAGGGCCAGATTGATGATGACATAGATAAATGTGCATTCTGGAATAAGTTAGCTGTGGCTAGTCAAACTTTGTATCCAAATTGGTGGAATGAAGTGAAAAAAGATCTAAGCAGGAATTGTATTTTTGACAGTAATATATTTTGTGTTCCTCCCATAATAAAACAAGTTAGTTGTGCTATGGAATCCGTTCATTGTGTTCAATTTTTACCTGACGACATGAGTAACAAAAGTAATCTATGATACCTGTAAAGTTGATAAAATCCTGTAAAGACAGTGTGGATGTAGCATTTGATGAAATTGAAAGTGATCTTTTACATGAAGTTTCTGATAACAGAGATGATGATTCAGCTTTTGGGTGTTCTTACATTAAGATTGATCAGTGAGAATGGAACTGTTTGACTGATGCACGTAGCCCGATTTGTGGTATATCTAAACTCTATAGAGGCAAGCTTATGTGTAGTAATAATTTTGTAAAATTGTCCGCTGTAGGTGTAAAGATAAGAGGAGCTACAGGTAAGCAAAGCAAGTATGTAAAATATTGAGTACTGTTAATGTTTAGTGTATAAGACATGATCTTTGAACATGGATGTATAATGATCCCTAGTCTAGAAGAAAATATACACTATGTTTGTACATTCATCAGACTGTGTAATTGTGTTTTGTCTCTCAGGAATTTGTGATTTCTAAAGCTCTGTCTTATCTATTGAGTGAGTTAAAATCTATGATAGACTATATAATTATATTTTGTAATAGATTTGTGCTTTATAATTTGATACATATATGCCATTAGACTAAGTGAGTAGATCCTTTTACAATTTTGAAATAGAACAATGTTCATAATTTGTGCTGTAAAAGTTAGGAATAGTATCTTAGTATATCTGTGTGTATCACTTCGTTAGTTCACTTATTTCATTGAAATTAACACTGTTTATTAATGTTTCATATGTGGACACCTTTTGATTTTTTCTGACGCAAATCCTACATAATCGCTTTTGCAATGTAAATAGGGAGATTATATGCTGTGTGATGTGACAAAGGTATTGAACCACAAATTTAGTACACAAAACAATGTTTTCAGATTTGATGTGGATGTCAGACAGGAAGTTACCTATCTGTAGGAGCGTGTTATGAGAACTCTATGGAGGAAACTGGAAGATGTGGGCGGTTCCACTCCCCACACTGGTGTATGGCTGTATCCTGCTGGCCAAACGACTTACAAGAGAGCATAGGTGCTGGGTAATGTACTCAAGCATCTGTCAACTACATCAGTGTTGTGACTGAGATTTGTAAATTGTTAGACAAAACTGCCAAAGACAGTATTATTCCTCACAAATGTATGTTTTTTTCAAGTGGAGTGATTGACTTCCCAATACATTATATAACTTTAAATCAGTATGTTTTTTTATCATTTGTAAATGAATCTTCTAGGTCTTTGTATATGTAGGTTAGTTTATATGGACAATTCGCAAATACTATGGAAGACATTTACTGGTATAGACAACTTAATAATATGTCTACAAGTCTGCTTTCAAACACTGATTTTGGTCCTCAAGCTACTCACAAAATGTCATCATTCAAAGCTATTTATAACGCTGATTACCAGTATTTATCCTGAGTAGTGCAATATTGTATCTGGCTGGAACTTGAGTTGTGGGCTAACTCATGCTTCACTCTGTGTTGGGTACCCCTGGTCATTGCGACTGTTTGTGTGTACTGAAGGAGAGGGCACAACTATTGATTGAAACTAGATGGTTCTTATAATTATTCTTTACATATGATTGAACTTATTGATATGTGTATGATCTTTATTAATTTTGCTGGTTTGTACGCAGTGTGGTTTCATTAATGGGCCGGTCCACAGATTTAAGCTTAGGCCCTAAAATTTTTTCATTATTTTGTCCTTTCATGAGTCAACATATCCTTAAATACACTGGTTTATGTGGCTGATTGCTTATGTGCTATATTCCTACTCATGATTGAGTATATTCTCCTGGTCTGCTACCATCTTTGTCAGTTTTTCAGTCAGCTCACTCGTCGTAAACTTAGGCTCCGATTTTTTCTCTTCTCTTTTGAAGATTTAAGATGTAATTTTATGGTTGTAAACTTGCAATTTGTAATTGTAGTAACTTACATAGGGTTTGTACTTATTACTATAGTTTAATGTTGCTGTATTAGTTCTGACTTTGTATTATTTGTCATGACGCTATGTTCCACAAAACTGAAAATCTGTATGCCATGTCCTGATATATGTATAGATTATGACTTGTATATATTTCTTATGTTTCCTGTAATATGTTATGTACCAGATACTTTCATACATCTTTATTCTATCTTTTGGTATCATTTTGTACACTCATTGGCAACCCTTATGTTCTGTCAAAAAATATTGTAAATGCATTGTCTCCCAATTTTCTGAGGGGGATATTGTAAAGGGACACCCTCCTCTAACATTACCTTTTTCCAACAGAAGTTATCAGTACCAAAAATACTATCTACTTTTTAAACAGGTTACTATTATTTCAGGTGTTTAGCTACCTAATTTAATACGATTTTGTATACAATGTATTATATTTCAGACAAAAATTATAAAAAGAAATTACTATATTCTCGTTGTTGCAATCGATGTGTACTAACTCTGTATGTACAGTTAAAATTACTTTTCTTTTAGAAACATGTGAAATTACAAAATATTTGGCACACTTAAAATTCCTATTATTAACTGCAAAATCTGACAGTAATTATTAAATTTATTCCTGGATTCATTTATAAAATAATAATAGAAATTCATTTGTCAAGAAAGTTTCTAAGCTCTTTGGAATATTGTTAGTACCGCAAAATGGGGTATTAGTGGGCATGCCTCTGACTTCAGCATTATCATGTCAATTGGAATCATGTGAACCTATAATATCAAAATTTCTGCTTCAAGAATCAGCCCCTAACGTGAATAAATGGAGCGAACTACGAGAAAAGAAGATAAGTAAAAAAGTTTTTTGTAAATCTTAACTCCTCTCGAAGCTTATTAAAATATTTTATTTTGATGTGATGGAGGGGAAGATTACATTGTCTAATGTGCATACATCCTGAGTGTGTTTATCTGCTCCATTCGCTCAATATCGAGCTTGGAAAGTTTCCCATTTTGTTGCATTTTTCTATCCAAATTATTATGAAAAAAGATGTTTCCTAATGAGGATTGTGACTTAACCTCATCACTGTTAGCCATGTGATATCATTTGCTCTAACATTCTGTCCTTTCATTGCAGTCTAGTTCATCTGTATGTATTGATTCCATTTTTACTGACAATAAAAGGTACAGACTGTAATTTAATTATTGAAATATAACAGAAAGTCAATAGTAGTGGAAAATTTCACTCATGACATATGTTTGTGACAAGATGGCTTCTCATTATTGTCACTGTTATGTATATAAAATTCGTTTACATCGCAATGAAAAATCAGTTCTACCATAAACGTTGTTGCTTCGAAAGTATTTTAAGCTGGTTAAGGATCATGATAGTGTGACGAAATTGCTATTGTATGCTATGATCAATGGAATATATTTGATCTTATCTTTGGTTGACATACAATTAGTATTTCAACAGTCACTGTTACAATTGCATTGCACTTTACTTACAATCCAATGATTTAAGGACTTGGTCTCTGTTTGGTCGCCAGTGTATTCTATTCTTTTTTTACTACCAGTGGGGTAATGAATTAGAGTTTTTGAATCAGAAGTGTTTTCTAACTTCCAACTGTGACGTCATAAATGGAAGTTAATCAAATGTTTTTACAGCTGCATGCCAAACAGACACCATCAAAGATATCTGAAATAAATACCTCTTCATTCTGCTGTGAAGGTCGTCCCCAACACAGCCACCATATGTTGCTATTTGTTGACCATTTCGACTAATGAGAGAAACTCGTATTCTGATGCAGTGAGATGAACTGTTTGTCAAATAAATAAACAGACACTGTAATTTACTTCATGTTATTTATATTAAACCAAAATCCAATGTTACTAAAAATCTGTTACAATAGGAAGAGCTATAAAATGTTTGCATCCTCTCTTCATCAAGACACACTACACTCTCCTCTCTTTCTACCAACTCAAAAAAAAAATGGCCGTCATATCTCTCTCATCTAACAGCATCTTTGCTGCAGTGCATCGCTTCTTTTTTATCTTATATATACCTCTTTGGAAACATCTAGCAAGTGTCTTTACAAGCCTGTCATTGTTGTGGTTAAGTAGGAGATCTGTTGGTCAGTTACATACCACTTGTAGCCATGATACTCTGATGCTTTATGACAGGTGAATAATCCATACAATAATTGCCCTGTCTTTACACTACACATTCACTAATTCTAGTTGAAATGTTCCGTAGAACTGGTACTTCTTTATTCAGAACAAAAGATGGCCACATTCTTAATGCACAATACGATGAGTCTTACAAAAAGTTGCATGACGCATTTCTCAGTTGATGCAGGGTCACCACTAAGGAAATATTCCCTGCCAGATGACAGGGACCTTGAGCAATTGCTTAAAAAACCAACTCGAGAGGGGAACATATTAGAAATGTTGGCGACAAACAGACCTGATCTTTTTGAGGGAGTTAATCTAGAAGATGGTATTAGGAACTACAACATCGTTGTGGCTTCTGTGTCAGTGGAAACTGCAGAAAAATAACAACAAAGAAACAGCGTAGAGTTTTCTTGTTTGGGAAAGCAAATAAAAGTGTCATTAATGAATATCTTCATAGTCAGCTCCAAGCATTCACCACAGGACACAGAGATATTGAGAATCTTTGGGGAATTTAAAGGTATTGTCCACCACATGCTAGAGAAGTATCTGTCTAGCAAAAATATAGGGGAGGAAAGAATCCCCCTTGGTTCAACAAACATAAAGTTGCTGAGAAAGCAGAGAATTTTGCACAGTCGTTTTAAACTTTGTCACTGTCCCGCTGACAAGCAGAAATTATGCAATATGAAAGCAAGTGTCAAAAGGTCAATGAGAGATTCTGTTAACGAATTTGAAAGCAATATTTTACCTACAGAATGTAAAAATAACACAAAAAAATTTTACTTGCACATAAAATCTATGAATGCTACAAATAATTCAATACCTTCTCTTGATGACACTATGGGTAGTGTAATGGATGATGATAAACAGAAGACCGAAATTCTAAACCTAGCCTTCAAAAACTCGTTTATGATAGAGGACTGCAATTATCGAACAAATGCAAAGATGGGTGACATAGTGTTTAGTGTATCTGGGATTGTAAAACATTAAGATCCTTAGACATCAGGAAGGCATCTGGTCCAGATGGTATCCCCGTAAGATTTTATGTTGACTTTGCTACAAATATAGCACCATTCTTATCCATCATCTATCACAGATCATTGGAACAGCAGATATTTCCACGAGACTGGAAGAAGGCCCAGGTCATAGCAATCTATAAAAAGGGTAGAAAATCGGATGCACATAATTACCAGCCAATTTCACTGCATCGATTTGTTGTCGAATCATAGAACATATTTTGTGTTCAGTCTTAATGACCTTTCTAGACTCTGAGAAGCTCATCTGCAGAAACCAGGTGAAACGTTGTTGTGATGCCTCATGTAAGGAGGAGAAGTGCATACCATCACGTTTCCGACTTTGATAAAGGTAGGATTGTAGCCTATCGCGATTGCGGTTTATCGTATCGCGACATTGCTGCTCGAGTTGGTCAAGATCCATTGACTGTTAGCAGAATATGTTAACGGAAGGTTCAGGGGGGTAATACGGAACGCCATGCTGGATCCCAATGGCCTCATATCACTAGCAGTCGAGATGACAGGCATCTTATCTGCATGGCTGTAACGGATCGTGCAGCCACGTCTGGATCCCTGAGTCAACAGATGGGGACATTTGCAAGACAACAACCATCTGCACGAACGGTTCGACGACGTTTTCAGCAGCATGGACTATCAGCTCG
This sequence comes from Schistocerca serialis cubense, assembly GCF_023864345.2. Lineage (NCBI taxonomy): Eukaryota > Metazoa > Arthropoda > Insecta > Orthoptera > Acrididae > Schistocerca > Schistocerca serialis. The sequence goes on from NC_064638.1 coordinate 315,485,711, forward strand.
GAGACCACGGCTGCAGTTACCCTTGATGCTGCATCACAGACAGGAGCGCCTGCGATGGTGTACTCAACGACGAACCTGGGTGCACGAATGGCGAAACTTTTTTTTCGGATGAATCCAGATTCTGTTTACAGCATCATGATGGTCGCATCCATGTTTGGCGACATCGCGGTGAACGTAAATTGGAAGTGTGTATTCGTCGTAGCCATACTGGCGTATCACCCGGCGTGATGGTATGGGGTGCCATTGGTTACATGTCTCGGTCACCTCTTGCTCGCATTGACGGCACTTTGAACAGTGGACGTTACATTTCAGATGTTTTACGAACTGTGGCTCTACCCTTCATTCGATCCCTGTGAAACCCTACATTTCAGCAGGATAATGCACGACCTCATGTTGCAGATCCTGTACTTGCCTTTCTGGATACAGAAAATGTTCGACTGCTGCCTTGGCCAGCACTTTGTCCAGATCTCTCACCAATTGAAAACGTCTGCTCAATGGTGGCCGTGCAACTGACTCGTCACAATACGTCAGTCACTACTCTTGATGAACTGTGGTATCATGTTGAAGCTGCATGGGCATCTGTACCTGTACACACCATCCAAGCTCTGTTTGACTCAATGACCAGGCATATCAAGGCCGTTATTACGGCCAGAGGTGGTTGTTCTGGTTACTGAATTCTCAGGATCTATGCACCCAAACTGCATGAAAATGTAATCACATGTCAGATCTAGTATAATATATTTGTCCAATGAATACCCGTTTATCATCTGCATTTCTTCTTGTTGTAGCAATTTTAATGGCCAGTAGTGTATTTCCAGTCTTCGTACTGCTTGTAGATATAAAACTGCTATTTTCTGACATTTCTGTTATTCCCAATTTGAGAGAGCGTTTCGCACTTTTTTATCAGTGTAAGATATAACGATCACACCTCGTTGTTCTGCGAATATGTAGAGGCATTTCTGCTGTTTCCAGGAGAAGGGCGTTGGTGGGAGCAGAATGCATAGCTCCGAGGCAGATGCGTAAGCAGTTTATCCAGTAGTGCTTGGTACTTGCTAGCAGCAGTGTGATAGACTGTGTATCCATAGTATATATGGGAACGTATCAACGTGTGGTAGAGGGTGAGCAGAGTGTTGGGGTGAGCCCCCCACCATACTCTTGTCACAGATTTGATAAGGTTCAATGCTTTTTCACACATACGATGGTTTGAATATGAGGTATCCAACTCAATCTGGAATCGAAAAGAACACCAAGAAACTTCGCCTGGGATTTTAATGGTATTTTATGATTAGAAACTTTTATACTGTTCAAGCAGCCTGTCATAGTTTTGTTCATCAAAGGATCAAGTACCAATTTTTCTGCCGAAATCTGTAACCCACAACTACGTAATGTTTGATCCAGTGTGCCCATCGCCTTTGATTGCTCACACACCGCCTGATCCATTCCTCTGGTCGACACATACAAACAAATATCGTCTGAATATTAGAGGATTTTAACTGGACAAGGGATAATCCTTGCCAGCTCGTTAGTATATAGTGCAAAGAGTAGCGGGCTGAGGATAGCCCCTTGTTGAAGACCTGTTGTAAAAGAACGTGGTCCAATTAATTTATTTTGCAACTGAACACATATGTGTCTTTCAGCAAGGAAAGTGCTGATTCCACAAGTCAGCTGTGGTGGGATTCCAGTGGTTTCCAACTTCTGTAGTAACACAGGTATAAGAACATTACCATACACTCCAACTACATCCAGGAATATAGCTGTTACATTCTCTTTTCTTGTTGTTGGGTCATCGATCTCTGATGTTAAGATATTTATATTATCTATTGTTCTCTTGCCTGTTCTAAACCCATACTGACTCGATGACAGGGTCTGATTTGATTCCATCCATCATTCCAAGTGATTTTTTATCAGGCGCTCGAAAGTTTTACTGATACAGGAAGAAAGAGAAATAGATCTATATCATTTGGCCTGCTCTTCATCCTTATGTGGTTTCAGTATGGCTACCACTAGTAGAGTTGACCATCTTCTATCAGCGTGTCATTCATTCATATTTGGTTAAATGTCTGTAATAATTTTCTGAGTGCTATGTCTGGGAGATTTATTATCATCTGCTAGTGTATATCGTCCTTACTGGGTGTGGAAGTTACGCTCTTTTTAATGCCATTCATCAGTTCTTCTTACGAAAACGGTACCACGAGCGACTGATTGTAATCCCGTTCTCTGGGGGGCAATATGGCTTCTCGGCTGTGGAAGCTGCTGAGAATAAATTCACAAAATCTTCAAGCCATGCATCACTTAATGGCTGACGCATAGTGGAGTTTTTTTTTAATCTTAATTTCGTCTAAACATCAGCGCTACTAACATTGTTATTTAAAGATTCACGGAAGTTTGGCAGCTATTCTTTTTACAGTCTTTTAACAGCCTTCGAACTTTCGCTGCTACTTTCCGATATGCAATGTAGTTTTCTACATTTTATTGTTTACAGAAGTTACTGTACGCAAGTTTGCACTGGGCTATGGATCTAGAGCACTCTGGTGTCCACCAGACTGGGGGCTGTCGCTTCAGAACGATGACTTCCTTATTTTTTGGAATGGACATTGTTGCAGCGTCTTCAATAATTGAAATTAGCTGTTGGCAGGCCTCTTTTGGAGCTAACAAATTGTTAAAAGATTGAAACTTCACCTGGACTGTTGCAGTATACTTTGGCCAGTCAGCATCCTTTATTTTCCACCTGCTGATTAGGTAGATAATTTCTACTGTATTTATAGGTAAGTCTATTGTGATTTTCAGAAGGAAAAAATCTGAGCCAAGAGGGTCTCATGTGACTGTCCATTCCGTTACATGGTTGAGGTCAACAGACCACAATGTCAAATCGACGGCCGACGGTCATCTGTTTGGGTTTTGTATCATAGTAGGAGAATCGTCATTTAGAAGAATCTAATTGAACTTTTCAAAAAGTGTAACTAACTCTTTGCCATCTACCTCATCTATCACGCAACTCCATAGTGAGTGTTGTGTGTTGAAGTCTGCACAAAGGAGAAATGGCGTTTGAAGCTGGGCTATAATCTGATCCAGTGAAAGATATTGTATTTTACACTTTGGTGGTTTGAAAATGGTGACGATGGTGAATGTGCCGTTAGGAGTGTAAATTACAGCAGCAACTAGCTGGCATACTGTTGTCCTTATAGTGATATCTAATTTTTTAAACGTAATTGTCTCTCTAATCCACCTCCTTTTCCATCGTCTCTGTCTTTTCTGAGCACAGCGTATCCTTTGAATTGTATTCGTTAGGTTGGCTGAAACCAAGTTTCACAAATGCAAGCTACCGGTATGTCGTTGCTGCTAAGCTCCCAATAAAGACTTTCTCAGTTCGAGATTGCTGACCTTACATTCCACTGGAGTATTTTAAAAGCCATTGTCAGATTTGCAGAAGTCTTCAACAGCATTACGTATAAGAGCCTGTGTCGTTACCATGTCTGTTTCACTTTTAAGAGAAAGAAAGATCTGCATTATTAAAGCACAAATGCTGTTAATAGTAGTTTCTCGACCAGTGTAAGATGTTGCCAGAGGAGTGGGAGTGTATGGATTGTCTTGTATTGAGTTCTGTGTACCCTGAAATTCGTATACATATCAGAATAACCCTGCTTGTATGGACTGCGAGTAAACGGTTTATTTTTGTAAGACCTGGGAGCTGGAACTGACATAACTGCAGGCTTAGGTCCCTGTTGCAGCCTTTTGTTCGTCATGTTCAAACCTTCTGGTTTCTCGCATATTTTAGGCCAGTCACTAGGAGAGAGCTCTCATATTGTAGAAAAACCAGCAGTAGTCTGCGCAAATGATGGTCGCGGTGACGAGACGGCAGTTGTGTAAGAAGCGCCATAGGCTTCGCTGTGCTTTGCTTCCATGTGCTGCTGATAAATTGGGCAACAATGATCAGAAGCGAGGTGATTTCCGTCGCAGTGCAAACACCTGGGCTCTCCAGCATGTGAGCATTGTGAGGTCTTGTGGGCTCCCATGCATTTGGCACAGCAGGTACTACTACGACATTGCAAACTTAAATGGAAATATCTATGGCAATTATGACATTGAAAAACTGACTTTTACATACAGTGCAACAGGGCATCGCATACCGCATAAATATATGTACTGGAGAATTTGTTGAGATTTAAATGTTACAACACATTTCGGTGTGGGAATTACTTTCAACTCTTCATTTTCTTTTACTTTCTTTGTGAACTTTCGAAGGCCGGTTACTAAAAATTCCGACTTTACTGCAATGATGTCTTGGTGGGATAATGCAACATCAACATCAGGGATAACTCCCCTTATCTTTGTTAGGAAATTTGGAATATAAGCCTCCATATTCTTCAGATGAAAAACATCAAGCAACCGCAACCTGTTTGCAGACTGCCCTGTTTTGATTTCAATTTTATACCTGTTTCTACCAATAGCTGAGATATTAACTTTTTCATGTCTTAAGTTACTACTTTCTGTAAACAACATTCTTGCAAGAGCCATTGGATGTACCTTTCCTACATTACCATTTTCTCCCTCTACAAAGACGACGTAGGGACCCATGTCTGTTGATTGATATGTACAGGGCTATTACAAATGATTGAAGCGATTTCATAAATTCACTGTAGCTCCATTCATTGACATATGGTCACGACACACTACAGATACGTAGAAAAACTCATAAAGTTTTGTTCGGCTGAAGCCGCACTTCAGGTTTCTGCCGCCAGAGCGCTCGAGAGCGCAGTGAGACAAAATGGCGACAGGAGCCGAGAAAGCGTATGTCGTGCTTGAAATGCACTCACATCAGTCAGTCATAACAGTGCAACGACACTTCAGGACGCAGTTCAACAAAGATCCACCAACTGCTAACTCCATTCGGCGATGGTATGCGCAGTTTAAGGCTTCTGGATGCCTCTGTAAGGGGAAATCAACGGGTCGGCCTGCAGTGAGCGAAGAAACGGTTGAACACGTGCGGGCAAGTTTCACGCGTAGCCCGCGGAAGTCGACGAGTACAGCAAGCAGGGAGCTAAACGTACCATAGGATGGTGCTCCACCGCACTTCCATCATGATGTTCAGCATTTCTTAAACAGGAGATTGGAAAACCAATGGATCGGTCGTGGTGGAGATCATGATCAGCAATTCATGTCATGGCCTCCACGCTCTCCCGACTTAACCCCATGCGATTTCTTTCTGTGGGGTTATGTGAAAGATTCAATGTTTAAACCTCCTCTACCAAGAAACGTGCCAGAACTGCGAGCTCGCATCAACGATGCTTTCGAACTCATTGATGGGGACATGCTGCGCCAAGTGTGGGAGGAACTTGATTATCAGCTTGATGTCTGCCGAATCACTAAAGAGGCACATATCGAACATTTGTGAATGCCTAAAAAAACTCTTTGAGTTTTTGTATGTGTGTGCAAAGCATTGTGAAAATATCTCAAATAATAAAGTTATTGTAGAGCTGTGAAATCGCTTCAATCATTTGTAATAACCCTGTATTATCTTCACTAACATATTTGTTGTTACTAGGAAACGTGTTATTTCCTTTAGGAGGTACCGTTTTGGTCAGTGAATTGTCCAATTTTTACGACTAACAGAGTTTTGGGAGGCAAGCTGCTCATTGCAGTTCCTGTTTCCTATATTTACACTCAAGTTACTGTCTACCCCTTGAACTTCCACAGTGTGTGCAACATTATCAATATCTACCATATCTACGTCACCTGCAACGTTACTACTGTGCTTTTGACTTGCCTTTGCCTTCTTTGGAACATTTACGTCAGGAGCTGCTGCCTGTTGGGGTGGTGGTGATCTGTTGGTTGGTTGTTTGGGGAAGGAGACCAGACAGCGTGGTCATCGGTCTCATCGGATTAGGGAAGGATGGGGAAGGAAGTCGGCCGTGCCCTTTCAGAGGAACCATCCCGGCATTTGCCTGGAGTGATTTAGGGAAATCACGGAAAACCTAAATCTGGATGGCCGGACGCGGGATTGAACCGCCGTCCTCCCGAATGCGAGTCCAGTGTCTAACCACTGCGCCACCTCGCTCGGTGGTGATCTGTGTCTTGCCTTTTGTCGCTGGGTGTTGTTTGTCCGACACTACGACAAGACAGCTGAACTTGATGAATGCTGATCCATCTCCATCTGGTCATTCTGAGGACAGTGATCTTGAGAGCACATTTCGATGGTACCCCATTGATGCTTATTTGAATTAACACTATTGAAGGAGGGCGCATCATGACAGTCTCGTTGTTGTGACCCCTATGCAAAGCGATAGTTGACTCTTGGCCATATCGACTGGGATTTCGTCATTAATTTCCATTTTAAAAATAGCCGCTGAGAGAAATCTCCCAGCGACGATGCTTTGACACTTGTTACTAACTACTTGTAGTTAAAATATTCAGTAGATTACACTAAAGAAAAATCTTGGTAACAGTTCCACAAAACATCTGATGAAATCGGTGCCGGCCGCCGCACGAAGCACAAGCGACTGCTCAGCGCGGCTGCCGTAACTGCAAGTAACAATTTGTCGTTACTGGTACCCGCTCGTCGAAAAGTTTTTCACTGCAGACAACACAGTTGAGAGTCGACTGATAATAATTAATCACCCTTCCTCAATATTCTTGAGAACGATCGGAAAAACAGCGTTGTTTATTTCGTTGCTAACCAGATATCCATCCCAGTATAACATATGTTAGATTGTTTCTGTACTCGGAGATCAGATTTGTACTTCCACATTGTATAGTGATCAATGGTTCTTATGTGTGCAATAGTTATCCGAAAAATTTGGTCAGGTAGTTGACAGAATTGACGAGTTGAGTCACAAATTAAAAAATGTTGTAATCTGCGCAACATCAGCAAAGTTCCCTAAAGTGCTGTATGAGGGGTTTTTAAAATCTGTCGTTCTTCCATGCGGGGGGAAAAGAAAAATTTCCGTACATTATCCATTCCTGGGGAGGGCAGACTAAACATCCCTAAGACTCATCAAAATCTATGGTTAATAGGTCTGAAGAATGGTACCTTGTCCGTTCAAAAATTACGTGAAGATCAAGCAAACATCTTTAAATAGAGCTGTCTGCACCAGAGTATCTATGTTTGGGAAAAGGTTTGAGTGGGTATAAATATCTTTGTGTTTTACCACCTGACGGACTGTCAAATAAATTTCAAGGTGCGAAATGACTGTGATATGCCGTGCGGTTTACGGACATAAGGGTCAATCGCGACACAAAAAGACCGGTTTTTAAAATGATGGCATCAGCACAATAAGTCTTAACATGAGTCGAAAGGATAGTGTGGTATGTAAATTTTGTGTTGACGCTGAATTTACCACTGCATTTATGTGTAAAACCTGTAGACAAACATATTTAATATAATAAGAAAAAGCAAGTGAGGCTCTGCCCACTCATTTTTATATAGGTTTGTAATCGAGTAAAATTTTATCTGTCTTTATTTGTTATCTTAACAGCAAAAAATTTGTGTTGTAGTGCCCATATTCATTTATCGTCACATGCCACAGTAGTATTGAACATTTCGATTTGTACAAAAAGAGATTTCTGGTACACGCAGAACAATAATTTTTTTTGTATTTCTTTAAATTTTCGACTGCCTATGGTAATCACATTGTTTGAAGTATCTGCATGATGTTACATTATTACTCTCACATGATATTTTAAGCATGAGCCTATTTTTGTTGCGTAAGTCAAATAACTGTGAAATAATTGCCGACTTCATGTTTCACAAACTGCATAAATAGTATACAATTTCAGTTCTTTTAATGTGGTATACCAGTAAATTTCTGCATGAGATGTATTGTTATAATGGCATGATGAATGAGTGTAATATTTATGTTAAATTTTCAATCTGCACTTACATAAATAAAAATATTTTGAATATTTTATGTTTGCTTCTTTATGATTTATTTTCTCACTTCCTCTTCCCATATATATTTACTGATTAAATAACTCACTTTCCAAATCCAGTGTTACAATTAAATATTTGTTTTGTGACAGACCCTGGGGGAAGGACTGTACCTGTAACTCAATCTGCTTCTCAGTACATGATGAGTCCCTTCCCATTTTTGTTAGATTGTTATTTATTGATTTTTTTCTGTGGTGTCATCAAACTGATGCAAATATCAAATTTTTAGTCACATGTACTAAATATATCATGAATATGATATAATTAATTTTTAGATACAATAATGAAATGTAAGGAGTTACTTTTGCAAACCGCACTCCCTCCCCCCTCCCCTAAAATTTCGGTTGTGGCTGATTTGTAGCACAGCCCAAGGAGTAGGTTTGGTTGAAACATGATAAACTGGTGAAGCCAATGCCAGTGCCAAACAGAGGTTGTAGTAACATATTGACCTGAAGTGTAGTTGAAAGCTTATGTCCGTACCATATTTAAATGCACTTTGTCATATTTATCTACTTTCCATCATAAAAGATTAAAATTGCAATTTATATTTAGCAAATGTATATGACAGTGTAAGGGACACGTCTCCAGTAGCTATTTTGACGCTTTTTTGTGTATTTTGTACATAAACTATGAGAAATGCATGGAGGGGGGGGGTTTACTTTCACCTCCTGAGACAATGAAGTAACAAAGCTTCTGTTTTTTCCAATTATTTTATTTTGAATAATTTTGCTTCAGATGTTCTTCATTGACTATGAACATATTGCACCAAATTTGGCAATATGTGGATCATGATCTTTGTAATTTAGTTCTGTGTCTGAAGTAACTGTTCTTACTTCTAGTATTAGTCATGGGCATCACCGAAATTTCCTTCTGACCTAAGATTTTGTATAGAAAAATGGTATTAGTGTATAAAAAATACCAAGAGGTGTTTTTTAGATACTTGTTTTACTAAGGTTTCTTGACAGGGCGTATTCTATCCTAACCCAAGACCCAACCCAACTGCCCCTTTTCTGCAATACTAATATTTTAGTGAGATTTATATCTGCAGCATACCTTCACAGTTCAACACCTAATTAAAGGCAAAATAAACTGTCCCGTAATACACCATTTCTACTACTATATGGTCGTGCGGTAGCATTCTCGCTTCCCGCGCCCGGGTTCGATTCCCGCCGGGGTCAGGGATTTTCTCTGCCTTGTGATGACTGGGTGTTGTGTGATGTCCTTAGGTTAGTCAGGTTTAAGTAGTTCTAAGTTCTACGGGACTGATGACCATAGATGTTAAGTCCCATAGTGCTTAGAACCATTTGAACCATTTAATATTATACAGGGGACTGCTTTTGACAGCTGGGCAGAATGTGTGTAAGCTACTACTAATTTCTCCACATATAGTCCTAACATGAATGTGATTTCGCCAGGGAAAGTATTTCTCGTATGATAACACGGAATTTGTTTTTGCTCGGAGATATTGCCCACTACCATCTCATAATTGTGTGAAGTGTTGGTAACTGGCCTTTAATTATACAGGGGGTTACAAAAAGGTACAGCCAAACTTTCAGGAAAAAATTCCTCACACACAAAGAAAGAAAATATGTTATGTGGACATGTGTCCGGAAACACTTACTTTCCATGTTAGAGCTCATTTTATTACTTCTCTTCAAACCACATTAATCATGGAATGGAAACACACAGCAACAGAACGTACCAGCATGACTTCAAACACTTTGTTACAGGAAATGTTCAAAATGTCCTCCGTTAGCGAGGATACATGCATCCACCCTCCGTCGCATGGAATCCCTGACACATTGATGCAGCCCTGGAGAATGGCTGCCGTCCACAATACGAGCACGAAGAGTCTCTACATTTGGTACCGGGGTTGCGTAGACAAGAGCTTTCAAATGCCCCCATTAATGAAAGTCAAGAGGGATGAGGTCAGCAGAGTGTGGAGGCCATGGAATTGGTCTGCCTCTACCAATCCATCGGTCACAGAATCTGTTGTTGAGAAGCGTACGAACACTTTGACTGAAATGTGCAGGAGCTCCATTGTGCATGAACCACATGTTGTGTTGGGGGCACATGTTCTAGCAGCACAGGTAGAGTATCCCATATGAAATCATAATAACGTGCTGCATTGAGCGTAGGTGGAAGAACATGGGGCCCAATCAAGACATCACCAACAATGCCTGCCCAAATGTTCACAGAAAATCTGTATTGATGACGTGATTGCACAATTGCGTGCGGATTGTCGTCAGCCCACACATGTTGATTGTGAAAATTTACAATTTGATCATGTTGGAATGAAGCCTCATGCGTAAAGATTGGAATGAAGCCTCATGCGTAAAGAGAACATTTGCACTGAAATGAGGATTGACACATTGTTGGATGAACCATTCGCAGAAGTGTACCCGTGGAGGCCAATCAGCTGCTGATAGTGCCTGCACACGCTGTACATGGTATGGAAACAACTGGTTCTCCCATAGCACTCTCCATACAGTGACGTGGTCACTGTTACCTTGTACAGCAGCAACTTCTCTGACGCTGACATTAGGGTTATCGTCAACTGCATGAAGAATTGCCTCATCCATTGCATGTGTCCTCGTCGTTCTAGGTCTTCCCCAGTCGCAAGTCATAGGCTGGAATGTTCCGTGCTCCTTAAGACGCTGATCAATTGCTTCGAACGTCTTCCTGTCGGGACACCTTCGTTCTGGAAATCTGTCTCGATACAAATGTACCGCGCCACGGCTATTGCCCCGTGCTAATCCATACATCAAATGGGCATCTGACAACTCTCCATTTGTAAACAATTGCACTGACTGCAAAACCACGTTCGTGATGAACACTAACCTGTTGATGCTAAGTACTGATGTGCTTGATGCTAGTACTGTAGAGCAATGAGTCGCATGTCAACACAAGCACAGAAGTCACCATTACCTTCCTTCAATTCGGCCAACTGGCGGTGAATTGAGGAAGTACAGTACATACTGATGGAACTAAAATGAGCTCTAACATGGAAATTAAGCATTTCCGGACACATGTCCACATAACATCTTTTCTTTATTTGTGTGTGAGGAATGTTTCCTGAAAGTTTGGCCGTACCTTTTTGTAACACCCTGTATTAGTGTATGCAAAAACTGAGATTACACGAGTCGTACTGATTCGAGCGCTTTACATATTTCCCACGAAACAGAAGAGGTGTCATCTGTGTAGCTTAACATGTGGGAATTTGGATGAGGAGGGGTTGGGCAAGCAATGTCATTAATGTCTACGAAAAAGAGAAAAGGACAAAATTAAATCTTGAGGAGCACACTTTATTACGGTATCGGTAATAATAGCTAGGAGATGCATAATCTTATTATCTATTTTGTATGAGTGTATTGTGTTGTGTTTAGAAATTTAAAATGGGTAGGTTGAGAGGAGAGGAAGTACCTTCCATCTATTATTTTACATAGGTGTTTTATTTACTTGTTTTGGCAGTAGGAATTGTTAGAGTTGGTGTCTGCTCACAAGTAATGAAACCAAGCAAAGTGGTGTAATACTTAAAGCTCTAGAATTGTATCCAGAATTATGACAATTCAAATCCCCACCGAACCATCCTGGTTTAAGTTTTCATTTGTTTCCCTGAAATGAGGTAGCAACTGCTGGGATGGCCCCTGTGTGAAGGATACAGATGATTTCCTTTCCCATCCTTCCTTAATTGGAGCTTGTGCTCTGTCTCTAATGATCCCATTGTTGATGGGACATACTTTCTAATAAGGTAATCAAGCATGTGGAACAGTGCTAGGAGAAGTTTTGGGTCGTATTTTGGTAGACAGTGGTTCAAATCTCCATTCAACCATATATATTTAAATGATGATGGTGGTGATGATTGGTTTGTGGTGCGCTCAACTGTGCGGTTATCAGTGCCCGTATAAATTCCCAACCTTTGCTGAGTCCAATCTTGCCACTTTCATGAATGATGATGAAAATGATGAGGTCAACACAAACACCCAGTCATCTTGAGGCAGGTGAAAATCCTTGACCCTGCCGGGATTCGAACCTGGGACCCCCTGCTTGCGAAGCGAGAACCTGACCACGAGCTGCAGAAATATATATATTTAGGTTGTCAGGGATTGGATTGGATTGTTTCTTTGAATGGACACCACAGATCCTCCCCCCTTTCTCCATCTTTCCTTTCCTATTTCGGAACTTGTGCCCAATCTCTAATTACCTCATCATCTTTAAAACATTCCTTCCTCCCTTCAATTCAGATTTGTACGGAGTAGGAAATTTTTGTGCTGCATCCTATTTGTACTAATTTTGAGGCAGTTCACCACCGTGGCAGAGGCTGTTAATTTGTTATGAAAGCGTGATGCTTAATTGAGAGTAGTTAGTTGGACCATCATTAGTAACAGTTTTATGTTTGGTGTGTTGGGACATACCACATTGTTCATTTGACAACCTGAAGATTGCACATTATCCAAAACTAAATCACAAATATCTTTTTAGTGCCAAGGGGAAAGAGAAGTCGCATATCTCCCATACATAGTATTCCTAAAACTACACCATTTGGATTGTGCCAAGGGAAAACTGTCTGCCACCCACTAGCCACAATTGCTATTTTTTTCCCCCCCTAAAATAGATGGTTTAGTGTAGAGCTGAGCAATTGGATATTCCAGACATGGGCACGCGCAGGAGCTCGCATTGCCTGCTCATGGCCTCTTCAATTGGCTGTCTGCATTGAATTCTGGTTCTCCTGGGAATTGGAATATGTTACCTGAAAAGTTTACCGTGAAAGCTCAATTTTTAAATTCTGTTGCCACAGGCTGGAAAGCAAGGAAGAGAAACATGAACGTGGCATGTCTGGTGCAACTTAGCCAAAGGCTAGTGCTTGGCCGCTGTATGTCACACTTGTGGCAAGGAAAGTGGCAAAATATCAAGTTAAAATATAGAGGGTTTTGCAGCTAAATCAAAAGGGATGTTTCTGGATAGGACTACGAACGTGACCATCCCTCCAACTCAACATCCCTGGCAATCCAGTGCATTGCAGTGCAGTACTGTATGCTCTGCACTGAATTGGAGATGAGAATTCACCGAGGATGATTGGGTAGGAAAGGGTGTCTGTTATCTGTTCAGAATTGGGGACTGGAACAGGTGTACATAGTAGGTTCCTATGAGGTAGGCTACAACAGCCTGGTCTTAAATCGCAAACTGGGGAGAGTATTTGCAACAAGTGCTAATGCAGATTAGGAGGAAGGACAACAGACTGGACATATACTCAAGCATCACAGCCAAAATAAAATGAGAGTGTAAGATATTTACTAATCAGTAACAAGGTGTCAGTACTGACTGTGTACCTGGTTATGTACAAAAGGAAACAGATCATACCCAACAGTAAAGCCGCAGGAGAGGAGTGTAACTGGATACCTTGACAAGAAAGGGTGCCATGCCTCAAAATTATGGGTGTAGAGGTAAGATAGCAAAATCATTAACACCAGAAGGGTTCATCTAGAGTTACACTTGTACAGCAGAAGAAGAAAGAAAGGGTAGCCACTATAGCACAGGGACCTGTGAGAATTAAAAAGGTGGGTAGCCACTGACGACAATTGCCCAACAGTTACAGCAGAACGGATGGCTGCAGTCTGGCCCTCTCAGCAGCATAAGAAACTGTACCATGGGAAGGTTATCTGAACTCATACCTGTTTGACATGGGTTTGCATCAGTTCGTAATGAGTAAGAAAGCTATGTTAGAGAGGGGCTGGCTGCTGCAAATCCTACAACTTCTGAATCACCATAGGTGTTACTGTATGCTCAGGACTATGTGTATCAGCATTATATGGGCACAAGCAGCAGGGATCATATCTAAGTGATCAGAAGACAGTGAATATGTAACAAGTATACATCCACTTGTGCAGTCGTATGTGGAAGAACACTGCAAATGAGGTAGAGTACTTCAACATATCCCCAAGTGTTTTGAGTGGAAAGTTGGATGCTCTTGTCATAACGGGCAAGATCTGTATGAGCGTATGCAATTGTCAGAATCACTTCCTCTTAACACTAAGGTACCTGGTTCAGATAGAAACCATTCCTTTCAATAGGGTATAGAGGATTAGTAAAATCTTGAAAACAGTTGGGTTTGCTGCCTAGCAGTACAATAGCACTTGCTGGATGCAGTGGCAGCTACTGGTACAAGATGAGATTAGATGACACCTTACATGAAAATATACTATCTGTATCATAGATGAACAATTCAGGTACATTTAATGCCTTACATGAGAAAGTCAGAATATGCTGGTGAGTAGCTATGTGGCAGCATGTGGAACATCTAAATACAAGTGTTATTCTGAAAGTAGGGTCCAGATTATTATAAAACATAAACCATTATATATTTTTTAAATACCTTTTTCTCTGTACATGTTTCTCTGTTTCTCCACATAGTTTCCATATTTGAACATTTGTCATGACATTGTACAAGCTTTCATACCCCTAAGTCATAGAGGTCTACCACCTGTGAGGATATCTAGTCTTCAACTGTTTCTTTCACCTCATTATCTGTTGCGAAGGGCTTGTTGCCAAGACACTCCTTTAGGCAGTGCTCGGTGCCAAGTCTGGACTGTATTGTGGGTGGACAATCTGCTCCCATCCAAAAGATCTGATTAGATTTTTGATGTGAATGGCAGAATGGGGTTTTGCTTTGTCTTGCAGCAACAAAACTCCACATGTCAGAATGCCGTGTCTCTTGGTCTGTATTGCTCGTCGAAGTTTAGTCAGGGTAGCGAGGCAGGGGGCTGTTTTTTTGTTGTCTATTGCTGTGTGAACTCGACTAACAAGATTCCATGTCTATCCCACAACATGGTTGCCATAACCCTGCGTGTTGAGATTGTCTCCTTGGCCATGACTTTGACTGATGGTGCCATGTGACGCCATTCAATTGACAGACGTTTACGTTGTGGGGTCATGTGAGAAACCCACGTATTGTCCCCTCTGACAGTGTTCTCTAAAAATTGGTGGCCTGTATCAATCAAAATAATCAAGTGGGCCATTCTTTCCATTTTGTGTTTCTCTATAAGCAGCCTGGGAACCCAGTGTGCGCACAGTTTGCAAAATAGCAACTTTTTGGAGACAATTTTGTGCAAAATTTTTCTACTCTCATTTAGAAATTCCAATGCTAAAGTTGAGACTGAATCACCAGTCTTCACAAAACCTTTCTTCCATGGCTATGACCAAATTTTCTATCACTGATGGTTGGTCTGATTGTGATTCATCATGGACATTTTCTCATCAGTCCTTGAAAGCTCTCTCCCACTTACGCACACTGCTATTATTCATTGCACTGGGGTAATACACCTCACATCACCGTCGATGAATTTCCACTGCTGCAACTTCCCTTGCTATCAAAAACAGACTCTCTGACTTTATGTCACAGTTGGTGGGCTGATCAGTTGTTTTAAAGATTTTGAACTGATACTGTAAACAGTATACTGTGACAGTTCCAAAGCAAATGGTATCACTTAATGAACAACACATATCGGGAGTTGGTGCGCATACACTTTTTAATGTTATTGTGGCATTCGATTAGCTATGGTGGTTTGGACCTTTCTTTCTGAATAATTCTCATATAATATTGAACATAATTGGTCATTATACCGGTCACAAGTAGAATGATGTATTAAATTCAAGAAGTAATTAAAACATGAAGTATCACATTGCAGAATGAGGCATAGGTGGTGCAAACAGAAGGGTTGCTGTCAAATCAACATCTACTAGCTCACTTACACTAGTGTGATTTTATAAGAAATCCAAGTATCTTTGATTACAGAGACAAATTGTATATCACCCATTTGACAAACATTATGTGCTTTTAATGCCTTTAAAATTTAATTTCAGTTGTAAGAAATAACCCATGCTAGTTTATGGGGTACTATTGTAGTGTTCCAACTCAGCAATCAAAAACATGCTGCACTGACTTTGGACATGTTGGCTCAATTCAGAGCGCTCAGTGTGATTTATCTAGCAATTTCTGAAGAGAAAGCCTTTGACTGTGGTAACATGAACAGTTAGTGATGAACTAATTAGTCACAGTGTGACTAGGACTGAATAGTTCCTGCTTCTATCTCTTGACAATGACTATATTTCTTACTAATTAGTGCAGTTGATATGATACCAAAGTATTATGCATACTGTGTACAGTAATTTGACACAAGTCAAAAGGAAATATTGACAGGCACTATAAAAGTATGCGTTGTTGATGTGTCACTGTATTCTCATAGAAGTTGTATAGCTGGGTAATTGCTTCATGATACAGTTTTATGTATTAACTGCGATGGAAAAAATTATCGATATGGGGGCTCTAATGTTTGATGCAGTCTTTGCAAAAGCTATTCAACAATCTGACGAAGTTTGCCTAATCATGTAATGTGTTGATTAAAATGCATCAAAGCTTTAATGTGCCATACAGAAAAACATCTTTTAGGCTATGTTGTATGAGTAGTGTGTGGCATGACATACTGTAAAAGACCACAAGCGATATAAGTGTGAACTGAAATTGATGTGTACACAGAACACACATTAATTTGTGAGAATTTTGAGAGAATATGAAATATGCCCATATGATGAAGTAGAGGATTGATTTGAAAAGCATTCCAATGCTTGTTGGAAGCCACTTTTAGTGCCAAAAATACCTGGTAGTGATGAAGATAGGACTGACCACAGTGTCTGGGTCAAACTCAAGTACCCTCCTGTGGGTCCGGGGGCTAGAATAGGTCTGAGGTATTACTGCCTGTCATAAGAGGCGTCTAAAAGGAGTCTCTCACGTTTTGGCCTTTGTGATGGTCCCTTGTAGGGTTTGACCTCCATTTTTCAAAATTTTCCCGAAGAGCGAGCCAATTGGGGAAGGACGTCTTACATGGTGCATTGTGTCCATCATGCGCTGAGGCCTATCGCATCCTTCATTGATGTGGATCTGCACTTCTGCTCATTCTCCAACTGTTGGGCGATGTCACGCTTCTGGGTGCGTATTTTTTCATCAACTGTGCAGTATCGTTTTCTATGCTGACGATGATAATGGACTTCTTTGCTTGGTTGCACCTGATATCCAGCACGGTAGCCAGTCTGTTGTGGTGGGGTTGCCATGTACCCTGTTGGTTGTAGCCCCCTGACCACACAGGGATCGCTCTGCTGATGCCTGTGCCATTAACTCCCCATGTATGCCAAGGGGTAGATGCCCATCCCCTGGGGCATCAGGACCTTCAGCAATGGCCATCTTGCCAGGTGGCCTTTGCTGCGGCTGGGTGGCGCCCATAGGAAAGGCCCCTGGTTGGAGTGGGTGGCATCAGGGTGAATGACACGCGATGAAGCGTAGTACATCAACTCTTGCTGGTGGTCAAACACCAGAAGTCTCTAAGCAGTCACGGGCTCAATTCAATGCACAGAAGTATGACCCCAAATCGTTCCCCTCTCTGGCCACACCATGGGAGGAATGTGAGGCTAAGGATGGCAGCGGCTCTTATTCACCCCGGTACCTTGTACGTTCAAGAGCTGATGGGGAATCTTTCATGACGATGGAGCCTCAGTTTTTTGTTGAGCATTTAGAGGACAAGTTTGGGGAGGTTGGAGGGCTTGTCCAAAATGAGATCTGGGTCTGTCTTGATTAAAACAGCATCCTCTGCCCAGTCATGGGCGTTACTCGCTTGTGCCAAGCTGGGGGATGTTTCTGTAACCATCACACCCCATAAGAAATTAAATATGGTCCAGGGTATCATTTTTCACAGGAACCTTCTTTTGCAGTCCGACGATGAGTTGCGCGCCAATTTAGAACATGGAGGTGTACATTTCGTTTGGCTTTTCCACTGGGGTCTGAGGGATAATTTAGAACGGTGAGGTGTACATTTCGTTTGGTTTTTCCACTGGGGTCCAAGGGATAATCAGGTTCCACCAGTGCCTTCATCTTGGCCTTTGAGAGTGATGCATTACCCAAGAAGGTCAAGGTGATGGTCTACCACTGTGAAGTGAAACCCTATATTCCTCCAACAATGCGGTGCTTTAAATGTTGGAAGTTCGGTCATATGTCTTCCCGCTGTACTTCCAGTGTCATATGTTGAGATTGCGGACGCCCATCCCATCCCAATACTCCATATGCCCCGCCTCCCATCTGTGTCAACTGTGGAGAGCACCATTCGCCTTGCTTGCCAGACTACAGGATTCTTCAGAAAGAAAGGAAAATGATGGAGTACAAGACCCTGGACCAACTGACCTACACTGAAGCTAAGAGGAAATTTGAACGCCTACATCCTGTACTCATGACATCGTCTTACGCTACCTCTGACTTCTGCGTCTGCTGATGAGGTGGAGATTCTAGTGTCCACTGAGGACCTAGATCTCGCCGGACCCTCAGACAAAATGGATATAGACTGCTCAGGCAAAAAGTCGTTGGCAGCAGGTGACCCTGAGACGTAAACTGCCTCATTGAATGTTCCATGCCTTCCCAGTCTCACGATGACATCATCCTCCAGTAGAGTTGCAGTGGTTTTTTCCACCGCCTGGCTGAACTGTGGTAACTGTTAAGCTTTACACCTGCTTTCTGCATTGCCCTCCAGGAAACCTGGCCCCCGGCAGTGCGGATCCCTGCCCTCCACGGCTATAAAGGATACTACAGGAACTGTAGCAACTGTAATTGAGTGTCAGGTGGAGTTTGCGTTTATGTCCTAAACTCAGTCTGTAGAGAACCTGTGCCCCTTCAAACCCCTCTTGAAGCTGTGGCTGTCAGAGTAAGGACAACACAGGAAATAACTATCTGCAATGTATATCTTCCTCCGGATGGTGTAGCATCCCTTAAAGTATTAACTGCACTGATTGATCAGCTCTCTAAACCTTTCCTACTTTTGGGAGATTTTAACGCCCATAACCCCTTGTGGGGTGGCACTGTGCTTACTGGCCGAAACAGAGAAGTTGAAACTTTACCGTCTCAGTTCGAACTCTGCCTCTTAAATACTGGGGGCGCCACACATTTCAGTGTGGCTCGAGGTAGTTACTCGGCCATTGATTTATCAATTAGCAGCCCATGACTTCTCCCATCTATACACTGGAGAGCACATGACCTGTGTGGTAGTGACCACTTCCCCGTCTTCCTGTCACTGCCCCGGCGTCTAGCCCATGGACGCCTGCCCAGATGGGCTTTAAACAATGCAGACTGGGAAACTTTCACCTCTGCAGTCACTGTTGAATCTGCCCCACACGAGAACATCGATGTGATAGTTGAGCAGGTGACTACAACAATCTTTTCTGTGGCAGAAAACACGATCCTTCGATCTTTAGGGTGCCCCCAGCGAAAGACAGTCCCTTGGTGGTCGCCGGAATTCACTGAAGCAATTAAGGAGCATCGGTGCTCTACAGCAGCATAAGCAGTACCCTTCCCTGGAGCACCTCGTAGCCTTTAAACAGCTCTGTGCTCATGTTTACCAACTTATAAAACGATGGAAGCAGGGGTGTTAGGAGAGATGTGTCTTGACCATTGGGTACCATACGTCACTTTCCCAAGTCTGGGCAAAGATCAAACGCTTTCGGGTACCAGACCCCAAAAGGTGTTCCCGGTATTAATGTAAATGGCGTGTTATCTACTGACACAAACGCGATTGCTGAGCACTATACTCGAGCCTCTGCGTCAGAGAATTACCCCCCAGCCTCTTGCACTCTCAAACGTTGGCTGGAAGGGAAAGTCCTCTCATTTACTACATGCCACAGTGAATCCTATAATGCCCCATTTACAGAGTGGGAGCCTCTCAGTACCCTTGCTCATTGCCCCGACACAGCTCCTGGACCAGATCAGATCCACAATCAGATGATTAAGTATCTCTCATCTGACTACAAGCGACATCTCCTCGACATCTTCAACCGGATCTGGTGTGATGGTGTCTTTCCATTGCAGTGGCGGGAGAGCACCATCATTCTGGTGCTCAAACCTGGTAAAAACCCACTTTATGTGGATAGCTGTCGGCCCATCAGCCTCACCAATGTGCTTTGTAAGCTGCTAGAACGTATGGTGTGTCGGAGGTTGGGTTGGGTCCTGGAGTCAAGTGGCCTACTGCCTCCATGTCAGAGCAACTTCCACCAGGGTGCTCTACAACTGATAATCTTGTGTCCCTACAGTCTGCCATCCAAACAGCCTTTTCCAGACGCCAACACCTCGTTGCCGTCTTTTTTGATTTGTGAAAAGCATTTGACACGACACATCATATCCTTGCCACATTATACGAGTGGGGTCTCCGAGCCCCACTCCCAATTTTTATCCAGAATTTCCTGTCGCTACATACTTTCCGTGTCCAGGTTGGTGCCTCCCATAGTTCCCACCACATCCAGGAGAATGGGGTCCCGCAGGGATCTGTATTGAGTGTCTCTCTATTTTTAGTAGCCATTAATGGTCTAGCAGCAGTTGTAGGGCTGTCCGTCTCACCTTCTCTGTATGCAGACGATTTCTGCATTTCAAACTGCTCCAACAGTACTGGTGTTGCTGAGCGGCGCCTACAGGGAACCATCCACAAGGCGCAGTTATGGGCTCAAGCCCACGGTTTCCAGTTTTCGGCCACAAATTCATGTGTTATGCACTTCTGTTGGCGTCGTACCGTTCATCCAGAACCAGAACTTTACCTTAATGATAATCCACTCACTGTGTTGGAGACATATCGATTCTTAGGACTGGTTTTCGACACCTGATTAACTTGGCTTCCTCATCTTCATCAGCTTAAGCAGAAGTGCTGGCAGCACTTCAAACCCTCCACTGCCTGAGCATCATCAACGGGGGTGAAGATCACTCTACGCTGTTGCAGCTATACAGAGGCCTTGTCCAATCCCACCTTAACTGTGGGAGTCTGGTTTATGGTTCGGCAGCACCCTCAGCATTGTGTTTACTCGGCACAGTGCACCACTGTGGCATTCACCTAGCGACAGGAGCTTTTAGGACGAGTCCAATGACCAGCGTCCTTGTGGAAGCCGGAGTGCCTTCATTGCAGGTTAGGCGTGCACAACTGCTCGCCAGTTACGTTGCGCGCGTTCATAGTTCTCCTGCGTGTCCTTTTCCCACCCACGGCGGTTCATATCCCGCATCGGCAGCTCAGGTCAGTGCTTCCAATTGCAGTTCGTGTCCGATCCCTTACCTTCACATACACCTCCGTGGTGTGCACCTAGGCCACAGCTTCGCCTGGACCTTTCAGATGGCCCTAAGGACTCAGTTAACCCCGCAGCTCTCCGCTGCCACTTCCTCTCGATTCTTGATGAATACCTAGGCCACGACGTGGTTTACACTGACGACTTGATGGCTGATGCTCACGTCGGCTTCGCGTATGTCCATGGAGGTCATATTGAACAGCATTCCTTGCCCGATGGCTGCAATGTTGTCACTTCCGAGCTGGTGGCTATACCTCGTGCTCTTGAGCACATTCGTTCTTGCCCTTGGGAAGCATTTCTTCTGTGTACTGACTCCTTGAGCAGCCTACAAGCTCTCGACCAGTGCTACCCTCATCCTTTGATAGCGACCACCGAGGAGTCCAGATAGCGACCACCGAGGAGTCCGTCTATGCCCTGGTGGTGTTTGTCTGGACCCCAGGTCACGTCAGAATCCCAGACAATGAACTAGCTGACAGGCTGGCCAAACAGGCTATGTGGAAACCGCTTATGGAGATCAGCTTCTCTGCAACTGACCTGCATTTAGTACTATTCCGTAAGGTTTTGCGGCTTTGGGAGACAAAATGGCATAACCTCAGCATGCACAACAAACTGTGTGCCAGTAAGGAGACTATGAATGTGTGGCAGTCATCCATGCAGGCGTCTCGCATGGACTCTGTGGTTCTCTGCCGGCTCCGTCGTATTGGCCATGCTGGGGTGACACGGCTACCTCCTGCACCGTGATGACCCACCTCAGTGTCGGTGCGGCACCCGGCTGACAGTGGCCCATATCTTTGTGAGCTGTCCTCCTTTGGCTGCACTGCGACGGACTCTTCAGTTACCAGGCTCGTTGCCATTAATTTTAGCTGACAATGCCTCATCAGCTAATTTAGTTTTACGTTTTATACATGACGGTGTGTTTTATTGTTCTATATAAGTTTTAGTGCATGACCTTTGTCCCTTTGTGTTCTCCACTCTAATGCTTTTAGGGTAGTAATGTGTTGCAGTGTGGCTGGCTTTTCCTTTTTGTTCTCTTCGTTGTCCAGCCACGGTCATCTGCTCTCTTGTTTTTTACCCCTTCTACCTGTTTCTTGCCTCTCTCTATGGTTTTCATTTCCTGTTTTTGTCCATAGTAGTGTTGGTCATTCTTCTGGTTCTTCCTTTGTCTTGTTATTGTGCTGTATGTCTCCTTTCTTTTCTTCTTTTTGTTGTGTAATTATTTTACTGGGAACAATGGACCGATGACCTTGCAATTTGGTCCCTCCCCCCCCCCCCCCTCCCCTCCCCCTTTAAAGCCAACCAACCAAATTCCAGTAATGGAAATACATTGCTGCAGTACAACCAGAAATATAGGGTATAAAATAGTTCATCTACTGCTGGCACTGCTGCTTGTAAGGATTCACCCCACATATTCATTTAGTTACTAATCATGAGTGGAAAATATGCTACATAAAACAGAAGCTCTCTGAAGTGTACAGGAGGCAAGCAATGAGGTAGTGACTGGATATAAGTGACAAGCCATCACGCATCAGCATGTGCAAGTGAAGCGCTCTCATTGAGCCAGCCACAAGGTACAGTGCTGGTCTCTGAGCTCTGCTACTATGTAGTACAGCTTTACTCCTCCAGAATTCTAAACCACACACAGTCAAATTAATGTGATTGTTAGGACACATGTATTGGTAGTATAGGTATGAGAAATATGAGTGTAAGAGTAGAGTGTAGATAATGACATGATTGTGTTTTGCCAAATCATATTATTGTGTATTGTGTACCATGTACAAACTTCACCAGCCAGGGTTCTGCGGAAACTTCCTCTCCACTTACAAGCAGGCTGTGCACAAATAAACCCGATTAAGCGGCTAGCACACTGAATGCAGTTTCATTGCCATTACAGTTGTAATGCAGAAACAAGAACTGTCATCAAGTTATAATGCGGAGACATCGAGGGTTGTCGTCAGAACCCAGCTGTGAAAGCATAACTAACAAGTACCAAAATAACCCAGTGAGTATATTCCAACATGTGTAATACTGATCTGAAGTCCAAATAAGTTAGGGGAAACTGCAGATGCTGTACAACGTGTACGGTATTATGCTTTTCATTTATAGTAACGGAATTATCTGGTAAAAACATGCAGATCGGAGCAAAATGCATGTGAGGGGCATCCAAACAAGAGAAAGATTCAGACTTTCTTATGTAATACTACGTTTTAGTTCAACAATCTCATGTTCACTTAAGCACAGATAGTTAGTGTTATTTATCCAATGGCAAAAGCTATTCGTTAGTGAGCTGTAAAAGAATAGGCCGCATTGAAATGCTTGTTGCTTCATGAGAGTGTATTTATAGTTGGTATACATGCTAAGGAATAGGCCCTATTGTTGCCAGTAATGAAGTACGTAAAAAGATTTACCTATACAAGGTACAACAAAGAAGCAAAGGAATGTAGAATGTTGCACATGCCACAAGAAATCCTGCTGACGACGACACTATGGGGGTGAGCTCTTACACTGGTGGTCATTACTTCAGCGGCATTATCTCCCAGGCAAGCTCTGCCCACACACAGTGTGCCACGTCACGTCAGACTGCTCAGACCATTTAAACATCTATCAAACCTCCCAGCTACATGTACGGCCAATGGAATGTTCACTAGTGAACTCGCCGGTGTAATGGGGATAATTGAAAAGAAGCCTTTCGGGAGGTAACATGCTCACAAAGAAGTATGCCCACTGAAGTTAGGGAACTGTTGCTGAAACCCCCTGTGTGTGGATCAGCACTTACACCAGTTACAGATGTATTCATGGGGCATAGCAACATATACATGACAAACTATAAAGCGAGTGCATAACTAACTTGATGGTGCAAGGTGTTAGGCAACGTAATACTCATTCCCGAAAATAGAGAAGCAGCAGGTGTATAAGACAGCACAGCAGCAAACAGCACGGCATGGGTTGGCTGTGTAGGTCATCTCATGATACATGAGGTGGAGGGGGGGAGAAAGGAAAGGGAAGGCTCTCATGATGTCAGGTGCATCAGGACTTTATGTGGAGTCAGCATCACCAATTGAAAATGTGTGCTAGCCTGGAATTTGAACCTGAGTCCTCCTGCTCACTAGACAGTTGCATTAATCACTGCACCACCCAGACACAGTGTTTATCACAACTGTGCAGACTATCTTGGTACGCCCCTTGGCGAACTCCTATGCCCATTTAGCACTACCTTTCCACAGTCCCTATCCACATTCTCCATGCTCGCTATTTTTGAGATTCCCATAGGAGATTGAATGTAATTGTTCATTTCCACTAAAGGTGACGGATTTGTAGACCATCGAGGCAACAGAGTTATATGAATGCATGGAATCTGTTCGCTCTCTCAGGCGTGTTTGAAAGATGGAGATGACATCATGTGTTGCTTTCCTTTCCTTTCATTTCCTTTCTCCCCCCCCCCCCCCCCCCCTCCCCACTCGCCCCCCTCCAGCTTCAATTTACGTAATGTGTATCGCAGTTGCGGATTCCGCGTGGTGTCTTTCTTTTGAACATTTCCGTAAGAACAGGGACCATGCATTCATACAATTGAGTCGTCTTGATGGGCTATGAATCCACCACCAAGAATCTCAAAGTAGCGAGCATGAAGGATGTGAATGGGGACTGCAGATAGGTGGCACTAGGTGATAATGTGGGTCAGCCAAGGGGCATACCAAGATAGTCTTCACAGTTGTGATAAACACTGTGTCTGGGTGGAGCAGTGGTTAATGTCAGTAAGCAGGAGATGCCGGGTTCAAGTCCTGGTCTGGCACACACTTTCACTCAGTGCCACTGACTCCACGTAAAGTCCTGATGCAGCCAACATCATGAGGTCCTTTCCTTCCCTTCCCTTCCTCCCTGCTCCACCTTCAGTTTACACTACAATAACTCACTTACAAAACTCAAACACACAATTCCAATATGAAGCATACAAGGAATATACAAAGTCTCAGAGACAATACTATATCAGTCCAGTCACTCACTTTTTTTTTTTGGTTTCTCTCTCTCTCTCTCTCTCTCTCTCTCTCTCTCTCTCTCTCTCTTTTGGGTGGTGTTATCAGTATTCTGACTTGTTTGATGCAGCCTGCCACAAATTCCTCTCCTGTGCCAAATTCTTCATCTCAGAGTAGCAGTTGCAACCTAAGTCCTCAGTGATTTGCTGGATGTATTCCAATCTCTGCCTTCCTCTACAGTTTTTGCCCTCTGCAACTCCCTCTAGTATCACGGAAGTCATTCCCTGATGTCTTAACAGATGTGCTATCATCCTGTCCCTTCCCCTTTTCCACACATTCCTTTCCTTTCCAATTCCGCATGGAACCTCCTCATTCCTTATTTTTCAGCCTACCTAATTTTCAGCATTTGTCTGTAGCACCACATCTCAAATGCTTCGATTCTCTTCTCTTCTGGTTTTCCCACAGTTCATGTTTCACTACCATAAAATGCTGTGCTCCAAAAGTACCTTCTCAGAAATTTCTTTGTCAAATTAAGGCATATGTTTGATAGACTTCCCTTGGCCAGGAAAGCCCATTTTGCAGTGCTAGTCTGTATTTGGTGTCGTCCTTGCTCTGTCCATCATTGGTTATTTTGCTGCCCAAGTAGCAGAATTCCTTAATTTCATCTACTTCGTGGCCATGTTCTGATGTTAACTTTCTCGCTGTTTTCATTTCTGCTACTTCTCATTACATATGTCTTCTGTCGATTTAATCTCAGTCCATATTCTTTACTCATTAGATTGTTCATTCCATTCAGCAGATTATGTAATTCTACTTCACTTTCACTCAGGATGGTAATGTCATCAGCTAATTGTATCATTGATATCCTCTCACCTTGAATTTCAATTGCACTCCTGAACCTTTCTTTTATTTCCATCATTGATTCTTCAATGTAGAGACTGAACAGTAGGGGCAAAAGACTACATCCCTGCCTTACACCCTTTTTAATATGAACACTTCGTTCTTGGGCGTCCGCTCTTATTATTCCCTCTTAGCTCTTGCACATATTGTATATTACCACTCTCTCCCTAAAGCTTATCCCTATTTTTCTCAGAATTTCGAACATTTTTCACCATTTTATATTGTCAAATGCTTTTTCCAGGTCGACAAACCCTGTGAATGTGTCATGATTTTTCTTTAGTCGTACTTCCATTATCAACTGCAATATCAGAATTGCCTCTATCGTCCCTTTACTTTTCCTAAAGCCAAACTGATCGTCACCTAGCGCATTCTCAATTTTCTTTTCCATTCTTCTGTATATTAGTCTTGTCAGCAACTTGGATGCATGAGCTGTTAAGCTGATGGTGCGATAATTCTCGCACTTGTCAGCTCTTACTGTCTTCGGAATTGTGTGGGTGATATTTTTCCGAAAAGCAAGTGGTATGTCGCCAGATTCATGCATTCTGTAAACCAGTGTGAGTAGACTTTTTATTGCCACTTCCCCCAATAATTTTAGAAATTGTGATGGAATGATATCAGTCCCTTCTGCCTTATTTGTTCTTAAGTTCTCCAAAGCTCTTTTAAATTCTGATTCTAATATTGGATACCCTACCACTTCCAAACTGCCTCCTGTTTCTTCTTCTATCACATCAGACGTATCTTTCCCTCATGGAAGCTTTCAGTGTATTCTTTCCACCTATCCGCTCTCTCCTCTGCATTTAACGGTGGAATTCCTGTTACACTGTACTATAGAAGGGAGAACCGATAGAGGTACTCAGGGTACCCTCCGCCACACACCGTCAGGTGGCTTGCGGAGTATGGATGTAGATGTAGATGTAGATACTTGTAATGTTACCACTGTTGCTTTTAATGTCACTGAAGTTGTTTTGACTTTCCTGTATGCTGCGTCTGTCCTTCTGACAATCATTTCTTTTTCGATTTCTTCACATTTTTCATGCAGCCATTTCATCAGCTTCCCTGCACCTCCTATTTATTTCCTTCCTCAGCGACTTGTATTTCTGCATTCCTGAGTTTCCCTGAACATTTTTGTACTTCCTCCTTTCATCGATCAACTGAAGTATATGTTCTGTTGCCCAGGGTTTCTTTGCAGTTGCCTTCTTTGTACCTATGTTTTTATTTCCAACTGCTGTGATGGCCCTTTTCAGAGATGTCCATTCCTATTTAACTGTACTGCCCACTGAGCTAATCCTTATGGCTGTATGTGTAGCATTAGAGTACTTCAAGCAAATCTTGTCATTCCATAGTACTTCCGTATCCCACTTCTTTGTGTATTGTCTCTTCCTGACTAATGTCTTAAACTTCAGCTTACTCTTTATTGCTACTGTGTTGTGATCACTCAGTATCGTCCTTCAACAGCAAATTTGAAATATCAAGACCAGAGAGTGCCACAACATACTGCAAAACACTCTCTGCAAACATAATTCATTTTGAATACAGTGGCAATTATGATATCACATAACACAACATAGCTGCACCACAGGTCAAAGCTGATGACCCATACCACAGGTGTTTGCTGACTTGGAAATGGATGAAGATTTGAACAGTAGTGCCACTTACCAGTGTTAATGGTGTAAAGGTGAGAAAGACAAGCTCTCTGTGCATTGGCTGGATTCTCTGTCGTAGATGGGGGATATGGACAGCAGCAGAGGCGAGTCCTGGTGAAGAAGATACAACTCTTTATTAGTCACTTTATTAATTCTTACAGTTCAGACATTCTTCTGATTGTGCTCCATTCTCTGGTGCAGTCTGGAGTTCCCTCATAATATTCTGGCATCATAACTGCAGACAATGTATGGCAGACAGTGCACATGTGGTGCTTGGGAGACAGAGTGTTGCGCAGGCATCTCTGGTACACCAGGTGAGCTGAGATGACAGGATGCGGCTGTGCTGCAGTCAGGGGTGGCAGACAGACAGGCAGAAATCCTTCCTTTGTGGTCCATTGGTGGCAGAGTTCACTGTGAGGAGTCCCGGTTGACATACAGCAGGTGCCAGGTTTGGCCATGCCGTCCCGAACATGACATACTCGGCTGGGCCAGCCTTTAAATACTTGTTCCCAGTGCTGAATTCGTGGCAGGGCTGTGTTTGTAGCCCACTGTGGACTACTTGGAACAGGACAATGACTGGGGTCTGGCGTAATCATCGATAATGTGGAAGTCACTCGAACTGGAGTGGCTTCTCGAAAGCTGGCCCCAGGGCATTGGCACCCGGGCTGATGTCATGGAAGTCTTGCTGCTGCTGAGGGGGTGCTGACAAAGCAGGAGCAATGGCTGGCTGCAGCCAATGTCCATGGTTTGTAGCCTGATTTTGGTGCTTGTGGTCCAATGACGTGGGAGCTGATAGTGCAGGTCAGTGACCAGAACCTGCTGTCTGGCTGCTGCCTTGTTGCAGTTTTGGGCTCTGACTTCTGCTCCAAGTTCTCCTATAGTTTTGTCCCATTACAATCTCCTCCTCTCTGCGAAGAAAATTCACCCTTGACTTTACTGAATTAAAAACACTGGATAATTTACACTTTTACGCTTTGTATTTATTCCTCCATTCACGGTATCACATGGTACATTATTTGTGTGCCTTCACTAGCAACTACCTACACTTTCTCACAACCACTGATCCATGTGTTGTCATTTTCACATTGGTTACATTAGTTCATTTTCAGTCCTGTTAGCATCTATGTCATTCCTCTCATGGGGGTAATGGGAATCAGGAAAGCATTCTAACCTCCTTATTTTCTGCATGCTAAATTTGTGTGTCTCACATTTGCCTATTAGTTACATCACATTCAACTGTAACACAAGGTACACAAACAATATGACCCACTATCTGGTGCTAACATTAAAAAAATGACATACTTCTTGACTTTTACACTTCTCTTTCCATTAAGCTACACTGTTACTTTATCACTTTGACCTAGTAAATAATAAAATCTACTCTATGTGGACCAGAAGTGACCTACACAAACAGAATGATTTGTGCACTGTCCTGCTGCTTAGCAATACTGGCCTGTGTGAACTCTGTGGTTTGTACACTGTCCTTTTGCTCCACATTCTTATACCTTAGCAGTTTGG
Organism: Schistocerca serialis cubense; assembly: GCF_023864345.2. NCBI lineage: Eukaryota > Metazoa > Arthropoda > Insecta > Orthoptera > Acrididae > Schistocerca > Schistocerca serialis. The sequence goes on from NC_064638.1 coordinate 315,514,795, forward strand.
ACAAGTTTACTTATAACAGTAGGGGGTCCATGGTAATGTGGGCTTGAAGACATTGTGACTTGGGAATCTATCTAAATTCGCTTCCTCCAAATACATCAATAAATGTTTGTAACACTCCACGATACTTAAAGTCTAACTTTTCATTTTTACAATAAATCTCCAACACTTCACAATAAACCTCAATATCTCCACAAACAGATACCTCTCATTCTGAGAGAAAACAAGTAATCCAATGGCCTTGTTTCAAGAGCACTCAAGGCCACTGATCCAGCTACAGGCAATGTAATAGGTGCACCTGTTGTGCACAAATTTAACATTTTCCCAGCCACAGGCACTGTATCAGCCCCACCTGTGCAGCACAATAATCCTCCAACTTCCCAGCCACAGGCGCTGTAACTGCCTCACTTGTGCTGTCCTTAATTCTTCCTGACCACAGGCACTATATCAGCCCCACCTGTGACATACAATAAAAAAATCCCTTTTGTTCCTTTATTTGCACATCTATTCCAAAATCTGGTATATTGTCCCTCTATGTCACTTCTTTTGCGTGGGTGGCTATTGCTGGTGGTTTTACTGCTACCATGAACATTGTGTCTTGAAGGGCCAGGAACAGTTTAACTTACGAAGTCATGGCCAATGGTGTGTCTTACATCTGTGTGGTATCTCAGCACTTTGGCTGTTTTGAGACAATACTGCATGATGTGATGACAGTGAAACCTAACCAAACAATAGTGTTGTGACTCGTTAATTTAGTTCTAATACATCAACACTGTACCATGGCTTAAACCTTACTCAGCAAAGTAGTACCTGCTAATTGTTTTCCTTGTGCATCATGTTCTCCAGATTACATCTCCTAATATTCATGGCTTAGCGATGATCTTGAATCCTACATCAAGTCTACCTCTAATTACTAGTATACATATTTCCTATTGTCTTTTCTCATCCTAAAACATTTACTCTATACAATTCTTTATTTACAGCAAAAATCTTTGTCTCTTGTCGATTAACCTTAAGAAATCACCTAAGTTTACAGGGTATCCAAGCTTTTCCAAGTCTCAACTAGACACACTCTTTACACTGGCTAGTCTAATACCCTTTTTTATAGCAAACCCAACATACTATGGGATGTGACTCAGTGCACGGGATGGAGTGCCTTGGTAAATTGCACTGGAAGCCTATTACTGGAGTTAATGGTTCAGCCCTCGGTCCCTTACCAAAGACTACAGCAATATCTAACTCTGAAAGTATGTAAAAAAGTAAGGGAAGGTCAAACTAGAGGATGTAGGGAATCCCAGAAGTGAAAGTAAAAGGTTTTATGCTGCTACTTATCTTTCTGTTCCACATTCTTGAGATATCTGTCTTCCATCTATCAATTTCCCTTTCCTCTTTGGAAAGCTGCTGCTATGGAACCATGGTGTTGACTGCTGTCTTCCGGGTTGTTAATCTTCATATCCATCTTCAACAGTCCATCGGGCACCAATGTAAAGGTGAGTTGTCTGGAGTCGAAGCCTGAACTGACAGTTAGGTGCAAAGGTGAGTGGATGGTGCAGTGCCGCCTGCTCAGGCTGTGCAGACTGACAGAGGCTCCCCCTTCATGGTCTGATGGTGGCAGAGTTTAGAGTGAGGATTCCCAGCTGACACACAACCAGCACCAGGTGTGGCTTTGCCGAACCAGAACGTGACATACTTGGCTAGGCCAATCCTTAAATGGTGGTTCCCGGCACTGAATTCGCAGAAGGGCTGCGTTTGTGAGTCACTGTGAATCACCTGGAACAGGGCAGTAACCAGGATCTGTCACAATCGTCGATGACGGGTAAATCAATTGAGCTGGAGTGGCTTCTCCTGGAATGGTGTAATGGAAGTCTTGCTGCTGCTTGAGGGGTGTTGTTCAAGCAGGAGCAATGACCAGCTGTGGCCAATGTATGTGGCTTCTGGCCCGATTTCAGCACATATGGCCCAATGACACTGGAGCTGATCTTGCAGGTCAGTGGCTAGCAACTGCTGTCTGTTTGTGGCCTCATTGCAGTTCTGGGCTGTGACTACTGCTCCGGGTTCAGCTAAATTTTGTCCCGTTACAATAGGTTTACAATATAGGGCAAAGAATAGCAATATAAGATATCAACTAGATTATCAACCAGATGTTTATGTTTGAAGAAAAAAAAAAAGATCCAAGAGATGTGAACTGTATCAAGCACAAAGTCCACAAAGCTGTCTAAAAGTTGATTCCACAGTCCTCCTGAGGACTAGACATATCAAGTAGCCTATAAATATAATAGTGGAAACTTGTGCAAAAATGCATTAGTTCCGCATGGCACAGTGCACATTGGTGACATCTAGCAGCGTGCAATGATAACTATATTTTGATCGCCTGATAGCACGAATATGTGTGCATGAAATGAAGTATGAGGTGTCTTTTAATTGGCTCTCATACATAAAGTAATGAGCACAAGAAAGCATTTAGTGAATCATAGGTTGGGAATCGTGACATAAAGGAAATATTTTTGCTGTGGAATAAACAATTTTATTTGTCAGAGAAATGAATGTATGCACTATATCACTACTTATAATTGACATCTTACAAAAGTTAATTCATCATACATGCACAATTTTCTGTAGTTTGATATTCTTTTTCAATGGCCGAGATGCAGAAGAGTAATTTATTTGATTTACATATGCTTTAATCGGCACTGAAAAGTATTTGTTGGTTAATAAAAGGAAATAATTTTTGCAAACATCCTCTGCAGCAGCACACTGACTCGTCAGTCTATGGACCAATTTGTTTCTAACTTCACAAGTGCTTTCCAATAAAAAATTACTAAAATGACTCCTGAAAATGTCAGACATTGTAGAAAACAAGTATTTTGCACACTTATTGGGGAAAAAAAACATTTTGCTTGTTTCATACTTTTTTACAGATATATGAAAGGTGTCTGGGTCATGATAATTTTGTTCAGTTGATATGAAAGCAATTTTACACTCATTGTGCTCAATTCTGCTTATGGCCCAACAAATAGCAGTACTATCTGCATTTCTTTGCACAGCATCTACTGCATCTGTAACTTCATCAGTGGCTACGTTACAGATAGACCTATTATTGACACAAACTGTGAGGTTCGTTATCTGCAGATCTTACTGTGTTATAAGAAATGCTGCAACATCGAATTCACAGTTACTGCTTGGTGATGGCAATAACAACTTGTTTATCATAACTGTCCTAAAAACACTGCAAAATTTTGATGCATCAGGGTAACCCTCACTATGGCAAATGCATTTTCAATACAATCCTGTGTCAGTCTTTTGGTAAAAAGAAATGTAAAATTAAACCTTTCATTTAATTCTTATCACAAGGACTTAAGAGCAATGATACTATCAATCCAACCATGAATCCACTGTGAATTTTTTCATTACTAAGAACAAACAACTGCTTTAAATTTTCCTGAATTTCCAACAGTTTGTGTAAATGTTAGAATCACTGCAAAGTGGTTTTCTGTGCTGTTTGGATTTCTACATTTTGATTAATTAAAAGTGTCAAATAGAGTATCATACATTTCAAGGAAATCAGCTGTAACAGCAGTTGAGGGTGCCAAAGAACCAAATCTCACATGTACTTGAATACTACAAGCAATAGAGTGACTTAGGGTCCTCACTGCTAAATACACCCTCATTAGTGAGAAGGGAGAGAGTGTGATGCATAGTTTTGTGAGCTTGGGGGCAAGTCTAGCTAAAACTACTGAGTCTTTCTTATAAAATTCTTCAATGTGAGTCCATCTGCAGACTTTTCCTTTCCACTGAAAGTCATATTTCTTGAGATTATTTCCCAGTGGCTTGAGTAAGTAAGGAGCAGCATAGAAAGAAAAATACTTTTTCTCCATTCACTTCAATAAAAGGATTTCCTGAGTTTTCTCATTTTTACATTATTTGTATATTGATCACAGACTACAGTTTTAGGTATTAAACCACTATTCTGAATTTGAACCGAAATGTTAATCAACATATCTTTTATTATCTCTGTTGATATGACTTCTTGGGACAAATAATAACTAATTATTTGCTTAAAATTTCAGTGCAGACCTTCGATCATCACTACCATAGCTTGGTTACATAACTAGTGCTCAGTTAACTCTGGATCACTACAAATTTCTACACCAGTGTCCTAAAAACTTTCGAATAAGTCATTTTGTACACTATAGGTCAACAGTGACATTTCATCAAATACTACTGACACAATTTTTTCCTGTTTTCATATTTTCAGCTTTTAGCTGTAACAAATCAAGCACTAAGCTATTAATACCTGGCTTAACCACTGCATTTTGCAGCCATCTACTCAATGTTCTTGGATAGGTAAACAAAAATATTTCTGTAAAAACCTGTACAGTTTTGGTAAACAGAAATGAAGAGCCAAAGCAAAACTCCTGTCTTGTTCTATATATCTTCTTCCCTTAGGTTTCCTGTTTTTCGTAATTTCCTGTAGATTGATAAACTTGCCTGCTACATCATGAGTAACATTGCTTTTAGCATGGCTTCACTTCATTACTTTGCATTTTAAAATATACAACTCGGCTCTCGGAGAACAAATCACTCCTTTCTGTCTTGATACTCTGTTCTGTAAAATTCTACACTTTAAAATTAATGGGAAACATTTTTCACACTTTTTTTCCACTTTGAAGATGACGCTGAATGTCAGCAACTGATACTTGTTGCTACTCTTCCTCTTCTTGCTTTCTCTTCTTTGGGCTTGGTCTGAAATTACTTTCCTTTCTATTGGGCAAAACTGAAGGAACAGAGCCAGGCCAAATACTGAAACTAGGAGAAAAACTGTTACATGTAACAGCAGTGATGTACAAATCATTGACAGGTGTTAAATATAGCCATTTTGTTACTTAAAAACAATTCTTATCTGCGGCTTAGTAAATTCATGTTCCTGAAGTCCTTCATTACAAAATGATCAGAGCATACTACATGACTCCTATTTAAATGCTCTGGCCCTTCTTTTCTAAATATTTTTTCATGATCTGCCCTCCTACTACGAATAAACTACTGTTTACATCTAAAAATAACAAAAGCCAAGCTAGAAATAATAACTTTCTCAGTTATAAGAAGGACAACTAACTTACTGAAAGACACTATCCACAAATTTACATTAATACTTACACTTAAGTATTAATTTACATTAATACTTACATTAATACTTTATTTCTCGGGAATCTTTTGATCACTTTGTTGCCGGTAATTATTGCAACCATATATGGCACAAATAACACCTCTACCAGCCATTTTCAGCTCATGAACAAACAAAAACTATCTTTCAAGTAAGCTCTCCTACATTTGTTTACATAAGCCAATCTGTTAGTAGTCATTTCCAACCACAAGGGTATGCTGCAATCACTGTCACACACTCTCAGCCAGAGTTTCCACTATTATCTTTGTAGGCTATTTGGACATATCCTGTTCCATGACTAACATTATTCTACAATCACAGAAAGGTGAATAGCGTAGCAATTGTTTAAGTTCAGGCCGTCTATGTAGAATCTCACAGCAATTCAGATTATAAAAAGGAAATTAAAAGGAGCCAACTCAAGCCATGGAAGGAGTTCCTGAACTTGATAAACGAATCAACAAATTTCACACAAATGCGGTAGACTGTAGGGAGGATCATGGGAAGCCACACACCAAGCTGTGTGGTTAAGATATCAGACTCATATTCAGAAGAATGTTAAGTATAGATCCCCACTGGCCATCCAATTAAGCTTACCTGCAGTTTCTATAAATCACTTCAGACAGTTTCTTGCATGATTCATTTAAAATGGTTGCATCTTGAAATGTAACTGTCTTAGCCAGCTGATAAGTAGTATGTGATATAAAGAATTAGTGTAGCACCTGATACATGTGTATTCTTTGATCCTAAAGCTTCTTTTCTCATATTTTTGCCGTGAAAATATAATTTTAAGCAGCTAATTGACAATTTTGGTTACTAAGTTGAGGATTTACTTCATTTTGTGATTAGATACTGCAGTTCTAAAAATGAACAGTGTCTAATAAAAATAGACCTGTATTGAGAGTACATTGTTTAGGTCATGTATATTCTAAAATTTATAATAATTTTCGATTTTTAATATGAAAACCAAAATTGATTAGAGTTTTAAAACTTTGTTAAATTGCTTTATTCATTGGATGAATGTTGAAGCTTGATATTAATGGAATAATTTGTAACATTCCAGATAATGAAAACCAATGTAAGAAGTTTGAACTCTGGGCAGTATTTCTGCAGTTTTGTATCAGTAAATAAAAATTTTTGCTGAAAAATGGCAAACTATGATGATGATACCCCCCCCCCCCCCCTTCTGCCTCAGGGATTGTAATGTATCAGAATGTCCGAGAGGTATAGTTTGGGAGAGACAGATGCCTCATGCCGAAACATGCAGAGAAATGCAGGCAAGTGTGTCATTGACTTTATTACATTGAAGATACACAGTGCGCCTTCTGCTGATCTCGGCGATTGTGCCGTGCACCATGTGTGCATTAGCCCCAATGCAAATGCTGGAATCTGCAGCTTCGGCATCTGGTTGCCCAATCTAGTGGATGTAGCGATCCTTACTCATGCTACGGCTTAGTTGCTGCTGTCTATGTTAATTGTGCCCATGGCCTGGATGCGGCTGACTGCTTCCTCAAGCGCAGCTTGTGGACATCGTGTACAGTGCTGAAGGGAAGCAGCTGACCGCCATCATTGCATTGAGCCTTGACAATTCTGGCTGTCCACCCAGGGCAGCTTATTCAGTGCCTACTACCAGCTCTGTACCCAGGAGGCTCCGAGTTCACGCCTTGGCCCCACTTCTCCGGATGGCAGCTTACAGTCCGCTGGACAGGGCCTGCTAAAAAGCGGAGGCTAGTAGCCCTCTCGCTCCTCATGCCACTGTAGCTCCAAGGTACAGCATGCCCCACCACAGCAATGGTGTGTCCATGCCGCAGAGGTTGGAGGCAGCTTCAGCAGGCCAGCTAACTGCCGATATCCACCACCAGAAGGTCATCATTGTTGCACTGCACTCCGGTTCCAGACCTGGACAAAATGGTGACATGACTGTCTGCTTTGAGCCTCCAGGTTCGCTGATGTATACACCTTTACTTACACCTCTGATGGAGTTCCTCTGGAGGGGGTCAAGTGGAATATTCTACGATAGTTACAACGTCAGCATTCTTCAGCCCGCTTCGCCCCCTTTATACAGATCACTAGGCACTATTGTAACTGTAGCGTATGGGATGTTCACAACATGTCAGTGCCCTGTTCACTTCACACTTGTATACAGTGTCTGCTGGGCCATACCTTGTAGCCTGCGAGCGCTATCATAAACCTGCCTCGCTAACTCGTTTGCAAAATATCAATATCGCCCTCTCCTTCCATCCAATGTGCCAGTTGGTCGCTAAATATCAGTATCGCCCTCTCCTTCCATCCAATGTGCCAGTTGGTCGCTTAACTACTGCCTTCCAGCCACAGATGTGCAAAATTTACAAAATTCCCCAATAAACCCCTGTACTTATTTGTGGCACAGCATACCTCTGCTCTTCCGAGAAGATTCCTACTGAATCTTTAATGTCGTGCTCCCATTCAATTAAATTAACTCTAATAATTTACACATTGAGGACAGTCTCCTGAATTCAGCATACATGACTTACAGTTACATTTTACTACTACCATGTATCCGTTATCATACCCTTATTCACTAATCAGTACCTTAAAACTAATTGCTTCCCCACCCAATGCCAGTCAACCATTCTACTGGTAACTGGTGTGTTGGTACGTCCACAGCCTGTGTCCTCTTGCATCTTACCCAGAAATACAGTACGCAAAAGCCAACTAGAAACAAGCCATAACTGATGGCCGATATGCTCAAAACTAATATTTCGTGTTCCTATTCTTCCTGGTAATGGGAAGTTGCCATATTTGTTCCATCGAAATTCCCCCTTGCTGGGACTGTATTAATATATCCAAGGACTGCAGAAGCTCTGGATTGAGTGTATCATTGAAATATGTTAAATCTGCTTTCCCCCCAAGGCTTGAGTACTTTCAATCCTACCGATCTGCCTCCTTTGTAGCAATTCAAGCATACATTTTCCGACATGATTACAGAGTATAACCAATGTGTACCTACCTTCTGGAAGTACGTGCAGGCTGGCAGAAGCTCCTTCCCACAACTCGTCCCATTTAGTTCCCCCAGAAACAACCTTGCTTCAGTGTCCTAATATCAACTCATACTTGGCCACCCGGACAGATCACAAATTACTCTTTCACCCCCTCCATCCTTCCAAAAACAGTATCGGTAATAATGACATGAGGAACTAAAAATTCCACAAGAAAAAACAACAAATATCCCTATGGCAATAAAAACGCATACTCACTGATATACTATGCCAAAAAAAAAAAAAAAAAAAAAAAAAAGAAACACACACACACAAATTACAATTACACGAATTGGCACACCGTGCACTCCAGGTTCCTTCTTTTTACCCTCTGTAACCTCTGTAACTTTCACCTCCTGATTGGCTGCCAATAACTGTGGTATCTCCTCTACCATTCCTTTAAGAGACTTTAGCGACTGACGTGTATAAAGACATTTTGTGGGGAACTATATCTTCACGTTGACTGGTGAGGCAATTTCCACGACCTGGTATGGTCCCTGGTATTTTGTTAAAAATTTGTTTGTTTTCCCATTTGACATATAAGGACTAGTGACCGCTACATAATGCACCACGGGGTACTGCAGCAATTTGCCCACGCATCTGTTTGCTTGTTCCTGGCATTCTAGTGCCTTCATGCTTCCTTTTTGCACATTCCTCCAAACTTCGTAATTCTTCTGGTAAACTTCCTCACTGACTCGCTATCCGGTCCTAATATAGGAATCAAAACTTCAAGTGGAGATGGCATTTTCCTGCTGTGCACCACTTTAAATGGTGAGAAGGCCGTTGCAGTATGAACCTTTAAATTATAGGCACACAGTACATATGGTAAATAGGTGTTGCAATCGTCATGTCTGGAATCTACATAATAGCTCAATATCTTTGCAGTTGTCTTATGCACGCATTCCGTTCTCCCATTACTCTGTGGATGTAATGGACTCATCCGTAACTTCTGTATGCGCAACACATGGCACAGCTGCTTCATTAAATCTGGGACAAAGTTCATACTTTGGTCCAAAATTATGATCCCAGGCACCCCAACCTTTCAGTTGTTTACTAACACCTGCACTAAGTACTAACCTGTTGGTCTGGCATCGGTGCCATTGCCAAAAATTGAGAAAAATGATTGATGACTTTGAGAACATACCTATTTCCTGCAGGTGTTTTTGTTTTGTTGGCTGAATGAGCCAACACCGTGTTACTAGAGGAGGCCGAAATGCACGGGTTTCGCTCACGCAGGCTGGCGTGAGGAGGGAAGGACTATACTGACGTGAGGTCTGGAACATGACAAGGAATTAGAATTCAGAAAGCGGATATAATTACTTGGATACTTAACTTTAATCCATTAATGATGAACGTCACTCTTGACGATACATGATTCACAATATTATCTGTTCAGAATAGTAACTGAATATGGCACCTTGCTAGGTCGTAGCAAATGACGTAGCTGAAGGCTGTTGTCTCTGCAAATGAGAGCATATGTCATCAGTGAACCATTGCTAGCAAAGTTGGCTGTACAACTGGGGCAAGTGCTAAGGAGTCTCTCTAGACTAGACCTGCTGTGTGGCGGCGCTCGGTCTGCAATCACTGATAGTGGCGACATGCGGGTTCGCCGTATACTAACGGACCGCGGCCGATTTAAAGGCTACCACCTAGCAAGTGTGGTGTCTGGCGGTGACATCACATTCCTCCCCCGCAAATCGGCGTACGGTTGTGGTATAAGGCCTCCGTCTGCCATGGGGTGGACCCCATGTTGGCGTATGCGACGAGGTGGGGAGCCTAACAACAGGCGAGGCTGTGCCACCCGCACCCTGCCATTTGGACCGCAGGGAGCTAGGGAACGCCTGAAAACCTACTCCAGGGTGCACGCCAACATGTGGCGTATGGGCCCTTAGAGAGACAGGAGGGGCCGAAGGGTCGACCTCCATCGGGCCGGGGCACCCGACGGGCGAAGACGACGTATGGTCTGGAGCGGGCAAGAGTTCCATGTTAGCGGACAACTGGTCACGGGGAGCGATCGGCAGCGCGTGACCCAGGGGGGCGCCCGGCGGCTGCAGCGACGCGTCCACTGCAGGCATCGCTGGCGGGAGAATAGGCAGTGGCGGCGGTGGCAGCGGCGGCGATACGTCGCCATGGGGCAAAATGGAAGGCAGCGTCGGTAACACCTGGGGCTGAGGCGAGCCAGTAGATGGGTCCCCGGGGCGCTGACCGGACGGCACTGTCGCTGGAAGCAGACGGGAAGACCATTATGTCGTAAGACCTGAAATAATGCTCTGAGATTGGCTAAATATTCGTCTTCCGTCTTTCCGGAGATCACAATATCGTCCAGATAGTTGGCTGCAGTAGGGACCGACGCACAAACAGTTTGCTGAAACAATGCAGGGGCGGATGCACACCCGAATGGCAGTCATTTGAATCGAAACAAACAAAGATGCGTGTTAACCACCAAAACGCGCTGGGATTCTTCATCCGAAGGTTTTGGCAAAATTATTAAGGTTGATGCCCAGAGAGAAGCCTGCACATGTTCAATTACACCTTGTGATTCCAAATCGTGTAATGTTTTTGCGACCTATTCATGCAATGCGTGGGGAACATAGCGCGCTCTGAAAAATTTTGGATGCGCGTTTACTTTCAGTTCCAAATGTGCTTTATAGTTCTTAGTGCAACCAAGGCCCGGTGCAAAAATGTCTGCAAATTCTTCACATAGACGAGAAACACTGTCTGAAGGCACAGTCTGGTTCACTGATAGGACCGGATTTACAATAGACAAGTTAAACAACTTAAATGAATCTAAACCAATCAAGTTCACTGCAGAAGAAGAACGAAGGACGTAAAATGACACAAGTTTTGTTTGTCCTTTGTATGTTGCAAGAAGGCTGCACTGTCCTAACACAGGGATCTCTTGGCCTGAATAGCTAGTTAACGTAACATTTGCGGCATGCAACGGAGGTGTGTCCAGCTGTTTGTAAGTGTCTTGATTGATCAGTGAAACTGCAGCTCCGGTATTGAGCTGGAATGGTATCACTTTGCCGTTAATGTCCAAGTCTAAAAAATGTTCATTGTCCTGCTGATGACAAGAGCGACTGTCTCGCGCAATGTGAACTGACACTGGTACAAAATCACTTACGACTTGACCTGAATTCCGGCGATGTCAACACACACTATTTGTGGGATGAACACAGTCACTGTTAGAGAGAGTGGCACTGCGCGGAGTGGAATGAATGACATGAATTTCCATGGGCGAAGTTTTGCGAGCCTTAGTATCCTTGGTTCGATTCCGATTCCGGCGCGAAGCAAAGGACCTGGAATGGTTTTGAGTTTCCGATCTGAGCTTTGTCTGGCAAACACTTTGAACATGTCCTTTTTTATTACAGTAAAAGCAAATAGCTTGGCGTGACAGGCAATACTCACGCAAATGTTTAGTAGCGCACCGCGGGCATGATTTGAGCCCTGCATATGCTTGCTGGCGCAGCACATGTGGCTGAGAGCCTGGCGGGAGCGGCGTGGCCAGGTGCAAGGATTGTTTACCGCTCCGTGAAGCTCGCCTGGCGGGCCAGTTAACCTGACACACGGCTGGCGAAGTTTCAAATGATTCCTGAGCAAAGTCAAGTGTGTCCTGCCGATCCAATATGTCCATCACTCGTTGAAGGGAGGAATTGACTAGTTTCAAAATCTGTTCCCTTATATGAACATCAGAAACGTTCTGTGCAATGGCATCACATACCATTGTATCTGAATACGGGAGCCCACATTGACACTCAAAAGCACAATCCCTAGTAAGGCCGTGCAAGGTTGCAATCCACTCCCGATTAGTCTGACCTGCCATACGTTTTGTACGAAAGAAGGTATACCGCTTCGCAACTACATTGACTGATTGTTTGAAATAAGCATCTAATGCAGACAAAATTTCTTCGTAGGACAGAGTTGCTACGTCGTGTCGGGGAAATAATTTGACTATCACACGGTATGTTTGCACACCGACAGACGACAAAAGAAAAGGATGCCGCCTGTTACCTTGAATTCTGTAGGCGGCGAGGTGGAATCCAAATTGGCATGACCACTCCGTCCAGCTTTCCAGTGCAGCATCAAAAGGCCAGAAGGTCGGTGCAACAGCGTGTTGTGGCTGCGTTAGCGGTTGAGTGGCGGCTGTCGCATTGTTTTGCATTGCACGTTGACCCTGGACGAGCTGTCCAAGGGCATCCAATAATGCCTGTGTCTGCTGATTCTGTAAGCGATAAAATTCGGACAGTACATCTGGAGATTGTGGTGAAGCCATTACACAATTAAATCAGGGTAGGCGCAACGACAAATGTCAGTATATTTAAGAACAACGTTTTTACTCATCGCCAGTGTTTTGTTGGCTGAATGAGCCAACACCGTGTTACTAGAGGAGGCCAAAATGCATGCGTTTTAGCTCACGCAGGCTGGCGTGAGGAGGGAAGGACTATACTGACGTGAGGTCTGGAACATGACAAGGAATTAGAATTCAGAAAGCGGACGTAATTACTTGGAAACTTAACTTTAATCCATTAATTATGAATGTCGCTCTTGATGGTACATGATTCACAATATTATCTGTTCAGAATGGTAACTGAATATGGCGCTTTGCTAGTTCGTAGCAAATGACATAACTGAAGGCTGTTGTCTCTGCAAATGAGAGTGTATGTTGTCAGTGAACCATCGCTTGCAAAGTCGGCTGTACAACTGGGGCGAGTGCTGGGGAGTCTCTCTAGACTAGACCTGCCGTGTGGCGGCGCTCGGTCTGCAATCAGTGATAGTGGCGACATGCGGGTTCGACGTATACTAACGGACCACAGCCGATTTAAAGGCTACCACCTAGCAAGTGTGGTGTCTGGCAGTGACACCACAGTTTTATTAAATGGCCCAAGGACATTCAACCCCAACATAGAAAATGGGCTGCAACGCCACTTTCTGATGCATAATGTCTGCCATCTGTGTGCATGGCACACAGTCCTTAACATACTGCTCCATGTCATGCTTCCTGTTCCTCCACTAAAACTACTCTTCTAAACGTCTGCCTGTTGCATGTCGCCCACCATGACCTGACAACATATGGTCGTGAGCTTGCTGCAAAACTTCCTTCCAAAAACCCTCTGCTGTCACCACACGTGGTCCACACCTCGTCGTGCTACACAACAAACCTTTGTGCATAACGCAATGTGGTTGTGACTTAAATGCCTGGCACACCTTATCTCTTGCCAGTGCTTGCTGCCACTCTTCAGCACTCTTCCCTATTGTACTTAACACTGCTGCTCTGTGGCTTAATGAATTTGCATTTGTGAGTGATCTCCCTGACTTATGGATTACCTCGTACTTGAATTCATTAAGGTGAAGTGCCTGCTGAGTTAATCTACTAGATCAATCTTTCAAACCAAGCAACCATTTCAATGACATATGATCTGTCATGACCTTAAATTTCGTATGATACAGATAACACTGCAAATATGTAATAACATCTCTTTCTTCGTTGTTGATTAGTTACACTCCACCTTGATGAACTGCCTTGAAGTATAAGCTACCAGATGTTCCTGACCATCTCCCATCTGTCTCATAACACAAACGATTGCCTCATTTGAAGCATCACATGAAAGGATAAACTCTTTCTCAAAATCCGGGAAAACCATACTGGATGTGAAGCTAATATTTCTTTCAATTTATCAAATGCTTCCTGACATCCCTGTGACTAACGGAATTTCGTCCCTCCTTCAGTAGCTTGTTCAAGGCTCTGCCTATTTTCACAAAGTTTTTCACGAGCCATATATAATAATTACAGAGGCCTGTGAATGATTGTACCTGCTTAGTTGTTTATGGTATCGGATAATTTTGAACTGCATCTGTAAGATGAGGCTCGATCTGTGATCCATGCTCACTAATCACATGCCCCAGATAATTAACTTGAGGCTGCACGAAATGGCACTTGTCAACACTTAATGTTAAACATACCAATCATAGTCTATTAAAGACATTCTCCAAATGTTTCAGATGTTCCTGTAAATCCTTCGAATAGACAATTGTGTCATTGAGATAGACTAGACAAGTTTTTGGCTTGAATCCTCTCAGTACCCCATCTAACAATCATTGAAAAGTTGCCAGTGTGTTCTTTAGTCCAAGTGGCGTGTGTTTGTAGCAAAAATGTGCTGCTGGGATGGTAAACGCTGTTTTCGGGCTTCAGGTGCCACCTCAAGTTGGTGGTTTCCACTCCTGAGGTCCATAGTTGTAAAGAACCGACACTCACCCAGGTTATCTAAAGTTTCTGTAATGTTTGGAACTGGATGAGCATCTGAAATGGTCCGTGCGTTTAGATATTTGTAGTCACAGCAAAATCTATATTTCTGTCCTCCGTCTGCCGACATTTTTAGCACAATGACAATATTTGCATTCCAGGGACTATCTCTCAGTTCTATGATCCCATCCCATAGTAGTTGTTCAATAAATTCTTCTACCAATGGTTGCAGCTGCTTTGCTACACAGTATGGCTTCGTATAAATTGGTGCAGTATCCCCTGTCGGTATGTGATGTACCAGCGGGGTTACTGGTAATCTTCCATTCACATAAAATAAATCACTAGACCTGAGCAACAAGTTCTCCATAGCTATTTGATCACTGCATTTCAAATGATCTACTTTCTGTTGTAACACTTTGACAGTTTGCTTATGGCTTTTCTCTAAGCTTGACCTAGTGAAGTCCTCATCTTCCAAGGCTTCCAGAGTGGCTATTATTGCACCCTTTGAAAGAGTCACCACCCCTCCGCCAAAATTATCCGCACTTAACAAGAATCATCTGTCCCCCATCAATGTCACTCACATGCACTAAATTCATGTGGATAAAACAATGCGAGCTATCCACCTCTTCATTGCTTAAGAGCAGTTCAACCACATATACTGTTTCTGTTGGCAGATTAGTATCCACTAAAACCCAAACTATCTTTCCTGTATCTGCTGGTACTTTATCCTGCTGATCAGTCTTTAATGAAAACGTATGCAGTTTAATTGGTCTCATTTCCATGATGTGATCCTTGTGCTATTGTCTCAGTTGCAACTATTTCCCCCACTTGAAACAAAGTCCCACTGAATTCCACTGCCATTGCAAAAGATCAGTCCTAGTGTGATGCTTGTTTAGAAAGTGTGGCCCGAGAATCAATGAGTAACCTTCACCTATGCATGGCAGTACCTTCATGCGTTCGCTGAACTAAGTTTTCCCGACTGAGAACATCAGTACTGTTGTATG
Source organism: Schistocerca serialis cubense (assembly GCF_023864345.2). Lineage (NCBI taxonomy): Eukaryota > Metazoa > Arthropoda > Insecta > Orthoptera > Acrididae > Schistocerca > Schistocerca serialis. The sequence goes on from NC_064638.1 coordinate 315,530,212, forward strand.
CCATGATTCCACCCTATTATCGTCAACCTCACATAACCTATACTGTGGTGGCCCAGTCTTCTTTCTCCCACAAGGTCCAGACTGATAATGGACACATTTGGACTGGTGTCAACCAAAATCTCTGTTTTCTGCTACCCATTAAGCCCACTAAGCTCCATTCCATCCGTGCACTAACTTGTGCCATGTTACGCTCTATTGGCACTGCATCCAATGGATGAAGCAATCCCATTTGCTTCAGTTGACTCCTTCCCTTACATGTGCTTTCCATCCTTCCTACCTTTACACTAAAATACCCAGTGGCCCACTATGCCACAGGCATAGCACTCCAGTTATTTACACTGCTTCTTTACATGTCCCTCCCAACCACATCTATAACACTTGACTTCAGAGGTGAACATGCGATGGTCCACTCTCTGCTTCGTGGCCATATACACATCCTCTACAAGTGTTGCGATACTAAGAGCGTATGGGTTGTTCGCAGCACATCAGTGACCTGTGCTCCACTGTTTACTTCACACTTGTATACAATGTCCACCAGGCTGTGCCTTCTATCCTGGGAGCAGTGTTATAGACCTGCTTCATAAACTTGTTTGCAAGATATCAACATCGTCCTCTCCTGCCATCTGATGTACCAATTGGTCACTTAACTACTGCCCTGCAGCCATAGCTGTGTGAAATTTACAAGAATTCCCTAAATCCAAGCCTGTACATATTCATGGTGCAGCAATTTGTATAGCATTGAAAACTATGTAAAATTAGAGTTAATAATGAATGATTTATTCAACAATATACAAGGTGATTATGATTAAAGTTAAACTTTCAAAATGTTGTAGAAATAACACCACTGGTCAGAGTGACGTCAAATTGCAAAGGAATTTTATCAAAGAAGGGAGAAAACATATGGAAGGAGAAAAAAAAAATAGTTTGAAAAGTGATCAATAGATGGCACTGTATGTGTCAGAATAGGTAAATGAAAACATCTGTCCTGTGCACGACCCATTGAAGTTGGTATAAACACGCAAAGTACACGGCTTTTCCTTCTTTCCCATCTGTGACGTTCTCCGTGACCATCTCAATGCAGGATCGTGCTCTGCTTGTAAAGCTGTATTACAAGAGGGATGACCATGCACATGTCACTTTGCTGAAGTTCTGGACAGTGAAGGGGTTGGAAAAAGGCGTTGGTCCAATGACTGCTGTGGGTCTGGAGAAAATGATTCAGGAATTCGAAAAGACAGGTTCTTTTTGTGTGCAACGTGGTAGAGGTAGGAAACGAATTGATTCGATGTCAGTGGAAGCAGTGGCCACAGCAATGCAGGAGGAGACAAGTGGTGGTGTGCAAACTTGTAGTGCATGGAGTATCACAAGAACATTGGGCATACCCATAAACACAGTGCATAAAATCATATGAAACATCCTTCCTTGCTATCCATTCAAAATTACCCATGTGCACAAGTTGCTTCCTGTTGACCTGCCAGCAGGAGAGACCGTTACTTCAGAATTTCTTGCTTGCATGGAAGTGGACAATGGTTGGCCGTGGAAGATTTTGTGGGCAGATGAAGCCCACTTCCATCTGACAGGATATGTCAATACACAGAATTGTTGAATATGGGCAACGGAAAATCCATACGCAAATCAACTAGTACCACTTCATCCTGAAAAGGTCACTGTGTGGTGCAGGTTTATGGCATAATTTATCATAGGGCCATATTTTTTTCGAAGAGGCAAGTGCTTCCGGTCCTGTTACCTGTACCGTCACTGGTAAGTACTATGTGTGTCTTTTGCGCAACCGTGTCGTTCTAACTCTTCAATAGTATGGATGTGTGGATGGGATCATTTTTATGCAAGATGGCACACCTGCGCACATTGCAAATCCAGTTAAGCAACTGCTGAAGCGCTATTTCGGAAATGCTAGAATTATCAGCTGCCATTTTCCTACAGCCTGGCTGTCCTAATCAGCTGATGTTAATGTGTGTGACTTCTGGCTGTTGAGCTATATAAAAAGTGTTGTGTCCTGTATTTCGACTGCAAACTTAGCTGCATTGAAGGCACACATTGCAAAACACATTTTGAACGTGACTCTGGAAACACTTCGATCAGTTGTGGAACATGGTGTTTCTTGATTTCAACTTGTTGCAGAAAATGTTGGACAGCATATTGAACATGTTGTGCACTAATCACATGGGAATTAATAATCCAATTTCATTTTGATTGATGTTTTTTATGCAGTTTTTGGCCTCAGGATAATTAAAAATCAATGTGAGGTATGCTTTTTAATGTGGTTTTTGGCCTCAGGATAATTAAAAACCGATTTTTCCCATCTAGTGTGATGTGACTTTGCCATGGAGGATGAGCTTACGTAACTAACAGTTTAACACCTGTACACACACGCACACTGAGTAGTACAGTTTAACATCATACGTACACCTTAGGCACTGTTGTATGATTCATTTGTTGTTTGTTGTCAACCACTAAGAAATTGTGATGCTTAGAGCACCATCTGTTACTACATTTTGTAAGTATTTATTTTTCTTCTGCCATATATTCCCCCCCTCTGACAATATTCCATTACAATTTGATTTCATTCTGACCTGTGGTGCTATTTCTACAGCAGTTTGAAAGTTTAACTTTAATTATAATTACCCTGTATATTGAAGTCAATGATACCTCCTAATATTGTGTCAGACCTCCTTTTGCCCTGTGTAGTGCAGCAGCTCGACATGGATGCAGTCAACAAGACCTCTGCTGAAATATTGAGTCATACTGCTTCTATAGCCATCCATAATTGTGAAAGTGTTGCCAGTGCAGGATTTTGTGTATGTACTGACTTCTTGATTGTGTCCCACAAATGTTTGATGAATGGCCAAATCATTTGCTCAAACTGTCCAGAATGTTCTTCAAACAAATTGCAAACAATTGTGGCCCAGTGACTTGACGGATCATCATGCCTGAAAATTCCATCATTGTTTTGGGAACATGAAGCCCATGAATGGCTGCAGATGGTCTCCAAGTAGCTAAACATAACCATTTTCAGTCAATGATCAGTTCATTCGGACCAGAGGACCCAGTCCATTCCATGTAAACACAGCCTACACCATTATGGAGCCACCCCCAGTTGAGTCCAGGCTTTGTGAAGTCTTCACCACACTCAAACCGTGCCATCAGCTCTTAACAACTGAAATCAGGACTCATCTGACTAGACCACCATTTTCGAATCATCTAGGGTCCGGCTGATGTGGCCGCGATTCCAGATGAGGCACTGCAGGTGATGTTATGCTGCTAGCAAAGGCAGTCATGTTGGTCATCTGCTGTTGTAGCCCATTAACGTCAAATTTCACCACATTGTCCTAATGAATACATTTGTTGTACATCCCACGTTGATAACTCTATGAAAACGCCACTGCTCTTGGTCATTAAGTGAAGGCCGTTGGCCATTGTGTTGACCGTGGTGAGAGGTAATACTTGAAATTTGGGATTCTCGGCACATTCTTGACACTGTGGATCTTGGAATATTGAATTCCTTAATGGTTTCTGAAATGGAAAGTCCCGTGCCTCTAGCTCCAACTACCATTCTGCGTTCAAAGTCTGTTCATTTTTGTCATGTGGCCATAACCACATTGGAAACATTTTCACGTGAATCACCTGAGTACAAGTGACAACTTGCCATTGCAGTGCCCTTTTATACATTGTGTATGCAATACCACCACCATCTGTGTATGTGTAGATCGCTATCCCATGACTTTCGTCACCTCGGTGTATAATGTAATGGTGATTGTTGTACTTTATTATAAACAGAATCTGGTGTAGGTGGTGTAGGTCAGAAAACTATTGTTACTTTGGATTGATGGCAGATTATTATCGCCTGTTACTTGGGGACAATCAGCAAACTGATTGATGGACAATGAAACCATGTATAAGTGAAAAGTGTTGAATATCCTTGCCTCACCACAGAAAGTGAAGGTCAGAGGCCTAGCCAATTTCCAAAGTAGGATAGCCAACAATCTGTGACAGATTTGATGACAAAGAACTATACTGTTCAGGTATAAGTCTTGTGCAGTGCATATTTCAGCATATGTTGTTAAACGGGGCTCTGCAGCTAATGACAAAGTTACATCATCAGTTATGCTTACAGAGTGCTGATCGGCCACTACGAAGGCAGTTGTGGTGGGCACTCAAAGCAAAGAGAGAGCGAGGGAAAATATGGTGCAACATTGCTAGCTTTTTTCCGTCATTTCTTGCATTCTGACAGCTGATGACTCACTACACACACATCATTCCACAGTAAACGGCATTTTTAGAAATACAATTACTCACACACACCATTTTGTCAATAATCGTGATGTAGCTTCTTCCCTTAAATGCTGTCAATCTTTAATGTTCTGTCTTTTCAATTATAACAAGCCATTTTGTGAAGCAAATTAATTTTTTCATTACTTTCATTAGGCATCCACAGTGATTGAATACATTGAAAGCATTTTCAAGCTTCAAAAATGTATGCCCATAGGGATATCAGAAACAGATTGTTTATTGTGTTACTAAAAGCTGATTTTCTTTGCACAAACTGGTAGAGCATTAAGATTTATGTATATAATCAAACAAAATATGTTTTATGGAGAAAACTGAGTTATAATGACAACAAAGAAGAATACCTGAGCTACTTACTCTGACCAGCCAAAGAAACAGGTACAGCTGCCTAATATCATGTAGGCCCCCGTGAGCACCCAGAAGTGCTCCAGCATGATGTGGCATGGACTTGATTAGTGTCTGAAGTAGTGCTAAAGGGAATTGACTCCATGAATCCAGCAGGGCTGCCCATAAATCCGTAAGAGTATGAGGGGGTGGAGATCTCTTCTGAACAGCACGTTGCAAGGCATCCCAGATGTGCTCAATAATGTTCATGTCTGGGGAGTTTTGTGGCCAGCGGAAGTGTTCAAACTCAGAAGAGAGTTTCTGAAGCCACGTTGTAGCGATTGTTGACATGTGGTGTGTCACATTGTCCTGCTGGAATTGCCCAAGTCTGTTGGAATGCACAATGGACATGAATGGATGCAGATAATCAGACGGGATGCTTATGTACGTGTCACGTGTCAGAGTCATATCTAGATGATCAAGGGTCACATATCACTCCACCTGTACACGCCCCACACCATTGCAGAGCCTCCACCATCTTGAACAGTCCCCTGCTGACATGCAGGGTCCATGGATTCATGAGGTTGTCTCCATACCCGTACACATCCATCCACTTGATACAATTTAAAATGAAACTCTTCTGACCATGCAACATGTTTCCACTCATCAACAGTCCAATGTCATTGTTGATGGGCCCAGGAAAGTTGTGAAGCTTTGTGTCGTGCAGTCATCAAGAGTACATGAGTGGGCCTTCGACTCAGAAAACCTGTATTGATGATGTTTCATTGAATAGTTTGCACACTTACACTTGTTGATGGCCCATTTTTGAAATATGCAGCAATTCGCAGAAGGGTTTCACTTTTGCCATGTTGAATAATTCTCTTCAGTCATCTTTGGTCCCATTCTTGCAGGATCTTTCTCTGGCCTCAGCAATGTTGGAGATTTGATGTTTTACCTGATTCCTGATATTTACGGTACACTTGTGAAATAGTTGTACGGGGAAACCCCCACTTCATCGCTATCTCAGAGATGCTGTGTCCTACCGCTCATGTACTGACTGTAACACCACACTCAAACTCACTTAAATTTTGATAACCTGCCACTGTAGCAGCTGTAAATGATCTAACAACTGCACCAGACACTTGTTGTCTTATATAAGCGTCACTGATCACAGCACAGTTTTCTGCCTGTTTACGTATCTGTGTATTTGAACGTGTATGCCTGGTATTTCTTTGGTGCTTCAGTGTATAATTGTTAATACAGCTGCAGTCATAGTCATACAGACAGTCATAAGTACCAGTAATATCACTGTCCAATATAGAACATTCACACTGAGCAAGCTTTATAGTGAAAGTTTCCATAATTGTGTCCCAGCCAATTTCTGTGTTATAATCCTCATCCTGCAGTTTTTCTGCATGTCTTCTGCAAACTGCCAATACAGTTGTATAGGTGCTGTCTATTGCCTCGTGTGTAAGTCACTGAACATGTACAATTTTAAATGTATTGTTCTTTTCCACAGTATATGCTTTTACCTGAGCCCATATCAGCTCAGTTGTGTTGTAATGACAGTGATATGGGTGTAATCTGACAATATGACGCCCAAGTTGCATTGCATTGTCGTCTATCTCATAAACTCTGTATGTGGGCTTGTGGACGTCGACAAGAACCAGAAATTCAGCTCTGGTATGTGGCGAACTATGAGGTATTCCATTAGGTGTTGATCGTGCAATAGCCTCTGTCATTTTAGAATTCACAGTTGGAGCTTTGTTTGCTTGCACCAATGGATACTTGCATTATCCAAGACAGTAACCAAACATGCAAGGATATATGGCAACAATTGTTCTTTAAACCACTGTTCAAAGACACTGTATGCCATTTCGGAATGGTAATCTTCAGAATAGTCAATATTCGACACCTTAAAAATTAGCTTACGCTGGGGAATAAAGCCAGTTTCTGCTGATCTCACATGAAGCACTATAATTCTGTAACCCTTATGAAGTGGAATCTTTAATCCAGCATATCCACAATACATTTCCTACCACATAGCCATTACAGGGATTTGATGAATGAAAGTTTCATTTACATAATAAATGAGACATGCCAACTTGTCTGATCTCCTGCATTGTTCTCAAACACATATTCCTGGCAGCTACAGTAATGCAAAGTTCCGTTAGTAGTTCCCTCCTGCATTTGTTTTCTGATATTTGAATTCCATGTCTTTCAGTATCTACAATATGGTCCATTTACTACTGTTCAAATTTTTAACATCTTTTATATGCAAAACTAATTTTTCGGCACTTATGCAGTTTAGCAGGTACGGAAAAAATTTTTCATTCCAAATGTATCTGGCTTGGAGAGCTTTGTGGGTGAATATGTAAAGTTTGTTGGTGATTGTACTTTGTATTTTCATAAATAAAGTGATCTGTAGCGTAGCCCACTTGAGGTTAGGTTGGGAGTTTTTTTTTTGGAATGCGGCCGCGGCAGCGGCCGCCTATGATTTGAAAATACTGATTAGTTAGTGTATTACGCAATGTTGCGTCATCGGCAGCGCCGCGCTTATCGGGCAGAAGATATCGCCGACGGTCAATGCAAAATGAAAATGGATGTTATATTCGAAATCAGCGCATCAGAATTCACTATATCGACAAAATATTGAAAAATAAAAAAATTTAAAAAAAATTTAAAACAATTTTTTTGATGTAAATAATTGACTGGGGCGAAAATAAATATCGTATTCGTAATCAGCGTATCAAATTTGACTATAATCGATCAAATTTTGAAAAAAATTGATAAATTTTTTCCGTACCTGCTAAACTGCATAAGTGCCAATTTTTCTGCTGCTGGATATTCATCTTTAGGATACATTCTGAATACTATGCGCTGCAAAACATAATTCATGAAATTGTCTAGGTCACCCACTTCTTTTTGCGGTTGTTTTCCTTGTCTAGTGACTTGAAAACATTAGAGCCACAGGTTTGGTTAGACTTTCTAACTTTGCTGGATATCCTCTGAATGGTTTTCAAATGAATATCACAAGCTACAGCTGTCTCCTCCTGGCACCTGGTAATGGTACGACATGCTGCTTGTGCCACCTCATTGTCAACAGAAGACTGCTTTTCAAAGGACTGATGCACATGGAACACCATTCCTCTGGCTTGTTTGTGCAGCAATTGCCATGATTGCTTACAGTCCCTCATAATGAACACTATGAGGACAAAATAATCAGCCAGTGTGGGACGCATTGACTGAAATAAACAATAAGCTTTACAAACACAATGTGATCCTGTAATATTACCCTCCCACACATCGCTATTAAAATTCTCTGTCTTTGCACAAATTTTGAAAGCTTCGAGAGGTGTAAGATATACAAAAGAATAACTTTTTACTTATCTTCATTATCTCATTGTTGTTGTCGATGGAAACTTAGGAAACGTCTACTTCCACCACTACTTACATTCTGCGATATTCACATTATTCCAAAGAGTTTACAAAGCAAAAGAGTTTACAAACTTTCTTTACCAAAGAAGAATTTTCGCTAAAATATATCATTATTTTGTAAATCAATCTAAAAATAAATTTAATAATTAGTGTTAAATTGTGCAGTTAATAATATGAATTCTAAGTATGACGCAAATTTTGTAATTTCAGTTATCTTTAAAAGAAGAGTAATTTTGACTGTTAGTACATATCGATTGTAACTCATTAGTTTCTTTTTTATACATTTTAGTCTGAAATATTGTTGCAGAAGAAGCTGAGTAGTACAGTCACCATGGTGTGGTGGTTATGATACTAGACTGTTGCATGGAGGGCATGAGTTCGAAACTCACCTGAACTGTAAAACTTTAATTTCTATATTTGGTTTGAGTACATTCTAGAAGTATCCACAAATGTCAAGAATCATTGTACTGGAATGCTCTGTAACTGTATATATACCGTATGTGTTCTGGCCGGAGGCAGTTTGCTCCACACTCTTGTATGTGCAAGTAATGAATAAACCTTCGTTAAGTGAAGTTAGTGTTCGTCATTCATCTAATTACACCTTCTTGTACGTGACATTATTCTGGTGGAGGTGCTGGGTATCGGAAATTGTGATAGCACACATTATCGACGACACAGTAGCACCCATCAGGCCACGACAGAGCTGCCGAATATGTGGTGAGAAACCCATGTTTGAACCATATTCAGCATATGTTAGCAACTGCGTGCCACCACTTGAGACATCCTTCGGGGTTCTCTGGTGATGATGGCCAACATCCAAACAAGTGGCTGAAGGTATATGACTGTATAGCCAAATTTAACAAATGGGATGACACTGTGTGCTTGACTAACGTATTTTTCTACTTGGAGGGCACTGCCAAGCAGTGGTATGAGAACAACGAGGAGAAGTTCACAAGCTGGGAAGTATTCCAGGTGGAAGTGCACAAGTATTTTGGCAACACACAATGGCAGAAGTGCAAGGCTGAAGATAAATTAAAGTGCAGGGCACAGCATCCAGTAGAAACCACAGTATCCTACATTCAAGACATCTTGGAGCTGTGTAAAATATTGGTTCCTAGAATGGAGGAGGAAGATAAGGCTGCACATCTCATGAAGGGTGTTGTGCCAGTATATCAAGACAATGCATCAAAAAATTACATGCAAGAATTTTGAAAGGCTTCCAAACATCGTACTGATGTCTGTGATGGAGGAAGGAACTGATTTCACAAGTGTTCTTCAGCATACAGTGAGAGAGGAAGTTCAGAAGGCACTTGGATTGCACGGTGAGCAAAAAACCGAGATGCTTCTAGATGTCATAAGGGAGGAAGTGGAACAGACATTGAACCCAATCTCTCGTCCTTCATTTCCCTTTAAAACGGTGAAAAAGACAAGACCCAGGTGAAGTTACGTTCCTACAATGCTGCATGAGGAACCTGTTTGGGCACCAAGGCAGGCTAATGTCTGGAGCACCCATGATAACCAACCAGTATGTTTCCACTGCGGACGACTGGAATGTGGTGCGCTACTGTTGAGAAAGTCGGTGGATATTTGTTGACGCCTGTGCCAGAAGACAGCAGACCGATCTTAGCTGACGCCAGCTCCGGGATGACGAAGATGAACAAGAAGATGTGGGTGCAGGATGACGTAGGTCACCATTGCTGCAAGCTAGCCACTGGAGAGGATGCTCCCCAACACACCGATCAAGCTCTCCATTTTCATTTAGAAGCTCCAGCCAATCACCTAGCCGCCACAACCTGGAAAACTAAAGGGTGCGACCTTTTTTGGAGGTGAGGCCGTCGAAGAGAAAAATCCTCCGCCATTGACCACTACAAAAATGATAAGAAACTACGTCAATATGCTCACAGATGGCCGCTCAGCCTGAGCACTTGTGGACTCTGGAGCATCATATTCAGTCATTTCGGCGAAGTACCGTCGCCAGTTGCAGAAAACCGTATTCATCAATAACAAAACATCTCTTACCTACAGTAAGATGTGTCATTGGTGTGGGCATAAGTGGCCACACACAGCCCTGAGAATTCATTGTCTTACAAGAATTTAGTCATGACGTCATTCTCAGATGGGACTTCTTGAAAGCTTCTCAGGCAATTATAGATTGTGGTCACTCGAAGATTATGGTAGACAAGATGAGATACTGTGGACAGGAAGATGTACATCCGAGTGTGTGGAGACAATGTGTGCTGGATGAAGTGATCATTCCTGCAGTCAGCACTAGAAAGGTAACTGTCATGTGTCATGCCGTGCATAAACCCATATATCTTGTAGTGGAATGTAAGAGAAGCATACCACTGAAGAATAACTTGGTCATCCCAGCCTCTGTCGTCTTGTTTAAGCTCAGATTCGGTGAATTGTGGATAGTTAACTGTCGCTGAGAACCGCAGATCCTTCCAAGATACATGTGCATAGCAAACGCTGAGCCATTAATTGTCGAACAGCTGAATGTCATAGAAACCTCCCATGCAGAGTCTGTGAGCGAAATTGGTGCTACCTCTATGAGACAAGATCTTCTAACTCGACTATCACCAGATCTCACAAAGGAAAAACGGAAGAAGCTACTTGCCATTCTTCAAGAGTTCTCTGAATGCTTCAATCCACAGGTGAAGAGCAAATTAGACAAATTGGCGGTGAAGCACCGGATTAGCACTGGAGAACATCAACCAATGAGCCAGAGAGCATACCGTGTGTCAGCAATGGAACATTGAATAATTCACGTCGAAGTAGAGAAAATGATGAAGAATGACATCATTCAGCCTTCGCAGAGCCCATGGTCGTCACCAGTGGTTCTCGTCAGGAAGAAGGATGGCAGTTGGCGCTTTTGTGTTGATTACAGGATGCTTAATAAGATAACTAAAAAGGATGTTTACCCCCTTCCACGAATTGACGATACACTAGATTGTCTGAAGGGGGGCTAAGTTTTTCTCAACCATGGACATGTACTAGCGATACTGGCAAATCAAAGTAGATGAGGTTGATCATGAGAAAACTGCATTCATGACCCCTGAGGGCCTGTATAAGTTTAAGGTAAAGCCATTTGGTTTGTGTAATGCACCAGTAACTTTTGGACAGATGATGGCTAATGTTCTAAGTCACCTGAAGTGGATGATGTGTCTTTGTTATTTAGATGACATTATAGTGTTCTCAGAGACATTTGATGAACACATAAAAAGACTGAGGGCCGTTCTTACATGTCTCCAACAAGGCGGACTGAAACTTAATCCAAGAAAATGTCTCTTTGGAGCAAAAGAAATCAAAATACTTGAACACCTTGTGTCAAACGAAGGTGTGTGGCCAGACCCAGAAAAGGTGAGATCTATAACGAAATTTCCTATTCCTAAAAGTATTAGAGATGTGAGAAGCTTCCTTGGATTATGTTCTTATTACCATCGTTTTATCAAAGACTTTTGTATCAAAGCCAGGCCACTCCAAGAGTTGTTAAAAGCTGATGCTAAATGTATCTGGGGTCGTGCTCAACAAGATTCTTTCGATGTGCTGCGAAAAGCTCTGACAACTGACCCTGTACTTGGTCTGTATGATGATAGAGCACCTACAGAACTACACAAAAATGCCAGTGAGTATGGGATCAGTGCTGTTCTGGTGCAAATTTCGGATGGAAAAGAGAAGGTTATAGCCTATGCTTCTAGGACACTTACAAAAGCCGAGTGAAACTGCTCAACTACAGAAAAAGAATGTCTTTCTGTGATCTGGGCCATGTGCAAATTACGACAGTATCTCTATGGAAGGCCATTCACAGTTGTTACAGACCATCATTCACTTCTACATCTTCATCTACATTTATACTCCACAAGCCACCCAACAGTGTGTGGTGGAGGGCACTTTACGTGCCACTGTCATTACCTCCCTTTTCTGTTCCAGTCACGTATGGTTCGCGGGAAGCACGACTGTCTGAAAGCCTCCGTGCGCGCTCGAATCTCTCTGATTTTACATTCGTGATCTCCTCGGGAGGTATAAGGAGGGGGAAGCAATATATTCGATACCTCATCCAGAAATGCACCCTCTCGAAACCTGGCGAGCAAGCTACACTGCGATGCAGAGCGCCTCTCTTGCAGAGTCTGCCACTTGAGTTTGCTAAACATCTCCGTAACGCTATCACGGTTACCAAATAACCCTGTGACGAAACGCGCCACTCTTCTTTGGATCTTCTCTATCTCCTCCGTCAAACCAATGTGGTACGGATCCCACACTGATGAGCAATACTCAGGTATAGGTCGAACGAGTGTTTTGTAAGCCACCTCCTTTGTTGATGGACTACATTTTCTAAGGACTCTCCCAATGAATCTCAACCTGGTACCCGCCTTACCAATAATTAATTTTATATGATCATTCCACTTCAAATCGTTCCGCACTCATACTCCCAGATATTTTACAGACATAACTGCTACCAGTGTTTGTTCTGCTATCATATAATCATACAATAAAGGATCCTTCTTTCTATGTATTCGCAATACATTACATTAGTCTATGTTAAGGGTCAGTTGCCACTCCCTGCACCAAGTGCCTATCCGTTGCAGATCTTCCTGCATTTCGCCACAATTTTCTAATGCTGCAACTTCTCTGTATACTACAGCATCATCCGCGAAAAGCTGCATGGAACTTCCGACACTATCTACTAGGTCAGTTATATATGTTGTGAAAAGCAATGGTCCCATAACACTCCCCTATGGCACGCCAGAGGTTACCTTAATGTCAGTAAACGTCTCTCCATTGATAACAACATGCTGTGTTCTAGTCTGATATTCCATTGGCTCTTACTTTGTTTATCGGGCGACAGTGCGGAACTGTATTGAACGCCTTCCGGAAGTCAAGGAAAATAGCATCTACCTGGGAGCCTGTATCTAATATTTTCTGGGTCTCATGAACAAATAAATCGAGTTGGGTCTCACACGATCGCTGTTTCTGGAATCCATGTTGATTCCTACAGAGTAAATTCGGGTTTCCAAAAACGACATGATACGCGGGCAAAAAACATGTTCTAATATTCTACAACAGATCGACGTCAGAGATATAGGTCTATAGTTTTACGCATCTGCTCGATGACCCTTCTTGAAGACTGGGACTACCTGTGCTCTTTTCCAATCATTTGGAACCTTACGTTCCTCTAGAGACTTGAGGTACATGGCTGTTAGAAGGGGGGCAAGTTCTTTCGCGTACTCTGTGTAGAATCGAATTGGTGTCCCGTCAGGTCCAGTGGACTTTCCTCTGTCGAGTGATTTCAGTTGCTTTTCTATTCCTTGGACACTTATTTTGGTGTCAGCCATTTTTTCATTTGCGCGAGGATTTAGAGAAGGAACTGCAGTGCGGTCTTCCTCTGTGAAACAGCTGTGGAAAAAGGTGTTTAGCATTTCAGCTTTACGCGTGTCATCCTCTGTTTCAATGCCATCATCATCCCGGAGTGTCTGGATATGCTGTTTCGAACCACTTACTAATTTAACTTAAGACCAGAACTTCCTAGGATTTTCTGTCAAGTCGGTACATAGAATTTTACTTTCGAATTCACTGAACGCTTCACGCATAGCCCTCCTTACGCTAACTTTGACATCGTTTAGCTTCTGTTTGTCTGAGAGGTTTTGGCTGCGTTTAAACTTGGAGTGAAGCTCTCTTTGCTTTCGCAGTAGTTTCCTAACTTTGTTGTTGAACCACGGTGGGTTTTTCCCGTCCCTCACAGTTTTACTCGGCACGTACCTGTCTAAAACTCATTTTACAATTGCCTTAAACTTTTTTCATAAACACTCAACATTGTCAGTGTCGGAACAGAAATTTTCGTTTGGATCTGTTAGGTAGTCTGAAATCTGCCTTCTATTACTCTTGCTAAACAGATAAACTTTTTTTTATATTCCTATTAACTTCCATATTCAGGGATGCTGCAACGGCCTTATGATCACTGATTCCCTGTTCTGCACTTACAGAGTCGAAAAGTTCGGGTCTGTTTGTTATCAGTAGGTCCAAGATGTTATCTCCACGAGTCGGTTCTCTGTTTAATTCAAATGGTTCAAATGGCTCTGAGCACTATGCGACTCAACTTCTGAGGTCATCAGTCGCCTAGAACTTAGAACTTATTAAACCTAACTAACCTAAGGACATCACACACATCCATGCCCGAGGCAGGATTCGAACCTGCGACCGTAGCGGTCATGCGGCTCCAGACTGAAGCACCTTTAACCACACGGCCACACCGGCCGGCTCTGTTTAATTGCTTGAGGTAATTTTCGGATAGTGCACTCAGTATAATGTCACTCGATGCTCTGTCCCTACCACCCGTCCTAAGCATCTGAGTGTCCCAGTCTATATCTGCTCCACCTAAGACTATAATATGCTGAGAAAATTTATGTGAAATGTATTCCAAATTTTCTCTCAGTTGTTCTGCCACTAATGCTGCTGAGTCGGAAGGTCGGTAAAAGGAGCCAATTATTAACCTAGCTCGGTTGTTAAGTTTAACCCCCACCCATAATAATTCACAGGAACTATCCACTTCTACTTCACTACAGGATAAACTACTACTAACAGTGACAAACATGCACCCACCGGTTGCATGCACTCTATCCTTTCTAAACACCGTCTGTGCCTTTGTAAAAATTTCGGCTGAATTTATCTCTGGCTTCAGCCAGCTTTCTGTACCTATAACAATTTCAGCTTCGGTGCTTTCTATCAGCACTTGAAGTTCCGGTACTTTACCAATGCAGCTTCGACAGTTTACAATTACAATACTGATTGCTGCTTGGTCCCCGCATGTCCTGACTTTGCCCCGCACCCTTTGAGGCTGTTGCCCTTTCTGTACTTGCCCGAGGCCATCTAACCTAAAAAACCGCCCAGTCCATGTCACACAACCCCTGCTACCCGTGTAGCCGATTGCTGCGTGTAGTGGACTCCTGACATATCCAGCAGAACCTGAAACCCCACCACCCTATGGGGCAAGTCGAGGAATCTGCAACCCACACGGTCGCAGAGCCGTCTCAGCCTCTGATTCAGACCCTCCACTCGGTTCTGTACCAAAGATCCGCAGTCAGTCCTGTCGACGATGCTGCAGATGGTGAGCTCTGCTTTCATCCCGCTAGCGAGACTGGCAGTCTTCACCAAATCAGATAGCCGCCGGAAGCCAGAGAGGATTTTCTCCGATCCATAGCGACACACATCATTGGTGCCGACATGAGCGACCACCTGCAGATGGGTGCACCCTGTACCCTTCATGGCATCCAGAAGGACCCTTTCCACTTCTGGAATGACTCCCCCCGTATGCACACGGAGTGCACAGTGGTTTTCTTCCCCTCTCTTGCTGCCATATCCCTAAGGGGACCCATTACGTGCCTGACGTTGGAGCTCCCAACTACCAGTAAGCCCACCCTCTGCAACTGCCTGGATCTTGCAGACTGAGGGGCAACCTCTGTAACAGGACGAGCAGCCATCTCTGGCCGAAGATCAGTATCAGCCGGAGACAGAGCCTGAAACTGGTTCGTCAGACAAACTGGAGAGGCCTTCCGTTCAGCCCTCCGGAATGTCTTTTGCCCCCTGCCACACCTCGAGACGACCTCCCACTCTACCACAGGTGAGGGATCAGCCTCAATGTGGGCAGTATCCCGGGCAGCCACAGTCGTAGTCCGGTCGGGGGATGCGTGGGACGAGTGGCCGTCCCCGACAAACCCCCATCCGAACCCCCACAGTGATGCCCATTGGCAACAGCCTCAAGCTGCGTGACTGAAGCCAACACTGCCTGAAGCTGGGAGCGAACGGATGCCAACTCAGCCTGCATCCGAACACAGCAGTTGCAGTCCCTATCCATGCTAAAAACTGTTGTGCAAAAAACGTCTGAATTAATCTACAGAGAGCACAAACAAATCGACACAAAATTTAAATGGTTATTAAAATACAAGATTGCCTAGTAAATGGAGTAATGCTGCTACTTGCGCACTGCTGACACACTGCTTGGCGGCGGAAGGAGACTACGCAATTTTACACTATTCAGGTACTAAAACGCGATGCTACAACTCTCAAATACTATAATACGCCAGAAATTTATGAATTAAACAATGCAAGTACCAAAAACACGCAAAGAAATTGAGAATTAAACTATGTAACAAATGAGTGAGCTAGGAGTATACGACTTTCTGCTGGCAGCTGCTTATCCAACGGCGGCAGGGAGCACACTGGCTGTGACCAACCGACACTGGCCGTTCAAAACAAAAACAGCAGACAGACGACTACGCGAATTTACACTATTCAGGTACTAAAAGCGCGATGCTACAACTCTCAAATACTATACTATGCCCGAAATTTATGAATTAAACAATGAAAGTACCAAAAACACGCAAAGAATTAAGAATTAAACTATGTAACAAATGAGTGAGCTAGGAGTATACGACTTTCTGCTGGCAGCTGCTTATCCAACGGTGGCAGGGAGCACACCTGTTGGTTGACACGTCTTAAGGATCCAACTGGATGACTCGCCAGGTGGGCACTACGTTTTCAAGCATATGACAGTATCATAGTGTACAAAAGTGGAAGAAAGCACCAAGATGCTGACTGTCTCTCAAGAAACACTGTGCAAGACCATCAAGACTTTGATGAAGATAGTGATTGTCTCGCTGCACTCCAGGATCTCTCTGCTGAGCAGGAGGAGGACACCAAGATATCTCAAATTATGCTTGCCTTAAATCGGTCAGAGGATGTGAAAGGACAATTTAAGGTAGTTAGTGGATTACTTTGAAAGGAAAACTTTGATCTGTTTGGAAAGAGGTGGCTACCAGTGATTTCTAAACACATGCACTTAGATATTCTGCAGAAATTCCATGAGACACCTGAGGCTGGACATTTAGGATTGATTAAGATGTACGATAGGATCCACAAGAGATTTTTCTGGCCAGGTTTATTTAAGAGTGTCCATCATAATGTGTCGCATTGTCGAGAGTGCCAGAGGAGAAAGGCAGTTCCTCAGAAACCACCTGGCTGACTCATACCAATTCCACCAGCCGAAATGCCTTTCCAACGTGTTGGGATTGATCTCATCAGGCGATTTCCGTCTGCTAGTGGCAGTAGATGGATTATTGTTTGCACTTATTATCTGTCATGCTATGCCATTACAAAAGCCATGAGAGTACAGAGGATCTATACAAGAGCAAGGTTCTTAAGGACAATATTATAGAAATGGAAGAGAATGTAGATGAAGATGAAATGGGAGATATGATACTGCGCGAAGAGTTTGACAGAGCACTGAAAGACCTAAGTCGAAACAAGGCCCCGGGAGTAAACAACTTTCCATTAGAACTACTGACAGCCTTGGGAGAGGCAGCCCTGACAAAACTCTACCATCTGGTGAGCAAGATGTATGAGACAGGCGAAATACCCTCAGACTGCAAGAAGAATATAATAATGCCAATCCCAAAGAAATCAGGTGTTGACAGATGTGAAAATTACCGAACTATCAGTTTAATAAGCCACTGCTGCAAAATACTAACACGAATTCTTTACAGACGAATGGAAAAACTGGTAGAAGCCAACCTTGAGGAAGATCAGGTTGGATTCTGTAGAAATGTTGGAACACGTGAGGCTATACTGAGCCTACGACTTATCTTAGAAAATAGATTAAGGAAAGGCAAACCTACGTTTCTAGCATTTGTAGACTTAGAGAAAGCTTTTGACAATGTTTACTGGACTACTCTCTTTCAAATTCTGAAGGTGGCAGGGGTAAAATACAGGGAGCGAAAGGCTATTTACAATTTGTACGGAAACCAGATGGCAGTTATAAGAGTTGAGGGACATGAAAGGGAAGCAGTGGTTGGGCAGGGAGTGAGACAGAGTTGTAGCCTCTCCCCGATGTTATTCAATCTGTACATTGAGCAAGCAGTAAAGGAAACAAAAGCAAAATTTGGAGTAGGAATTAAAATCCGCAGAGAAGAAATAAAAACTTTGAGGTTCGCCTATGACATTTTAATTCTGTCAGAGACAGCGAAGGACCTGGAAGAGCAGCTGAACGGAATGGACAGTGTCTTGAAAGGAGGATATAAGTTGAACATCAACAAAAGCAAAACGAGAATAATGGAATGTAGTCGAATTAAATCAGGTGATGCTGCGGGAATTAGATTAGGAAATGAGATGCTTAAAGTAGTAAATGAGTATTACTATTTGGGAGCAAAATAACTGATGATGGTCGAAGTAGAGAGGATGTAAAATCTAGACTGGCATTGGCAAGGAAAGCATTTCTGATGAAGAGAAATTTGTTACCATTGAGTATAGATTTAAGTGTCAGGAAGTCAATTCTGAAAGTATTTGTATGGAGTGTAGCCATGTATGGAAGTGAAACATGGATGATAAATAGTTTAGACAAGAAGAGAATAGAAGCTTTTGAAATGTGGTGCTACAGAAGAATGCTGAAGATTAGATGGGTAGATCACATAACTAATGAGGAGGTATTGAATAGAATTGGGGAGAAGAGGAGTTTGTGGCAAAACTTGACTAGAAGAAGAGACCGGTTGGTAGGACATGTTCTGAGGCATCAAGGGATCACCAATTTAGTATTGGAGGGCAGTGTGGAGGGTAAAAATCGTAGAGGGAGACCAAGAGATGATTACACTAAGCGGATTCAGTAGGTACTGGCTGCAGTAGGTACTGGGAGATGAAGAAGCTTGTGCAGGATAGAGCAGCATGGAGAGCTGCATCAAACCAGTCTCAGGACTGAAGACCACAACAACAACAATTGCATATTTCTGGTTCCTAGCCTTCCAATGGTAGATGTCAATACTTCTAAAAGTATTGATTAGCTCAGTCAAAATTAATCATTACTTACTGTAGTAAAATTTCCAAGTATTCATCACTTTAAGTTAACATGGTTTTGAGGAAAACTGAACACATTACTGTCATCAGCTTCTTGAAAATTATCTACTGAATAAAACATTTTCATGAAATGTTGTCTGAACAATATTTGGACATGTATTACATTTATATGATTAATTAATGTCGTGTGACTAGGGCCTCCCATTGGGTAGACCGTTTGCCGGGTGCAAGTCTTTCGATTTGACGCCACTTCGGCGACTTGCATGTCGATGGGGATGAAATGATGATGATCGGGACAACACAACACCCAGTCCCTTTGTGGATAAAATCTCCAACCCAGCCAGGAATCGCACCCAGGCCCTTAGGATTGACATTCTGTTGCGCTGACCACTCAGCTACCGGGGGCGGACATTTATATGATGATGTGGATAACTAGGTCCAATTGACATTTGAGAGAGAAAAATATAGTTGTTAGTAGGAGTGCATAAGAGCAGATGCAAAGATTCCAGCACCCCTCCATTGTAAATTAAAAATATGTTATTAGAAACTGATACTTGTCAGCGTCCTTCATTACAAAAATGTTTACAAATTCTTTGCAATTCTTTATATTTGTATATACAAACATTTTTTAATCAAACAAATTAATTTTCTAATTTGAAGCATTGGACAATATATGACAATCTGTGCTTCACAGTAATCACTCATAGTATTGTCAAGTTTCTGGGGACATGCTCTTTCATTTTGAGTCCAGCCCTCAACTTCCAGTGGTCCAGGTTGTGGAAACTTGCACTCATATTTTGAGTCTTGCTCCCAGATTCCAATGGTCCAGGCTGTGGGTCTACCTCCCACGCACTTCTATCGGTGACCAGGGTTGCAACAGCACTCAGTGTCTGTGCACATGGAAAAAATGTGGAAAATACTCTATATTAGCAACACAATAAAATTTACTCTAACCTGAAATAAATTGTATTAATCCCTTTCTAGGTGAAATGTGGATTATAAGCATTTGTAAAATTTTTTATATAATTATGAATCAATTCGTTTAAGGAGATAGAAGCTGTTCCCAGGCATTCAATTCTCTTCAAATAAAAATCAGAATGACTTAAATATCTGAATCTTTACTTAGTTGCTTCCAAAAAATTTTGACTTTTCTGTTGTTTCTATCTGTCAGAATACCAAATATTTATTTCATTCCTTGAAACAGGTTAATTATCAGTATATTTTTTCTCCAGGCATCAGTACTTGAAATCATTTAGAAGGATGCACATGCAAGTAATTTTTAACTGCATGACTCAGTTAAGTATTATATTATTCTGAAAATAGAATATGTAGCATTGTGTATCTGATTACTTGTTAAGCACGTAGGCTTTCATTCGACTTTTACTTATAGTGCTATAAATTTCATATTTATTTTACTGAAATGTTGTCTGTGACCCTCTAGATGTCTTACTGCAACAACAGCAAACTGCAAAGACAGCATTCCTAACCATCACCACTTCACATTATACTTCTCCTAATCCACATTATTAATCTTCTTATTACAAATTCCTCATTACACTTTATGATTTCATATTCATCACTATAGTTTGTCTTTTCATATTTCTCATTATCATTACTTCACATTGTTGCTTCATAACAACATTATTATTTCATTTAACAATAAATCCCTGCTCTGTCTTACACAAAAAATGACTTTTACTAAATGTCATTCCATAGCAACAAAGCAACATTATAACAAACCTCTCTTTCTCATTACAGACAGACAAAAGCTTTTTAACTGCATTAGATCACTCCAGATAAGGATATTATTTTACTTTAAACTATTT
Source organism: Schistocerca serialis cubense (assembly GCF_023864345.2). Lineage (NCBI taxonomy): Eukaryota > Metazoa > Arthropoda > Insecta > Orthoptera > Acrididae > Schistocerca > Schistocerca serialis. Next base: position 315,550,938 of record NC_064638.1, read on the forward strand.
ACTTTTACCCACTCTTGCCTGAAGGGCAATACTGAAAGTATTAAGGGCAAGATTATATAAATTTTTTAACCATTTTTAATTTAATCAGAAAGGGAGTATTTGTGATACATTTCTATAAAACTAGCATTTTACTATAGCCATCAGATTTTAATTTTACATTTAATTAAACAAGTAACTTTGAACTTATCCTCAAACATTTATACAAGTGAACCTGGTTTGTTGTATCACAAGACCTTTTTTCTACTGCTACTAAATACATCTCTTATTGTATCTTTAACTTTACAAATCACTTTGATGGTAAAGATTTTGTAATTATTTATGAACATTTTGCCATAGCTGAGTCCAGAAATGAATAAGACTTTTTTTTCAGGTAGTTTAGCTGACATAGCATATGCTTCCACCCTCTTATTAATATATGGAAAAATGTTATTACAGAAATGAACGTTTTTATATATCTTGAATTGAAGATAATAGATTATTACATTTTTCCTTGCAATTTATGGATCAGGTAGTTAGAGAAAAGAACGATCTAAGAAAGTAAGAAAAGGATCACCTAGTGCAGGCTGTTCCAGCTCGTGGGCTCCGTTGTGAGCCGCGGAGCGCTCCCTGCTCCAGGGAGCCGTGTCGCTCGCTGTGACCGTTCAAGTGGGCTGGCATGTGGCATGGCTGGCTGAGGCAGGCGGCAAGGCAAGCGTTTTGATGTGCTAGCTGTGTCTTACAAGATCGACAACCTCATAATCTTAGCTACTAAGACGTGGTGACATGCTACACCAGGAAATACAATCTTCAGGAAATAAATAAGAAACAAATGTTTTACAAGAAACTGCATACTAAATTGATTGGGCCTCTGTAGCTTGAAATTTTCTTTTCATTGCATTTCATTGCAAGATCGGAAATATCAGGCGTCAAAGTGTTCGCAGTGTTAATGCGGAGGATGGCCTTCATTGTTGCATCCTGAAGAAGCGATCGTTCCTTACTTTTACTCTTTTCATTGCTCAGAAAAGCTGCTCACATCAAAACGTAGATCCAAACATGCACATGATCTGAGCGGCATTGTTGTGAAGCTTGGGAAATGTTTTTTTCTGTAATGAACGATACCATCGTGACAAATCCAACGTGTTGTAGTACCTCTCTTTCAACAAAGTTGAATTTTGCAAATCAATAATCTCCAATTGAAGTGACAATGACAAGTCATCAGTGGGAACTGAAAAAGGAGTGCTGAACACCTTAAGTTCCATTTCCAAACTAGTGAGGTCTCAGAATCGTGTTTCAGACGGTGTGATGAGCTGCTTTAAGTTTGCTTGGTAATCACTGAAAGTAGTACCTTCAGGTAATTTTAAGGAAGCAAGACGATTGAAGAATGTTAAATGTCCATTACTCATCTGCCTCTCAAATAAACGTAACTTTTCCAGGAACAGTTTGATCTGGTCATGCGTGTCGACGATTAGCTGCCCTTTGCCCTGCAATAACAGATTTAAATTATTCAGATGCATAGTTATGTCAGCTAGGAACGCCAGGTCTGATATCCATTTTATATCTTTCAGACAACGCATTTCTTCCCCTTTCATTTTGAGAAAAAGGGATATTTCCTCACTAATGGCAAAGAAAACATCAAGAACTTTTCCCCGACTCAGCCAACGAACTGTACTGTGGTAAGATATATCCCCGTACTCCGCTTCCACGTCTTTCAGGAATCCTTTGACACCGCACAAAATTCACACACTTCGCGACATCTTTCATTACGCCACCTAGCTCTACTGTTTCAGCACACAGTGCCTCTTGGTGAATAAAACAATGAAGAGTCAAAATGTCTTTCCCTAATTTGTCCCTGACTTTATTTTTCAAATGAGAAGCAAAACCTTGGTGACACCCGATCATTTGTGGTGCACCATCTGTTGCTACAGAATGGAGCTTATCCCACGGCAAATTCATACTTCCACTGATTCACAAACAGCTTCAAAAATGTCACATCCTGTTGTGGTGTAATCGAGTGGTGCCACATCCAAGAGTTCTTCAGTTACTTGCAGCTCTATGTCGACACCACGCAGAAAGACTGCAAGCTGAGCACAGTCCGATATGTCGGTGCTTTCGTCAAGCGCTAGCAAAAATGCAACAAAGCTCTCCACCTTTTTCCTGAGCTGTTTCTCTAAATCTGCTGCCATGTCCAGGATTCAACGAGACATTGTTTGCACCTCCCTTGGAAACAAACATTCTGCAACAGCTGCCATGCACGATTTTACGAGTGGTCCCACCGAAAATGGCTTGCCACTCATCGCAATGATGTGAGCGACCCTGTAACTTGCTCGAATTCCAGATTCAGTAGTGTTTTCTCTGCTCTCATTCACCTGAAAATTATAAACTCATTGCAGAACATGAACTATGTTGCATGTTTTGATACCCTCCGTATTACGAAACCGTTTTTAAATTTACGTCTACTGGTATGCTGTTCTTAAGCCTGGCTACCACTTCTCTGTGTGCAACACCTTCTACCTGACTGTAGTGCTCTGCGTGAAGACATGTGTAATGTCGTTGTATATTGTACCTCTTCGCAGAATTAAATACTTTGTGACATACAAAACACTGCGGTCGACCATCCCTCACAATGAATAGAAAGGTGTCCTCCAATAGAGGTACAGAGCTCCCGCGGCTAGTCACAGCTGTCATTGCACACGGATTATTGTGTCAGTTGCGGCTGCATGCGGCCAGGGGGTAGTGGGTTCGCTTTCCCCCTCCACGCAGGCTCTGAGCTGCTGCAGTGAGTGCTCCGGAGCGCTCCGGCTCCCTGGAGCTCTGTTGGAACAGCCTGATCTAGTGGGTAGTGTAAAACTTGTCACATAATGTGTTCACTACAATTCAGTCAGGCCCCTATCTATAAATGGATTAACATTTACTCTGATGCAGTGGTCCTCCATTTAGTTTTATAACTCTGGGTGAAATTCTGCTTGTATTATTCAAGTCAGTTGCAAATACTGCACTCCACTCAACAGAATCCTTGAACACGCCATATCTTACAATGGCAGTTCCCTTGCATACACATTGAAAACTACTTTAAGCAAATTACATTAGAAATTACTTTCTGCATATTGTCTACTTCATTAACAGTTTAAAAAATTCAGGGCATATCTACTGTTGATAATTTAACCACAGTTTTTTTTACTTTAGCAACCTTCATCTCTCCAATACGCACACCTGTCATCACAGCATTGTTTATATTAGTGTTTATTAACCCTTTAACTGTTCTGGACGTGTTAATGTGCGGGCCTTGCAACCTATCCCTGTGTGCTATGAACGTGTTTACGTGCACCACCAGTCTTTCTACTGGTACTCTGAACGTGTTTATGCATAGACACGTTCAGAGTATCAGGTAGAAGGATTGGTGGTGTGCGTAACACGTTCAGAGCACACAGGGATGGGTACAAAGGTGTGTGTGTTAACATGTCCAGAGCAGTTAAAGGGTTAACTGCATTTCATTTACCTTATTCCTAATTACACAAGCTTTACATTCAACAGACTCATCAACAATTTCATTTACTATATACATACATGTAATTTTGGTCTTTCCTTCTATTAGATTCAGTTACTTACAAATCATTTTCATGACTGTTATTAAGAAAAGTGTACATTCCTTTCCAAACTGGCACTTATTTGCAATGTCATCAACTTTCTCATGAAAATAATTCACTACCTGTTTCAACATCATAGAAGGTGTCAATATTTACACTAATATTTTCTGCCATGACTCCAAGATTCTTAATTCCAACATTATCTCTGTGCTTTGTATGGGAAACCATTTCATTATCCTTATTATTAGAACAAATCTGATGTACTTCTGTTAACTCAGACTGACCAGAATCAACAGCATCAACTTCTATCTCCTTATTTCTTTGATTTCATCTCTGCTTGACCAAATATGTTGACACCAAGCATCTAATTTTGATCCTAAATTTTTTGCTACCTCTTCTTTTTTTCCATAATTTGCCTACTATTATTATAAGTTTTGTCCATTTTTGCAAACAAATTGTCAATTTCTGACCTTCCTTGTATTATTAGCCTCAATGGTAATTTAATGTTCTCAGCCTTATATTGTTCCTGTAACCTGTCGTCAAACACACTTTCTTTTACCACTTTGTCACTTATTTTTCCAAGATAGTGAATAACTCTTGTAACACAAACACTTTACTTTAATCTAGTGTGATGGTTGGTTGATGTCACTGCCTTGTCACTCCCATCAAAGTCGTTCACACTTCTATGACAGGTTGCAGCAGTGACATCTGGATTCAAAGCATGTTCTTTATTGGCTTCTGTGTAACAACTACGGTTGCTTCATTGTTGATCTTCTATTGGCTAGAATCATTCTTAATTTTCTGATTGGTTATCTTTTAATTTAGTGGCTTTCCTGTCACATTCTTCTGTGTTATCTGCACATTTTCCAGTTCACTTTGTCTCTTCTGTTAATATTCTGTGCACTGTTATGTTTGCTGTCCTAAAAACTTTCATCATATTGTGTCAAAATAAATTTTATTTACACTGTCCCCCATCACTGTTTTCAATGTCACTGTGCAAACCTGAATGCCACTGTCTGCAAATAGTTAACTGCTATCTCTCTCTTTACTAAGTTTGTAATTTCTTTTCACTGTGCCAGAACAGGAACATGTCCTCACATGATGCCATGATGTGGGGCGGTACTGACCTGGTTTGTCTCCATGTTGAAAACTTTTGAGGTATTGAACAATGGTATACAATAATGGAAATGAACCCCCTTTTTTTAAATACACTTAGACACACATTTATTAAACTTGAGTAAACTTGTATGGTGACTAGTATTCTAACACTTCTATTCATACATTTAAAAAAAAAAAAAAAAAAAGCTCAGAAACCAAACCAGTGACAGTTCCAGTGTCAACACTTATTATAAAACTCCTCACCTCATAATTAATAGATTTAGAAACAAACAGTTGATCACATTTTGTTATTAAAGTCACCATCAATGTTTAGTGTTGCACAGAACAAAACCATTAACATAGTGCAGTCTGGTAAGTAGTCTATGCTCACAACAACCACAGAAGCTCACACAGATATTTCTCTAAGACATTTTGTTAACAAGGTAAGAAATAGTAATTATACCGTATATGACAGCAGACAAACTTTTATATCCTTCAATGTATAACTTCATCCAGCAAAGCTCAGACTTGCACCCAAACATAAATTGTTTACTTTGATTTATCATAATTTCAAATGTAGCATTTGTACCTGTAAACTGGTTCCATACCTCAAAAGTTTTCAACATGGAGACGAACCAGGTCACTTTACTATATGATAGAAGATACCAACACAGATATGCAAGTGCAATGACTGCAGTATGTGGACCTGATACATAGAATGGCTAGCTGCAAACTGAAGATTGTTGGGTGAATTGGGCTATTTAAAGGCGTGTGTATGAATATTTTAGGATTTTGGTAATTACATATTTGTTTATAAAGCTGCAGGCTTAAAACTTTACTAGATTAGCTGAGCTGTGTCCACCAGTGACTTGATTTGCATAATAAAGTTAGTTAACAACATAAAAAAGTTTGTAGAACTATTTTGTGTGTCTACGTGGAGAATTACCAGTTTACAGGTACAAATGCTACATTTGAAATTATGATAAATCAAGCAAATTCTTAATTAGTGACTTAACTGATTAATACAGAGTGTTATTTGGTCCAGAGAAATTGGGGCAACAGAAGTATAGTGTCAAACTTGAGAATTAAATGGGTGTAATAGCATAAAAGGCAACAATAATTTTAGGTTTGTCCAAGCTTCAATACTAATTACCTAAGGGTGTCATCCAGATGTAGTTCAATGTAGGTTGAAGCAGAATATTAGCTTATTGAAAAAAGACAGGGCAGGCTCAAATCAGAATGGGAAAAGAAGAATTCTGCTTCTAGGAAGCAGTCACAGGAGGGGTGTACACCAGCAGCTTCAGGAGAAATTAAGTGCAGGTGACAGAAAACTTAGGTCAGCTATACAGGGAATTTGAGAAGAAAGATAAGGTAATTATATGTGGGGGAGCAGGAAACAGCCTGGCTATGAATCCAGGATATACTATTAGGAGTGACCTGGACAAAATAGGAGCAGAAACTGGGCACGCAAATGTGGGGTTTGTAGAGGTCTTTCAGTGCGTTGATCAGCCTTTGGTAAACACTGCTGTAAGGGATGTTAACACTGAACTGAACAGAATTCTCCAGACTCTAGCAGAGTCTCACATAAGTATTGTTCCAGTTGATGTTTTTGGTATTTGGAGATACACTACACGTGGCCTGCACCTAAATGGGAAAGGGAAAGATAAGTTAGCTTCTGTATTAGCAGATACTGTAAGGGGGGGCACAGTCACACAAGGTATAATCCCTGTGGTTAATGGAACCAGGCAGACAGAGTTTTTTAGGTTAAAGCTAAAGTCCAGAAAGACAACAGTCAAGAAAAATAGAACAAAAGAAGCTTCATATACAGTAAATAGGGATAAAGCTAACGGTAGTATAGACTTTCTTCATCAAAATATCAGGGGAATAAAAAATAAAGTAGATGAGCTGTTAGTGCGCTTAGATCATCTCAAAAATAAAAATGCAATTGATTTACTTTGTCTGTCTGAACACCATGTAACTGTGGGGATGGAAAGTGTTGGTATAAATGGGTATAATTTAGCATCTTACACTTGCAGGTTTAGCGTGGATAAAGGAGTTGCCATTTACACAAAACAAGGGTATAAATACAAAACTACAGAAGTAAGCAAATTTTGTGTCGATCAGCACTTTGAAGTTTGTGGATGTGAACTACAGCTAGACAATGTAGTGTTGATATTAGCAGCAGTGTGGACAGGTCTTCATTAGGAGATTGGGAGCTATTCATGAAAAATTTGACTCCCTATTAAGCTGTCTGTCAGACAAAAAGAAGAAATGGTGTGGTGATTTCAATGTAAACTTTCTAAGCAATTCTGATATGAAAAGTGAACTAGAAATGTTATTAATGATGTATAACTTAGACTCAGTAATCAATTTCTTTACAAGTATAGCTCAAGATAGTAGCACTCTAATAGATAATGTATTTTTACACCAAAAGGATGTAAAACTAACATTTATGCTTTCCCTATGATAACTGGGTTATCAGATCATGATACACCATTGATTAACTTTCAAAACCTAACAGGATGTGCTGTTCAGAAACCATGTAAAAGTGTAAGGTTGCTTAACCCAGTATCTATAGAGCACTTCAGAGAAAGTTTAAGAAATATTAATTAGAGAGAGGTATATAATGAGCCAAATACTAATGCCGCGCGGGCTAGCTGCGCGGTCTGGGGGACTTTGCAACGGTTCGTGCGGCTCCTCACGTTGGAGATTCGAGTCCTCCCTAGGGCATAGGTGTGTGTGTTGTCCTTAGCGTAAGTTAGTTTAAGTTAGATTAAGTAGTGTATAAGCTTAGGGACCGATGACCTCAGCAATTTGGTCCAATAAGACCTTACCACAAATTTCAAAATTTACAAATGCTAATGATAAAAGCAACATATTTCATGATAAATTTATATCCCTTTTTGAACACTGTTTCCCAAAAAAATTACTGAATGTAACACCAAACAGTTTTCAAAGAAACTTTGGATTACTAGCGGTATAAAAGTGTTTTCAGAAAGAAAAAGAAAACTGTATGAGACAGCAAGAATTTGTGAAGATCCAGAAGTAATTTTACACTATAAAAATTATTGTAACATACTGGCAAAAGTTGTCAGAAAATCAAGAAATGCATTTGTTAGAGGAGAAATTAACAACTCGGGCAATAAAATCAAATCGGTATGGAATGTTGTTAGAAGGGAGACAGGAAAAGTAACCACTGGGGTAGGTAGTATTACTATTAAAGAGAATGAGACCATCTTAACCAACCGTACTCAAGTAGCTAATGTTTTTAACAACTATTTCTTAAGTGTAGGGGAAAAAATTGGTGGGAATAGTTCAAAAGAAAAAGCCAAGCAGTACATGGAAGAGGCAGTTTTGAGAAATCTTAGTCAGATTATTTTTCAACTAACAACCTCTTGTGAAATAAGGAAAATCATTAAATCTTTGAAAAATAAATGTTCTGTTGGAGTGTATGAAATCTCTAACAAGATATTAAAACAGTGTGGAGAAGTTACAGCTGATGTTCTGAGTCACATATGTAATGCATCACTAACTCAAGATATTTTCCCAGTCTCTGTATAAAAAGGAGACACCACAGATGTCAATAATTACCAGGCAGTATCCTACTTACAATAGTTTCAAAAATCATTGAGGAAGTAATGGACTCAAGAGTGGTTAGCTATATCAACAGTAATGGGATACTTAGTAAATCACGGCTCGGATTTCCACTGAGACAGCGGATGATACAAGCATCATTATTAATCCAGTAAAAGAAACTCCAATAGAAAATGATGCAAATAATTTCTTTGGAAAAGTTATTAATTGGTTTTCTGTGAATGGGCTTGCTCTGAACTTTGAAAAAACACAGTACATCCAATTTTCTGCTGCAAGAAGTACAGTTCCTTCAATAAATATAACACATCAACAGAAGTCAGTAGACAGGGTAGAGCATGCTAAGTTTTTGAGTGTACGTATATATGAATATCTTAAAGTGTTTTCAGAAAGAAAAAGAAAACTGTATGAGACAGCAAGAATTAGTAAAGACTCAGAATTAATTGCACACTGTAAAAATTATTGTAACATACTGGCAAAAGTTGTCAGAAAATCAAGAAATGCATATTTTGGATTCCTAAAGTGACTCGGTTCAGCAACTTTTGCAAGCATAATAATTGCCAATTTTGAGGATATAGAAATTAGTAAGCTAACATATGAGGGGGGTTCAAAAGTTCTCGTAATCACCATGAGAGGTCAGCGCTAACGCAACGAGTTGTTCACATTATATTCATTGGACTGTTACTTATAAACACGTGCCATGTCAGTGCTCTTGGAAGAGAGCTGTGGCAGTGATGTGGCTCTGTTGTTATTTCTATGTAGTGATTTGCAAGGATGGAGCAGTGATTAAGTACTTCGTAAAGAAAGGTACGAAAGCAAAGGACATTCATGCCAATTTCCAGAATGCACTGGGGGCTTTGCTCCTTCGTAGTCAACTGTTGCCAAGTGGACAAATGAATTAAAATTTGACCGGGAGAGCTTAGATGATGATCCACACAGTGGTTGGCCAAGATGTTTCACTAATCCAGAAATCATTGCAAAAGTGCACAAAATGGTCATGGAGGATCACCAATTGAAAGTGCATGAAATTGCTCACGCTTGCTAGATGTCATCTGAAAGGGTGTATCATATTTTAACTGAAGAATTAGAAGTGAAAAAATTATCTGTAAGATGGGTGCCACGAAACTTGATGCTGGATCAAAAATGAATGAGAACAATGTTTGGCCCATTTTAGGAGAAACGAACAAGATTTTTTGCACTGGTTTGTGACCACAGATGAAACTTGGTTGCACTACTATACCCCAGAGACAAAACAACAGTCAAAGCAGTGGAAACATGCTGATTATCCGTCACCAAAGAAAGCAAAGACAATTCCTTCTCCGGGAAAGGTCATGGCATCAGTGTTCTGAGATGCTAAGGCGATTCTGTTTGTAGGTTATCTCCCCATTGGGCAAACAATTACTGGAGAATACTATGCTAACCTCCTGGACAAATTGCAACAAAAGATACGCAAAAAAAGGCCAGGTTTAGCAAGGAAGAATGTAATCTTTCATCAAGATAATGCGCGCCCACACATGTGTCATCGTCACGGCAAAATTACATGGACCAAGGTATAAATTGTTGCCGCACCCACCTTATTCACTTGATATGGCGCCATCAGACTTCCACCTCTTCCCAAAACTGAAAATTTTTCTTGGTGGATGAAGATTCACTTCAGATGAAAAATTGATAGCCAGAGTTGACAACTATTTTGCAGGCCTGGAGGAAACTCATTTTTGAGATGTGATCAAGGCACTGGAACATCATTGGACCAAGTGCATTAATCTACACGGAGACTACATTGAAAAATAAAAAAAGTTTCAGTGATGTAAGTACTTTTTTTTTCTACTCCGTTCTGAGAACTTTTCAAACCATCCTTGTACTTTGCATATTTTCACTCTCTGATGTCATACGGAATTATGTTTTGGGATAACTCAGCACTTAGGCAAAAAGGATTACTGCTCAAAAGAAAGTGGTTAGAATAATATGTGTGGCTCGTAGTTGCACATCTTTTAGGCATCTTTTTAAAAGGTTAGGAATTCTTACAACAGCCTTACAGTACAGCTACTGTAATTAAATTTGTTCTCAACAACATGGGCCAGTTTAAAAACAACAGTGACATTCATGATTATATTACCAGAAGAAAGAAAGACTTACACTGTCCTCTGCTTAACCTATCTTTGACACAGAAAGGGGTAAAATACGCTGCTGTAAACTTCTCGATAAATTACCAGAAGAAATGATATGTCTGACAGCAGTAACAGTAATTTCAAAACTAAATTGAGATCATATCTCCTTGACAACTCCTTCTGTACCATATATGCGTTCTTGAATAGCAATAAATAAATCTATAGGTGTAATATATGTATTTCATGCCAGTTAAGGGAATAGGGTAGGTAATAAAAATTTCAACCTTTTTTTTTTTTTTTTAAAAAAAAAAAAAAAAAAAGACCTTGACTCATGACTCATGCATTTCTTATGCACTTGACATGTTCCACATCATAACGGTTACTGTGAGATTGATCAGTGGAACACTAACTAACTAATGATCATGTTCTACAATGCTCCTGGGTATGTTACATGTCCCCACATCTCACCATATGAGGGTACATAATACACCCAGGAACATTGTCGAACACGATCGTTTTGGTGGTCCAGGTGTTGGGGTGTGAGCAGGCATAATGTTGCATGAGTGTTCTGACCTCCAAATCTCACCAGTCAACATTATTGGGACACTGGTACTCCTTCCCTATGTGTGTCTTTATAGATGTACGCTTGGACCTCACTTCCCTTTTATGGATGACAATGGGGGAACTGCATCGAATTATGCTGGTGGAGCACTCTTGGAATGAAAGAACATTCAGTGAATGAAGTGAACTGCCCATTCCCTCAACTTAAATCACATTGAGCATATTTTGTGATATGTAGCAGAGACGTATTTTAGCATGTCCACATGCACTAACGACAATCCAGCAGTTGTCAATATGCACTTCTGGAGGAATGGAACGCCGTACCATATGAACTACATACCACTTTGTGATCAGCATTAGAGAGTATTGCAGAGCATGCATTGCTGGCCATGATGATTCTGGTCACGCACCCAATGTAGAACCATGTCACTTTTTGTAAAGTCCAGGGGAACATCATAAATTGCTGTGACTTCAGTGTGATTAGAATCTTTGAATAAAACTGTAATTTCTGTTTGTCTCATTGCTTTTTTCTTTCCTTCTGTATTATACAGTAGCAGTTCTTTCTCTGTGTGCTCCACATTTCATCAAGTTATATTACGTGGCAGTAACACATCATACAAAAATTACTTTCATTCCTAAGTTTTGCACACCAGTGTATATTTGAATCTGTCAGCTACTGATCCAGTTAACTACATATTTATATTAGAACTGCCTTTTAGTTGTTGTTAAATTTATCCTCTTTGCAGTGTGAAGATGAATGGTCAGAAATTCAGCAAAGATTTGAGAAAGAAGGTCTTGACTTTGAGAACCTTGTGCCTGAGGAAAGGCTGCTCCATGTATGGCGATGGCTTGTTGATGCAGAGAGCAACCTTCGGAGTACCAGACGACAGCTGGACAAGCTCCGTGACTTACGGAGTGAAGAGATGGAGGTAACAGTTTCATTCACCAGTTTGTTTTGATTTCAAAAAACGCTAGTCAAACCATCTGGGTGTAGGTACCATATTTAAATCATACTGTATGAATGTTTGTTATTTTGGTGTAAAGAATGTTGAAAGTAAATTTTAAATTTTTCAAGTTCATTTATTGTATATGGACTATAATTTTTCCATCACTAACTGTTACATAAAGTGTCACACATTTTGCTTTTATGTGTATACCAAACTTACCTCTTTTGTAGTAGTTTTATGAAAAATAAATTATTGTTTTGGTTTATAAAATTTCACTTTCAAATATTTGAATAGGAGATGGAAAACTACATTGGCCACATTAGAGATCTGGCAGAAAAACGTGCAGATCATCTGGAGAATGAAACAATAACATTGCGCTCAAAACTGGAATCGTCCCAAGAGCAAGCTGCTACTCTAGCTTCACTTTTGGAAAAAAGTGGCTTGCAGTGCATTGCAGATGACAGTTTAGGAGAACAGGTATCTTTAATGTTACTGTGTATAGGTGGATGGATGGGTGTGTGTGTGTGCGCGAGTGTATACCTATCCTTTTTTCCCCCTAAGGTAAGTCTTTCTGCTCCCGGGATTGGAATGACTCCTTACCCTCTCCCTTAAAACCCACATCCTTTCGTCTTTGCCTCTCCTTCCCTCTTTCCTGATGAAGCAACCATCGGTTGCGAAAGCTTGAATTTTGTGTGTATGTTTGTGTGCCTATCGACCTGCCAGCGCTTTTGTTTGGTAAGTCACATCATCTTTGTTTTTAGATATATTTTTCCCATGTGGAATGTTTCCCTCTCTCTCTCTCTCTCTCTCTCTCTCTCTCTCTCTCTCTCTCTCTCTATATATATATATATATATATATATATATATATATATATATATATATATATATATATATATATATATATAAATAGAGGGAAACATTCCACTCGGAAAAAATATATTTAAAAACAAAAATTATGTGACTTACCATACGAAAGCGCTGGCAGGTCGATAGAAACACAAACAGACACATACATACACACAAAATTCAAGCTTTCACAACAAACTGTTGCCTCATCAGGAAAGAGTCTGTATATGTGTGGATGGATATGTGTATGTGTATGTGTGCGAGTGTATACCCGTCCTTTTTTCCCCCTAAGGTAAGTCTTTCCGCTCCCGGGATTGGAATGACTCCTTACCCTCTCCCTTAAAACCCACTTCCTTTCGTCTTTCCCTCTCCTTCCCTCTTTCCTGATGAGGCAACAGTTTGTTGCGAAAGCTTGAATTTTGTGTGTATGTATGTGTCTGTTTGTGTTTCTATCGGCCTGCCAGCGCTTTCGTATGGTAAGTCACATCATCATATATATAAGACAATAATTTTAAGACAATAATGTTAAGACAATAATTTTACACACATTCAAGCAGTCATCTATGTCATAGAAACTTTTGCTTAAAAAGTATTCTTAAGCTCAGTTTTAAATTTTGTCATCTGTTATTACCTTTATGTACACTGGCTGAGCATTGTAAAGTTTTATTCCAAAATAACTACTTTAACTCATGCATGATGTTTTGGCACTACTCTCTGTCTTGCATATTAGTGTATCTTCCACCTTTAACTTATCACATTTTCAAATCTCATCTGGTGCAGCTCCCAACGATCAGTCTTTCTTGTTCATCTCTTCCAGTAAGTCTCCTATAACCATGGGTACCAGGTGACTTTTCCAAACTCCCCATTTCATAAACCTCACTATTTCATAAACCTCACCAGTTCTTTTCCTTCACTCCTCTTCCTTTCCGCTTCAACTCTTCTGCAAGAAGAAGGTGCCACTGGCTCCAAATGCTTGCAGATTATTGTACAGTACCTTTATATGATTTTTTTCTGCTTCCAATTGGTGAATAGATTTTTCTCCACCCACTTACATACATTGTGTTTTCTTATTCTGATAGAAGGTTCTAGCACATATGTATTTATATACATATAATAGTAGGGACTTGCCCTGGCTTCACATGGATAGCACTAAGTATCTATGAGTGAATGGCTTGTCTGACTAAGCACTAATAAATTATATACACAATCCTTTCTCATAAATTACTTTGCTTATTAGTAAAAAATGTATTGAAATGCATAAAGTAGTTCTTAAGATGGTCTTTCAAATGTAGATAAAAGTTGCAGTAGGGGACTTTGGTATATAATACTGTATGATATTATAATTTTCTAGTGTTTTTTTTTGTTATATTGCAATAAATCATGCAATTCCATGTTTCAGGTTGCTTTCCTAATAGCTGACCGTGCAAAGCTCATGGAAGAAATAGAAGTTTTAAAAAAACTTGGATTTTCTAATGATGTCAATGGAGTTAGTAAGGATGGAGACCTTTTGTCTGAAATAATAAAAGTTTGTATCCACTTCATTTTTTTGTTTCATTATAATTTACATGTGTACCTGTATTCTGCAGGCAACCTGACAATGTGGCAGAAGACACTTCTGATATCTCTATCCCCCCTCCCCTTGACTGTTCCATTCACAAATGGCACATGGGATAAAGTCACTCCCTCTCCCCCTCTCTCTCCTTCTCCCTCTCCCCCTCTCTCCCCCTCCCCCCTCCCCCTCACCCCTCGCCCCTCCCCCTTTCCCCTCCCCCTTCTCTCCCTCCCCCCTCTCCCAATCCCCTCTTTCCCTCCCCTCTCTCCCTCCCCCCCTCTCCCACTCCCCCTCTCTCCCCCTCCCCCTCCCTCCCCCTCCCCCTCTCTCCCTCCCCCTCTCTCCACTCCCCCTCCTCCTCTCCCACTCAACCTCTCCACTCCCCCCTCCCCCTCTCCCCCTCTCCCTCTCAACCTCTCCACTCCCCTCTCCCCCTCTCTCCTCCCCCTCTCCCCTCCCCCTCTCCCCTTCTCCTCTCCCCTCCCCCTCTCCCCCTCCCTCTCTGCTAACCCTCCCCATCTCCCTCCCTCTCCGCCTTGGCCTCGGCCTCCACCTCATGTGAGGCAGCCCTGCTGCTGGGTGCAGGTATTTTTATGCAATACTATTTAGATGACTTGCATGTCAGTGATAATGAACAACAATGAAGATGACACAACAAAATGGTCCCTGAACAGAGAAAATCCCTGACCTGGCTGGGAATCAAACTCAGGCACCTTTGGTTAGCTATCTGCTGTGGTGACTGCACAGTTACTGAGTGGACAATTTAACACATAAGCTTCTAATAACAGGAATGCACTGTGGTGAAGCATCATCATACTCAAGAGCAAGAAAATTAATGTAACCATATGATACCCTTTTAAGATGGGTCCAAAGGGCTTGAAATGCACATTGTTACAAAACATAAATGAGAGTGTTAGTGACTGAAGATGGTGTTTAAGTATACTTTCAAATATTCAGTGTGGTCGCTCCTGCAACTGCAAAATATGGATAAAATTAAATTATAAATATGTTTGCCATTTATAGAATTGGATGATCTTCATTGCGTCATTATGTTGTAAAACATGTAACGAAAGAACTGACTCTCACACTGCTGGTGCATCCAGTCTGTGTATCACCTAGTTGAGTAATTGTTAGCTATAAACCTATAATATACCTCTATAAATGGTGGTGTCGGTTTCTGAGGAACTATTTGTACTTGGGCATTAAAAGTGCCTCTTCCAGAAAATTTCATATTTCTTATAAAACCTCTCAGGCTTACACTAGGGTTTATACAATCACTCACTATGGCATAATAAACTATAAAATCTTTACCACATTCATCAACTACATCATATCAGTTTCTTTCCAATAACACTTTTCTCTCTCCATTTCTTTCTCTCAGTATGTGTGATGTTTTGATCACATGTTTAAGATTTTCACTACGTCCTGGCAGGTAGATTTTTCTCTCTCCATTTCTTTCTCTCAGTATGTGTGATGTTTTGATCACATGTTTAAGATTTTCACTACATCCTGGCAGGTAGATTTTTCTCTCTCTGTTTCTTTCTCTCAGTATGTGTGATGTTTTGATCACATATTTAACATTTGTCACTACATCCTGGCAGCTAGTGAACCAGTCTTGAATATATTGCTAAATGAAGACAATTAGAACCAAACCATAACAATATTATTTTTGTCTTATGCAAAACTATCATTGAAGATATTCAGAGTGTTGGCATCTTTATTGAAGTAGTATCCTATGTAATATTTCAGATAGGAGGGCATACTGTTTATTCACTTCCCTGCAACTGGAAAAAATTCAGTATTCAGTTACTTAAGCCTTTATGTGGACGTTGTGGACCTTTTTCTCCTCATTTTGTCTTTTAACCTTCTTTACCATTTTATAAACACAACTTTTACCATTGTCTTTGTCACTTACGATCCTGATCAGACTAAACCAAGGAGAAAAAGTTCCTTTTTGTGTACCATATTGACTAATACAAATTATAGAGAGTACACTGAAGAAATTGGTACACAGTCCATCAAAATAGGGGAAAAAAACACTGGGATGCTTACCAGTTTACTACATTCTTCTGTAACTGTGCTGCCGCAATACATCTGATTATGTATTGATGTCAAAGTGACAAATGGCCTTCTGCCAAATATCTCTCACTGCCACTGAAAAATCCTGCAGCTCGAAGGCAGCAGCTAACTTTCTTACGCTGACATTGTAAGATTAAATGTGCATTATGAATCTATCGAATATGACCCACCTCGATAGCCGCGTGAGTCAGCAGCTTCTTGTATTCAGGGAGGTATGGTGGCTCCAGACTGAATCCATCCAGTGGATTACTGATGAAGGCTGTTGTGCTGCCCAGCCTGGATGTGTTTTTTAGGGGATTTTTCCGTATCTTATTAGGTGAATACTGGATTGATACCTACATCTTGCCTCAGTTACATGATTCACAAACATTGGTTTACCTGGGATAACATTAGATACAAACAGATGAGGTACACAGATTCCATTCTGGATAGGGGGAGGGTATGGGTGAGGAGTGAGGAATGACATGAAGGGCATCCAGCCACCCTATACTACTAAACATTGCCAAATCAGATTAACATGCCAAACCCTGTGAAGATGTGGGATAAGACCAGGAAAAAGAAAAAGAAGCATCTATCTGAATCTACTTACAGTGGATGTTACATCATACACAGACGATATGAACAGTTCTTTATTGTTCCAGTTGTCCAAACCGTTAACTGGATATGCAGAAATTATACTTCTCTTAAACTGGAAACCCATTGTCTTCATTCCTGCCAATAATTTCCTCTGACTGTATTTAAAGATCATTATAGCCATAATCGAAGTTGTATGTGAATAGATAGTATTGATCTTATGTTGTAATTTTTATTATTTGAAGGAAGTAGGTTGGATGCAGTGAATGGTAAACACAAATGTACTTCACCTGTAGTTGATTTATGTTGTAAAAAAGATCAGAAACGCTAATTAAGTTATAATATCACCACTTTATCATTCGCATTTATTTTTCTTAGCATTCTGCCACTAAAACAAGACTACTGTGAAATGGATAAAGATGACTAAGATTTATCTATATGCACTTTTGACAAAGAAACATATATGGTACAATACATATTTCGTTTAAAGTTAGCATAGAACTGAGCACTTCATGTTTTTATTACTGATAGCAGTCATTTTCACCTTGAGTAAAATAAGTAGAAATGATGCAATAAATCCAAAGAGATTATACAAAAGTAGAAATGCTGGATTCATGTTTTGAAGGAGCAGGAATCATAACTACAACTGATATTTGCCCTGCAGGTATTTATTAATACCTGAGGTGAGAACCAAAATGAATTGTACAATACTGTTGTGGCCTTCATTTTATATGCTGTGTGCTTTTTCTGTAATCTGCTGCTAGTTTCATCACTCTTTAATGCCACCCACCATTTCTTCTTCTTTCTCTCCTCGCACTCCATCTGATCTTTCCTTCGGTGACTTAATTGCAGGCAATTTCTTTGATGTGCATGTCGCAGCTGAGATGTATTCCATTCTTATCTTTTATACTAGTTCTCTTTTCTCTTATGTTATTGGAACTAGGACCTATTTCTTCATTTATCATTTTGCCAGTCCATTTCTTTTCATCATTTTTCTCCACATCCACATTAAAAAAATTCCAAATATTTTCCATTACCTTTTCAGAAGATATTTTACTCATAGGTATCCTACTACCAAAGACCTTATGTTTTCTGTCACAAAGCTATTTTCATGTCTAAAAGATTTTACTTGCCCCAGAGTCTTTTTTTCCAATGGTATTTTGACCTTCATTTCAGCTGATTCATTGGTCTTTCTTACATTTACCCTAATTCTTTACTCTTTTCCCACTTTTAAGATCCTCTGCATCATAAATAACAGTTCTTCTTTTCATTCAGCCAACACAACTTGATCATCTATATTCTCGATTACCATTGTCCCTTCTTCTCCTCCTATTATACATTTTGTTTTTAATGCTTTGTATGCTCAGCATGAAGCTTGAAAACTGTTGGTGACAAACAACTCCCTTCTATAACACCTCTTCAGATACCTGTCTGTCTGTCTCTTCATTGCCAAGCATGAAGCTTGAAAACTGTTGGTGACAAACAACTCCCTTCTATAACACCTCTTCAGATACCTGTCTCATCTGTCTCTTCATTGCCAACTGTCACTACCATTTTCTGTTTTGTGTAGAGTTCCTTTATGCATTTTCTGCTTTTTCCAGTCTACACCAACATCCTTTAAGGTCTTCAGGAGGATATTCTAGTACACTTTGGCGGACTCCTTTTTCCAGTCAAGAAAATATATGCATAACCCAGTTAACTTCTTGCACTTTTTGTCCTGTAATCCTCAAACATCCAGTAGTATATCATATTCCTGTTCTAAACCCAAACTGATGCTGTCCAGTGTTTTCTTCAATTTTGCTGTATAGTCTTCTGAGTAAAAGCCTGCACACAACATTTGAAGTGTGACTTGTGAAATTAATAGTCCTGTAATCTTTACATTCTGTGGCATTGTGTTTCTTTGGTGAAAGGGCAAGTATAGTTTTACCTAGATCCTCTGGCCAAATGCCCTTGTGCATCTTCTTTCTTCACCTCAGAGACATGAATAATATGAAACTGAGTACATTCATAATACATTTTCACAAATAAACTGTTAGAATTATAGAGACGTAGCACATGTGTAAGCTGACTAGCATCCTATGAACACCCATTTAGCAATATAATGGGTGGTTATAATTATACTTTCCCCATTTAACATATTATAACATGGAAAATAATTACCTTACGAGTACCAGACTTGGTAGCATTCATGTCAAGGACATGGGGAAAAGAAATAATGCAGAATCACTTCAATTGAAATACTTCCAATTTGCTGCTATGGTACATCATACCATTACACACTGATACCATTACCGCTACAAAATGGGCTCAATATGGCACTCATCAGTGTCCAGAAGAGTCTGAAAGTGCAGGATTGCATTCTGCACAGCAGAATGAAGTATGACCGA
Source organism: Schistocerca serialis cubense (assembly GCF_023864345.2). NCBI lineage: Eukaryota > Metazoa > Arthropoda > Insecta > Orthoptera > Acrididae > Schistocerca > Schistocerca serialis. The sequence continues at coordinate 315,570,244 of NC_064638.1, forward strand.
AGGTATGCTGGCCACCTCTCTAGATATTCTGTGTGTGCTTCAGATCAGCACATATGTGAATACTCCCCTGGTAAACCCTGTTCTTCAGATAGCCACACATCCAGAAATCACAGGATGTGAGATCAAGTGATCATGCTGGCCAAGCATTTGCAAATGATTGGCTGATAATTTGATCATTTCCAAATGTGTTTCAGAGAAGCAGGTGAACTTCGCGAGTGATGTGCGATGGTGCCCCATCTTGCATGAAAACTGTTGAGTTCAATGTGTCGCTCTCCTGTAGGGTGGGTATGACACGCTGGTGAAGCATTGATGGCCAGTCACACTGCACATCTTTGGTCCTGGGGCACCAACCTGTTCAAAGAAAGGTTGGGCCAATGATGAATGTAGCCATGAAGCCTCACCAAACAGTGACACTGTAACAGTTCTGGCACTAAATGTAACTGGGTTTTCTCTTTTGATGCTAGTCAATTGTTGGGATGAGCATTACTGCAAAGGGCATTTGATTCTAATGCATTATGTCAGAGTGAAAATACTAAATAAATTAACTTTTCTCTCTTAAGAACATGTGGGCAGGGTGGGTTCTTCCTTGGCTCGGGTATGAGGTAGAATGAAACAGCATTTTTACATAAGATAACTTTTATTGAAAGTTTCGTACAACTGTATCTTACTGGATGTTCTGGTTCGGAGAACGGCAGCTGTGTCGTTTGCGTAGCCTTCTGCTGCGGCGGCGTCTGATTACGCGTGGCAGTGTGTATCTTGTATTTTCGTCTCGCCCAGCTGACTGGAGACGCGCCTCGTGCTGTGGCCCGTTTAATTATTGAGAGCGAAGTCGTGCATCGGATGGTGGTACCTTGGATGTGGCGTCCCAGTGTTTCTCTTCTCTAAGTGGCCGCGTGTGTTGTGCGTCGGCCAGCGGAGCAGCGTGGCGCGGCGGGGGAGGCCAGTGTCCCGGACTCGAACAACGGACTCCCTCTTGCCAGTCTTCAGCTGTCAGATCTTCATCCCAGCTCACAGGTGACTGCTGAAGTGAGGCCGTCTCCTTCCCGTCCTCACGAGTCACCCGGGTACATAAAAATCAGACTTCAAATACCTTTTAACTTCTGTCTTCTGGCGCCGCGGCTGCTGCTTGCTATTCCATTACAGCGGCAGACTTGGTGCGTCTGTGCATGATGCAGTCTCTTCTTGCATGACGGTCTTCAGCACTGAAACTGACTGAAAACTACTGCTACGCTTCTTCACTTCTTCGTCTCTCGTCTGTCGAGCCCACTGCATCTCGCGTATGTATTCACTTCAGTTTACTGGAGGTGAACGACGTCACGGTCATTGCCTCTTCTGTCACGTTGAGAAGCTTCTCGAAGAATCTTCTTAATGTCGGTCATTGGCTCTTGGAATGTAGGCGAGGGCCTTTGATCACATGTGACGATTGAGAAACACGGGAGCTGGTCATTGCCTCTTCTGTCACGTTGAAAAGCTTCTTGAAGAATCTTCTTAACGTCGGTCATTGGCTCTTGGAATGTAGGCGAGGGCCTTTGCTCACATGCGACAACTGAGAAACACGTGAGCCGGTCGGGCGATGCCCTGACGGCTGAATCGACAGCGTCCGCTTATGTGGAACTTGCTGACTTCATGCTCATTGTCTCTTCTGCTCTGCTGTTCTGCCCGCTGTTTGCCAGTGTGTAATTCTTCTAAACTAAACTAAGTTTTTCATTTATTTTCTAATTTCTACTTCACTTTGATTTCACTAATTTATTTACTTAAGTACCACTCAACATTCCTCCACCCTTCAGAGAAATTCGCCCTTGAATTTACCACTCAACATTCCTCCACTCTTCACACGGCAAAAGCACTAACACAAGCAATGAAAACTCTCGACTTAGAAGATTACACACGCTTCACATTAAGTATGTTGAAAATACTTTAGCACTTTACTAAAGCACTGTACGCTCATGAATCACATAGTTCATACATAATTCGTTGTAATAAGTGTAACAAATCTTGATGGCAATGAATAAACAAAAAATAGATTTTTCACGTAGAAAATTACGTAGCAACACCTGTTTAATCTATCCTATACCGATGCAAGAATATCTATTCTACAGTATTGTTTATTTTAACATGAGACTGTTTAATAAAGATTGAAGTACTATAAACAAAATTAATACACTAATGCTCAAAAGTAACCACTGAAGTACACCAGTTAAGAGTGTGGTATCCAATGAACAGGTATTTGATGAAGTGGTATATTATAATTAGCTTATTTTGTCGTCTTAAATAAAAGAAAACTGTACAAAGCAGAAACACCAACACAAAGGTTCCAGATATACCCGTTCCTAGCATTATAATTTTAGTTTTGTGTTCACTTTTTAATTTTAAGACATGTTGCATCATAACAATGGCATCAATTTTGCCTTGCTGTGTGAGTTTATGAATATATCTAATGACTTCAGAAGGGAACTGTCAAGGGAGTAATTCAGGTAGGATAGGTTTTGTGTAGGAAATGTTTGCATGGCGTCTTCTGGAAAAGCAAACAACATGGTTATTGATCTACCAACCTAGTAAAAACAAAAATGAAGAATAGAAGGAATACATTGTTAACTACAAGATCTACATCAATCTACGTTCAACCTTTTTTTCTTAAAAAATAAACCATTATCATTTATTAATTATCTACATTTGTGTACTATCCACAGTCTACTGAGATTCCACTAGGACATTCGCACTCTTGGTCGAAGATTGTATGGTGCCATGTCTGTATGTTGTGCTGGCGTGGCCACTCTGTTTCCTTTTCGGGTACTACCTCCACCCTTCGGAAAAGCAGACACTATTGTTGAAGGAATTACATCTGGAGCACCCTTAAAAGGTTTTAAACGACTTGCATGGACAATAGTAGTTTGGGTGGGCAGTTGCAGTTTAACGTTGACTGGTGACGTGATCTCAATAATTTGATAAGGACCTCTGTAGTTTGTTACAAATTTCTTCGTTTTTCCTTTCGCAATATATGGGGTTGACAGCATCACCCACTGACCGATTTTGTAATTTGGATATTTAGCTTGGGCATTACCTAATCTTTCCTGTCATTCCAAAGCCTTTGTATTAGATTTTTGAACCTTTTTCCATACATCCTTCATCATTCGACTGAAATCTCTTACTGTTTCTCCGACTTTTCCGTTTTTCTGCCTGATTGCATCAAAAGGGGACGGCATTTTTCTCCCATAGACCACTTCATAAGGTGACATGCCAGTTCCTTCATGCGTTTTGGCGTTGTATACTGACACGATTATTGGTAAATACGTATCCCAATTAGAATGTTGTTCGTTAATATAATAACTAAGCATGTTGCCAATTGTCCGTTGAACTCTTTCTGTGCGCCCGTTGCACTGAGGGTGTAACGGAGTTGTGCGTAATTTACGTGTTTTTAGTAAGTGGCATAGCTGTTTCATTAATGCAGACATAAAATTAGATCCCTGATCTGTGATAATAGCTTCAGGTATGCCAAATTTAAGTATCCAGTTGTTAACTAAAGCTTGGGCAACTGTATTTGCTTGCTGATCTGGGAGACTCACCATAGCTAGGTAGTGTGAAAAGTGATCTATAATTGTAAGAACATACTTGTTACCAGCAGGTGTTTTATGATATGGCCCGTAGAGATCCAGTCCACAGATTTGAAATGGACATGAACCTCGGGGAGCCTCTGTAAGGGTATTTTTAAAAGAGAAAGTTCAGCTCATTGTGCGCACGCAATGCAATTATGAACATACTGCGCAACATCCTGCTTTCTGGTTTGCCACCAAAATCGCTCTGCTACGCATCTTTCGGTTGTCCGCTGTCCACCGTGTCCTGCAAGGATATGATCGTGGGCCTCTGCCATTATTTCTTGTCTATGGTGTTGGGGAACAATAATTCGCGGTCCAAGTTTTGTTTTACAGCATAATACACCATCTTCCAAGCAAAATTGTTTTTGAGTTGCGTATTTTTTGCATTCTGTATCCTCATCTTGTGCCTTTGTCCAGTCCTCAGTATCTCGGCCTGTTGCTTCCAAAAGTGCTATTTTCCGACTTAGGCAATCTGCATTCGTGTGTTTTTTGCCTGGTTTGTGGATAACTTTGAAATCCATTTTGGAAAGACATAGGGCCCAACGGGTAAGACGACTAGATGGATCCTTTAACCCAAGCAACCATTTTAAAGCTGCGTGGTCTCTAATAACCTTGAATTTTCTACCATACAAGTAGCATTTAAAGTATTTGATGCCATAAATAACACTTAACAATTCCTTCACTGTTGTGGAATAATTTCTTTTTGCCGTTGTTAGTTGTCTCGAAGCGTAGGCTATGGGGTGTTCCACGCCGTTAATATTCTGACTCAAAACAACTCCTACTGAATGACCACTTGCGTCACAGGATAAAATAAATTCTTTATTATAATCTGGGTAGGCTAATACTGGACTGTGTGTTAACTTATCTTTAAGGGTTTGAAATGCTGATTCACAATCTTCAGACCAATGAAATTTTGCACCTTTTTCAATAATTGGGTTAAGGGTCGGGCAATTTCAGCCAAATTTTGAACATATTTTCGGTAACAAGATGCGAGACCATTGAAACTTTGTACTTCTTTAACGCGTTGTGGTGTTGGGAAGTCCTTAACAGCCGTAATTATTCAAGGATCTGTTTTAATTCCTTTTTCACTAATGACATGCCCTAGGCATGTAACCTCTGTCAATGAAAAACTACATTTTTCCATATTTAATGTTAATTTAGCTTTTCTAAGTCTCTGAAAACATTACGCAGGCGCACAGCATGTTCATTAATGTCTTTGGAGAATACAATAATATCGTCTAGATATACACAACATTGCTGAGTTTTGAGTCCTCGCAATACTCCATCGAGTAGTCTTTGAAAAGTTGCTGGTGCATTTTTCAAACCGAAAGGCATTCTTTTAAATTGCCAGTGGCCTCCAGGGGTAGAAAATGCTGTTTTATGCCTATCTTCAGGTGCAACTTCCAATTGATGATATCCGCTATGTAAATCGATTGTTGAAAAGTATTTACTGTTACCTAAACTGTCAATGATATCTGTAATGTTTGGAAGAGGATAAACATCTGAGAAAGTTTGTTTGTTAAGGTGTCTGTAGTCACAACAAAATCTATATCGTTTCGTACCGTCGGGAGACTTCTTTGGAATAATTACGATATTTGAATTATAAGGCGAATCAGAATATTCTATAATTCCATCTTTTAGATGCTGTTTTACAAATTCATCCAGTACTGGCTGTAAGTGATGCGGAACTCTATAAGGCTTCCTATAAACTGGGGGGCTATTTCCTGTTGGGATCCTATGCTGTGTGATATCTGTTGCTAGCAATGGACCTTCCGCATTAAATAAATCTTGGAACTCAACTAAAACTGCTTCTATCGTGTCTCTGTCATTTCCTTTCAAATGCTCAATCTTCTGGCATAATGCGGTTTTATAGTCGTCTGGTTTCTGACCATTATCAATATCTGACCAAATGAAATCTTCTTCTTCAAAAGTACTGGCTGTAGCTACTAATATTCCCTTATGCAACTCTTTGTCCTCCACTCCGAAATTGTCAATATGTACCGGTACTTTTCTTTCTTCCTCAACGTCTTGAACCCGTACAATACTTCTACGTACAAAACAATGTGATACGTCTAATTCCTCATTTTCCTCCAATAGCTCTATTAGACACACTGTATCTGTAGGTAACTCGGGGTCAACGGTCATCCAGAGAAGTTTTCCTGAGCCAAATGGTATCTTATCCCATGAATCAACCTTCAAGGACGTTGCACGCAGTATAGTTGATTTCGCCTTCCGGTTGGGGAAATCTTGCGGCAGCGGGCCCTTTGCAGTGGTGTCACCTAGCTGAAACACTATTCCCCTAAGTTCTACAGTTTGCTGTCTGAGGTCGATTTTAGCGTGATGTTTATTCAGGAAATCCAACCCTAGGATCACGTCGTACCCGTCAGTTACCTTTGTTACCACTTTTACATCTTCTTGAAATTGTACACTGTGAATATAGAAAATCAATTATGTACATCCTGATGACTTCACTATACCTCCTTCTATTCCACTCAATCTATACCTTGGAGGGTCATATTTCTTTTCTCCATTGCATTCATTACACTATTGATACGTTTGCGCCTGTATCAACCAGTGTCCTTGCTTCTTTATCCTGTATGGTAGCAGATAACCAGCATTCCGCCTTCACATTCGCCTTAAAGGCATGAAATTTTATTGGGAACGCCTGGTGGCGGCTCCGACATTCCCGTTTGAGTTTAACTGATTTCTATTTCCAAAAACTTTCTTAGACCTGCATTCCTTGAATGTGTGACCTATTCTTTGACAATTAGTGCATTGAGGTTGTTTGCAATTTTTTGCTATATGGCCCTGTTGATCACACCTATAACATCGTACTCCTGCTGACAATACATTTCGCTTCTCCTTGTATCTGGTGGCAATGTCTATTTCTTCGAAAGCCGTCGCCACAGATACAGCTTCTGCTAAATTTTTAGGAAACTCTGCTCTGACACGACGGGACGTTTCAGGAGGTAACCCACGTAAAAATGTATCCAGAGCTCTATCTTCTGCCTCTTTTAAAATAACTTTATTTGCTTCATCACTTGTTGTCAACTGATAGGTGTTAATATTAACTTTTGTAATCCTATCTACAAAGCTTTCTAACGACTCGTTTTGCCTCTGAGTGATAGTGTTTAACTGTTCCCTATAAAATCTACAGCTGTTTTGTTTTTGAAAACGTTTAAGCAATCCTTTCTTCAATTCCTCAAATGTTGCAGCATTCCGTAATTCTTCATGGTATAATACGTGTGCTTTAGCCTCTCCTATCAATCTTAACTTTGTCATTTGTAAGAGCTGTTCATTTGACCATGATCCTAACTTTGCAGCTGCTACTAAATCATCACAAAAGGCTGTTATGTCTTCACCAGGTTTACCTGAAAAAGGAGTTACCAAGGCTGCTGCTGAGGAATCTAGGGTGGGAGGGATTGAACTGGTTTGCCTAACCTCACTCAACTGTTTAAATAATGCATTATTATCATTTTTAAGCTGTGCTATCTGATTAACTAAGCTCTGAATAGCTTCATCAGTAGAAACCGCTTGTGATGCTGACTCTGACTTTGTACGATTTCGTGTCATCATTTTACAAACTGTTAGTTGCACAATCTTACCACACTGAATGAAAAGGATGTTTAAATATTTTCGACAAACTCTTAAAATTATGAGAGAAAATGCACTTCTAAATAAAGAAAATATTACGACTGCTATGCAAACCTATATCCTTTCATACATTAAACAATACAAACTGTGGACCTTCAGTGACTGTCATTCACACCTCATATTGAGCCAAGGGTTTTTTCTCTGACACCAAATGTAACAGTTCTGCCACTAAATGTAACTGGGTTTTCTCTTTTGATTCTAGTCAATTGTCGAGATGAGCATTACTGCAAAGGGCATTTGATTCTAAGGCATTATGTCAGGGTGAAAATACTAAATAAATCAACTTTTCTCTCTTAACAACATGTGGGCAGGGTGGGTTCTTCCTTGGCTTGGGTATGAGGTAGAATGAAACAGCATTTTTACATAAGATAACTTTTATTGAAAGTTTCGTACAACTGTATCTTACTGGATGTTCTGGTTCGGAGAACGGCAGCTGTGTCGTTTGCGTAGCCTTCTGCTGCGGCGGCGTCTGATTACGTGTGGCAGTGTGTATCTCGTGTCGCCGTCTCGCTCCGCTGACTGGAGACGCACCTCGTGCTGTGGCCCATTTAATTATTGAGAGCGAAGTCGTGCATCGGATGGTGATACCTTGGATGTGGCGTCCCAGTGTTTCTCTTCTCTAAGCGGCCACGTGTGTTGTGCGTCGGCCAGCGGAGCGGCGTGGCGCGGTGGGGGAAGGCCAGTGTCCCGGACTCGAACAACGGACTCCCGCTTGCCAGTCTTCGGCTGTCAGATCTTCATCCCAGCTCACAGGTGACTGCTGATGTGAGGCCGTCTCCTTCCCGTCCTCACGAGTCACCCGGGTACATAAAAATCAGACTTCAAATACCTTTTAACTTCCATCTTCTGGCACCGCGGCTGCTGCTTGCTATTCCATTACAGTGGCGGACTTGGTGCGTCTGTGCATGATGCAGTCTCTTCTTGCATGATGGTCTTCAGCACCGAAACTGACTGAAAACTACTGCTACGCTTCTTCACTTCTTCGTCTCTCGTCTGTCGGGCCCACTGCGTCTTGCGTATTTATTTACTTCAGTTTACTGGAGGTGAACGACTTCACGGTCATTGCCTCTTCTGTCACGTTGAAAAGCTTCTCGAAGAATCTTCTTAACGTCGGTCATTGGCTCTTGGAATGTAGGCGAGGGCCTTTGCTCACATGCGACAACTGAGAAACACGTGAGCCGGTCGGGCGATGCCCTGACGGCTGAATCGATAGCGTCCGCTTATGTGGAACCTGCTGACTTGATGGTCATTGTCTCTTCTGCTCTGCTGTTCTGCCCGCTGTTTGCCAGTGTGTAATTCTTCTAAACTAAACTAATTTTTTCATTTATTTTCTAATTTCTACTTCACTTTGATTTCACTAATTTATTTACTTAAGTACCACTCAACAACACATTGACTATACAGAGGAACTTCATGCACAGTGACTGGAGGTGAAGATCCCCACACTCAGCAGTTCAGTGTGTTGTGATCACCCATCAGAGAAAAATGAGCTTTAGATGTCCACTGGATGGTCCAGGGCCAGCCCTCATCAACTCCTCGAGCCCTCAAGAAAGTGGAGAGCGAAGTCAACACATCGTTGTGCTTCCTTAGGGCAAGCTGCAGTACAGTTTGGATCTGTACGGATACCATTCTCAAATGGTTCGAAGTACCTTCCATACTGTGGACCAAGGAAAGTTCAACTGTCTTGACACAACATACACAGTGCCTGGCAATCGGGAATTGCATGCAGCATTGTCTACCATAGCCACTGAGATTTCAACCACCTGTGGTGCAACCTATAATCGTCCTCTTCCTGGAGGGATGCCCAGTTTTCCAGTTGATTCAGACTTCTTCATCACACTGTGCACAGCAGGTGGAGAAATAGGATCTTCCTGTAATCCTTTCAGCTGGGGATATTCTCAAAGTGCAGCTGCAGCATTACTGTTGTTTTGATAATAGAACTTCACCAATAATGCCCTGATCCATTTATCCAAGCTCATGTTGGCATGTCAACAAGTGCACTGCAACCATTCAGGTGTGTGACACTATGAATCACAATGACTGATCATGGCACCTGGTGGCCAGAGTTGGAACTGGACAGTGGTGCTGTGACACAGGGAAATCAGGCATCCCATACTCTGGACATTAATGCTACCAAGTTTGGTAGTCACATGGTAATTAGTTTCCATGTTATAACATGTTAAATAGGGAAAGTTTAATTATAACCAACCAGTACATATTTAGAGGACCACAGTTAATAAAATTGAGATAGTCTGGATGATTAATTGGCTCAATTTGGGCAGAGGCTCTTACGGAGCTAACAGAGAGTAGAGTGCAATCATTTTGCAGGAAGGCTCATAGAGCATAAGAGCAAGTGAAACAGAGATGAGAGAACTTGTTGACATTGTGGGCTAATAAGAGCAGTGTGTCTTGGCCCTGGGTTCAGTTCACAAGCATGACATCAGTGAATTTGAACCAAGAAAGGATTTTATCATGTGAGTGGCTGGAAAGAATATAATTCCTATGATATTTTTGTCTACCCCTCCTTTTAGATATATAGACTTACACCTCCTCCAAACTGTTCTCGTAGTGGTATCCACCTGTCCTCCACCAATTTCCTTTTCCAATTCTTTCCATCAAATTTGCTGGTGTGCAATCTACAATTATGTCCATTTGGGAGCCCTCCCTGTCACCTATGCCCCTTTGTTGCAATCCTGTTCCCAAGATGTCCATTACTTAGCATCTTGTCCCTTCATCACACTCTATACTCGTGGTGTCCACCTCAGCCACAGTAAAAGACAGAATAGAATGAATCAAGTTTGTTCATGAATGAGATAGCAGATCTGTGCAATTTAATATCCGACCTTCAGTATTTTCCTTCATGAGTACGAACTTACAGCATAAATGATGAATTTTTGTTTTAATATGTATTTCTTGTGATACATTAAAACATATTACTTTTACATCTGCAGGTATCATCAGAGAAAGAAGTGTTGCGCAGGGAAGTAAATGAGATGTGTGATCGTGTGCAGTTGTTGGAGAAAGCTTCAAGACAACTAGAGCTGGACAATGAAAGACTTGCTTTTAAGGTAATTTCATTCATAAAGTGCTTGTACTGCTTTGTTATCATTCATAACATGACTAATCTTTCCAGTGTTGTTTCTTTTTTGACTAACATCTTACTCTTGTTTTTCTTTGTATAATGTACAGTTATCTGAAGCATTGGCAGAACTTGAAGAAAGAGAAGCTCAATTGAAACATTTAGGTGTGTGAGTAATAGTTGGTGCCCTTTGCACAATTGGCATCAGATAGTACAGACATTTTCTCCTGCATGTTGTGAAAGTAAATGCACTCTTCACAGAGTGAAGGAATCAACTATTAGCACTGCTTATATAGTTTATGATCACGTACCTTGCATGATGGTTGATTTAGTTAGGTTCTGATTTTATGCACATGGCTTTAATAAAATCATAATATCTACAAAAAATCAAGCAACAATCATGGAAACAGATAAATTGAGTTGGTATTTTCACTGACTGTGTGTCACTAGGATGAGCTTTATTTGCAATTATCTTAGTGTAAACTTTGGTTAACTACGTATTCTACCAATGCAGTATGCATCTTGTAAGAATTCACAAGGAATGTGTTGAACAGTGGTTATGAAGAAAGTACTCCTCTTGCCTTTAGGCTGATACACTCACTGATGAATGATTGGACAAAAGGTTCAGTACGCTTTTTCTTAGAAAAAAGGTTTCTTTAATCTTTTCACCAAACTGAGACAGTGTGGATAAACAATGCCACGTGCTGGCCTGCCCTGCAGAAGTGTAGCACATGGCTTGATTACATTTTCACTGGGACTAAAAAAGTGTAAGGTGAGGTCGCTTGACAGCAAGGTGCTTAGCATGCATAACACTTTGGAAATGAGTAACAAAAACAATAATAAAATCTGTAATTGTGGACACAATTATGTACTCAATCTTTCCTGGTCCCTGGGTTAGTTGGATCTGGATAAAAAAAATGGAACAAATAAATAAAAGTGCTCACCAGTAATTTTATGGGTCAAGCTCTTTATTTTTTTCAAGCAAAGGCAGAACATTCACCCATCTAAGGAGTCAGATAAGTTGCTGTTTGTGGGAGTAGTATGGTGCATTATCACCTATAATAACACAGTTGTCCTCAGGGTGAGGAAGAAATTTGGAAAACCAAGATTCAAAAGACTTGCTGTTCATTTCTTCATGGTAGTCATGGGGCTTTTTCAACTCGAAAGTCCACAAACACTCATCCACAAAACCTGTCTCTCACCCAATATGCTTTATTGTTAGTCTTTTTCCTTTCCCAGATGGTTCTTTGTTTCCTGTAGACAACCCAGATAGAAAGGCTTCCGTAGCTGATGGCACTGAATCATCTACCTAGATTTTATTAAATATATGGCCTGCATTTAGCCAGGTCTTATCCAAGTAATAATTTTTTTCTAACTTACTGGCATGCTGACTTTATTGTCCATAGAATGACCTATTCTTTGTCGCTCAGCATGCTTTTACATCCATGATTAATGTATCTGAAATTCATCTCTTTCAATAAAGAGTGACATGTGACTCATCTGAAGTCCAGCAGATCAGAAACTTCATTAACAGAAGCAAAGACTTTATCAATGGTAGGCAGCTCATTGCAAAAGAAAAACTGGTGCACTTTCTTTCTTATGGCATTTCTGTCAAAGTCATCAACATTTTGAATTATCAGACAAGCCACTGACCCCAGTGGAATGTGCAGTTTTAGCAACAATTTCTGATTTTATTGTTGATGGATGGTGGATGTAAATCACGTTCTGTCATGTATGCATTTGGGATCATTTTCTCCTCTGAACTGCTTAATGCTGATCTTTTTACTTGTTACTTAGTTGGAGAATGCAAACATGTCTTGAGTTTCAGTAGAACTTGACATATAGATGTTTAATGCTGGAGGATACACAAAGGATTGTATCATAAAAAAAGAAGAAAAAGATAAAAATGCATAAACAAGACTTGCTCTAAACAAAAATAATAATGTTTACATTTCCTTACTTACAATGTATAAATTCCACTTACACAACTTTGCTGACTTCCTTAACAGCAGAGTGTAAGGTGACAATAGCCCGTACTGAAAGAATCATGCACCCCTGGCAACTGCTGCTAATGTGCTGCAATTAGCATGTTACTCAGATTGTTTACTTCTGTTGTCCCATCTCCACAAATAAACTTTAGATACCTAACACAAAACACTCACATGTACGTGCATATGAGTAAATATTGTAACATTACTGTTGTTAGAAATGGCAAAGGATGAGAAATGTGACAACAAAGGAATATCCAGCAAACGTGCATAAATAAAAAGTGGGAGGGAAGGAGGTTGGGAACAGGGAATGGGATGAAAGGGTAGTGAGGACAGAAGAAATATGACCTACTGACAAATGAAAATTATGCAAGCAGCATAAAAATGAATAAATAACTAAGAAATGAAATGACGAGGATAGTTACATAAACATTAACGATTCACTACAGGTCAGCTACATCCTCTACTAGAATTTGGAATATGTTTCTTTTTATTCATAAGTGGAGAACAAAATCAAACAAAGTAAAATCCAGGTTGGAATAATGATAATATTTTGAAAAGCTAAGATCGGTTATCACACTACTGGCCACAGAGGCCAAACTGAAGACAGCCATTTGGTAGGGTCTGCAGGGCAGGGAGGGGTGGAAAAGGAGAGAAGTAGAGGAGGAGAAATAGACTAGTGGGTACACTGGTTGAGTAGAAACTGTGTACTTCTGGAGAGGGAACAGGAAAGGAGATGGTTTGGAGGAGGACATGACCTAGTGAAGTTTGAGGTTTGAGATTGGGGAGGGAGGGGGGGGGGGGGAGGTTACAGTAACTTAGAATATACTGCAGGGAAAGTTCCCAACTGCACTATTCAGAAACTTTGGTGTTGATAGTATGGATTCAGAGGACAAAGGCTGTAAAGCAGTCTCTGAAGTGAAGCAAATTGTGTTGGTAAGCATGTTCAGCAACTGGGTGGTACGGTTGTATGTGATGGTTAAGTATGGAGCTGTTGCATCAGCATACTCTGAAAGGAACCTAATTGGTATACAGTCTGGACCAGAATACTCGCTTTTATTAAGTGATTTAAGTTGTTTCACTACTCTGAGGATATATACTTCTATGTTACTCTTGTTGGCAGCTGTTCTTGATTCGAATTCTGGAATATTTACTTTGTCTTCTTTTGTGAAGGCATTTTGGAAGGCTGTGTTTAGTAACTCTGCTTTGACAGCACTGTCTTCAATAGTATCTCCATTGCTATCATGCAGAGAAGGCATTGATTGAGTCTTGCTCCTAGCATACTTCACATATTACTAATCTCTTTGGATTTTCTGCCAGGTTTCAAGACAAAGTTTTGTTGAGGAAACTATTACAAGCATCTTGCATTGACGTTCATTTTAAATTTTGAGCTTCTGTAAAAGGTCGCCAGTCTTGGAGATTTTGCATCTATTTAAATGTTGCATGTTTTTTTTTTTTTTTTTTTTGTTGTTTCTGCAACACTGTTCTGACCCATTTTGTGTACCAAGGAGGATCAGTTTCATTGTTTGTTAATTTATTTGTTATAAATCTCTCAATTGCTGCTGATACTATTTCTTTGAATTCAAGTCCCATCTGGTCTACACTTATGTTGTTAATTTGAAAGAGTGGAGATTGTATCTCATGAAGGCTTCAAGTGAATTTTTATCTTCTTTTTTGAATAGGTATATTTTTCTTTTATTTTTGGAGGATTTGGGGCTACAATACTCAATCTTGCTATGACAAACCTGTGTTCACTAATCCATGAATCCATTTTGATGCTCATTATTAACTCAGGATTATTTGTTGCTAAGAGGTCAAGGGTGTTTTCACAACCGTTTACTAGTCGCGTGGTCTCATAAAGTAACTGCTTGAAGTAATTTTCAGAGAATGCATTTAGCACAATTTCAGATGATGTTTTATGTGTACCTCCAGAATTAAACGTGTATTTTTGCCAACATATCAAGGGTAAATTAAAGTCACCACCAACTATAATTGTATGAGTCAGATACATGTTTGAAATCAAACTCAAGGTTTCTTTGAACCTTTCAGCAGTTGTATCATCTGAATTGGAAGGTTTGTAAAAGGATCCAATTATTATTTTATTACTGTCACCAACAATGACCTCTACCTATACTAATTCACAGGGGCTACACACTTCAATTTCACGCCAAGATAAACTACTTCTAACAGCAACAAACACATCACCGCCAACTGTGTTTAAACTATCATTTCAGAACACCATTAGGTTCTTCGCAAAAATTTTGGCCGACCTTATCTTTGGCTTTAGCCAGCTTTCAGTGCCTATAATGATTTGAGCATCAGTTCTTTGTATTAGTGCTTGGAGCTCTGGTACTTTTCCAACACAGCTATGACAATTTATAACCGTTATACCAATGGTTCCTGTATCTACGTTATTCCCGCTTTCAGCATGCACCCTTTGTGACTGAAGCCCTTTTTGTGTTTTCTCGAGACCCTCTAATCCAAAAAACCACCCAGCCCACACCAACACAGCCACTGCTAAGTGGACACCTGATCTATTCACCTGTTAACATTAAAGAATTTTTTATGCTCAAATCTTGCCTCACCATCATTCCCCAAATCCCTTAACACAGAAACTAACCTTATATCTGCGGAAAGAACTGCAATCCACCAACTAAAAACTGATCCTGGCCTTATAATAATATCTCCATAACTATAGTTTTGAACCACAGGCATTATTTTTCAGAGGGAATCCACCAGCTGTCAGATTCATTCACCTGCAAACCCAGCCACAATGACCCCAATATGACAAATCCAACAGGATTTCTAGTCTCTCCTCAAATCCTTAGGCCCATCCCAGAATCTCTCCCCCGAGTCTATATTCCTCTTCACCTCTACCACATTCCGCACTTGCACCTTCTACATGCTTCCTAAAATCCATAAACCTAATGACTCTTCACACCCCATTGTGGCCAGTTCCTGCCCCCCTCCCCCCTTCCTCCCTGAGGGAACCTCTGCTCTTGTGGATAAACACCTTTAGCCTGTTACCCATAACCTACGCTGCTATTTAAAAGACACCAACCATTTCCTCCACTGACTCTCCACGACTCCTGGTTCTTTACAACTTGGCACTCTGCTAGTCACTGTTGATGCCACTTTCCACTATACTAACGTCCCTAATTCCCATAGCCCTGTTGCCACTGAATGCTGCCTTTACCAGTTCCCGGCTTACTCCTTGCCTACAACATTCTTGTGGTCACCATGACCAACTGTACCATTACCCACAAACAAAACCGTGGAACAGGAATGGACACTCACATGACACCAACCTATGCCAGTCTACTCATGGACCATCTAGAGGAATCCACCTCAGCCACCCAGAATTTCAAACCCCTGACCCCTGACTTGGTTCAGATTCATTGATGACTTCTATGAAATCTTCATGGGCTATCAGCCAAGTAGTGTCGTCTTCTAGTCGCAACATTTCAATGGATTGTGTATCCATCATCTTCAGGTGAAGTGTCGGGATGCTGTATGTTGTGCGCCTTTGTAGCTGCTGGACCACTATCAGATTCCGGCCGCCGACCGATCACGTGCAGCTGAATTGCACCGGGTGCTTGGTGCCAAGGTGGTGAAGGGGACACGCATGCGGGCGTCGATTCCCTGTGTCTGTTCATATCAGCACCAGTCGCATTCCCCTTCAGACTGGAACATTCTTACCGAATTTTCCTAATTGCAGGATCCCAAGCTGTACTGAGGTGGTAAGCACTGTCTCAATTAATTAAATTTTCACGCAGACGAATCTCTACCGCTTCTTTTATCACTGAATCCCAAAATCCACTGGCGCTGCATAACTTGTTTGCTTTTTCAAATTCGAAGGTATGCTTTTCATTGATGCTGTGTTCCGCCACCACGGACTGTCAACTTGTCCAAGACGCACGTTTCTTTTCTGTTCCATACGGCACTGTGTAATGCAACATTGCATCTGCCCTATGTATTGCATTCCACATTCGCATACAATTCTATAAACACCCAGTGTCATTAGTCCTAGTGGGTCTTTGGTCGATCCAAGAATATCCTTGAGTTTCTTTGCTGTGTGAAACATGGTCTTCACTTGGTGCTTCTTAAGGATTCTTGCGATCTTCGCCGTTGGTGGTCCTGCATACGGCAGGAACACACAACCTCTTGTGTCATCCTCTTCTGGTCTCTCTCCTCCTCTCTTCTTATTGTTCCTCAAAGCTGTTCCTATTAGTTTTCGCTGTAGTTGTTTCTTCTGAAGGTTTCCTTTAGATGTTGTAATTCACTCGGTAAGCTCTTGTTGTCGCAAAAGGACCTCGTCCTGTGTACGAAGGTGTTAAGTACAGAGCTGTGTTGCGCTGGATGTTGACAGCTCCTAGTTTTGAGGTATAGGTCTGTATGTGTTTCCTTCCTACATACCGAATGTCCCAGCGTGTCTCCTGCGTTTCTAGTAACCAGGGTGTCCAGTAAGGTTAGGCTTCCATTTTTCTCCATCGCCATGGTAAACTTGATGTTTTCATGTATACCGTTGAGGTGCTGCAAGAACTCAAATACACTCCTGGAAATGGAAAAAAGAACACATTGACACCGGTGTGTCAGACCCACCATACTTGCTCCGGACACTGCGAGAGGGCTGTACAAGCAATGATCACACGCACGGCACAGCGGACACACCAGGAACCGCGGTGTTGGCCGTCGAATGGCGCTAGCTGCGCAGCATTTGTGCACCGCCGCCGTCAGTGTCAGCCAGTTTGCCGTGGCATACGGAGCTCCATCGCAGTCTTTAACACTGGTAGCATGCCGCGACAGCGTGGACGTGAACCGTATGTGCAGTTGACGGACTTTGAGCGAGGGCGTATTGTGGGCATGCGGGAGGCCGGGTGGACGTACCGCCGAATTGCTCAACACGTGGGGCGTGAGGTCTCCACAGTACATCGATGTTGTCGCCAGTGGTCGGCGGAAGGTGCACGTGCCCGTCGACCTGGGACCGGACCGCAGCGACGCACGGATGCACGCCAAGACCGTAGGATCCTACGCAGTGCCGTAGGGGACCGCACCGCCACTTCCCAGCAAATTAGGGACACTGTTGCTCCTGGGGTATCGGCGAGGACCATTCGCAACCGTCTCCATGAAGCTGGGCTACGGTCCCGCACACCGTTAGGACGTCTTCCGCTCACGCCCCAACATCGTGCAGCCCGCCTCCAGTGGTGTCGCGACAGGCATGAATGGAGGGACGAATGGAGACGTGTCGTCTTCAGCGATGAGAGTCGCTTCTGCCTTGGTGCCAATGATGGTCGTATACATGTTTGGCGCCGTGCAGGTGAGCGCCACAATCAGGACTGCATACGACCGAGGCACACAGGGCCAACACCTGGCATCATGGTGTGGGGAGCGATCTCCTACACTGGCCGTACACCACTGGTGATCGTCGAGGGGACACTGAATAGTGCACGGTACATCCAAACCATCATCGAACCCATCGTTCTACCATTCCTAGACCGGCAAGGGAACTCGCTGTTCCAACAGGACAATGCACGTCCGCATGTATCCCGTGCCACCCAACGTGCTCTAGAAGGTGTAAGTCAACTACCCTGGCCAGCAAGATCTCCGGATCTGTCCCCCATTGAGCATGTTTGGGACTGGATGAAGCGTCGTCTCACGCGGTCTGCACGTCCAGCACAAACGCTGGTCCAACTGAGGCGCCAGGTGGAAATGGCATGGCAAGCCGTTCCACAGGACTACATCCAGCATCTCTACGATCGTCTCCATGGGAGAATAGCAGCCTGCATTGCTGCGAAAGGTGGATATACACTGTACTAGTGCCGACATTGTGCATGCTCTGTTGCCTGTATCTATGTGCCTGTGGTTCTGTCAGTGTGATCATGTGATGTATCTGACCCCAGGAATGTGTCAGTAAAGTTTCCCCTTCCTGGGACAATGAATTCACGGTGTTCTTATTTCAATTTCCAGGAGTGTAGTTTCTTTACCACGTGGCCATACACAAAGGTGTCATCCACATATCTGTAAAATGCTTTTGGTTTCAGTGGAGCTGTGTCCAATGCTACCTCCTCGAAGTATTCCAGGTATAAGTTAGCCATGCTTGGTGCTAAGAGGGAACCCATAGCAACTCCATATATTTGCTCATTGCGACTAGAAGATGACACCACTTGACTGATAACCCATGAAGATTTCATATCTGAAATACACCGGAGAAAGCCTGCAATCATTGATGACATGTTTGTGATCTGGATCGATGGTGAGGACACCCTATCCACATTCCTCCTGAACCTCAACACCTTCTCTGTTCGCTTTATCTCGTTCTCCTCAACCCAACATGCTACCTTCCTCATCATTGACCTCCACCTCAAAGATAACTGTATCAGTACCTCTATTCATATCAAACCTACCAACCATCAGTAATACCTCCACTTCGACAGCTACCACCCATTCCATACCAAGAAATCTCTTCCATAGAGCTTAATCATCCATGGCTGTTGCACCTGTACTGATGAACATTCCCTCTCCAAATATACTAAGGATCCCACTGAGGTCTTTACAGACAGAGTCGAGCCTCCCACCCTTGTACAGAATTAGATCTCCCATGGCTTGTCTGTCCAGTCACATTCCACCTCAGCTAACCGTCACATTTCTATTGATCCATAGGTTAAACTCATTGATCTCATGTCCACTCCAGTTGTGATTGATGATGTCATTGCGTCAGCATGGGAACACAAATGGGGTTGTCTGGTGCGGAGCGTCATGTTCAACAATGCACACTGAATGGTGTGCACTGAAAGACTTGTGCCTGCACTAGCACTATAAGCTTTTGTCATATCTACCACAGTTTGCCACTAGTCTTGCTTTACAAACCAGGAAAGCCTCTGACCATGACTTTTAATGAGGCATGAGTGGCCAAGACTTTAGTCATCTCCTTCTGATTTCACCATCCTTCAACCACTTCTATAAGTTTTCATATCAGCAGCACCCAAAGAGTTGGGCAGTGTTTCCAAGATGTTCATTTCTGGGTGCCTGGCCATAACAATCTACCATTTGCCAGAGTCACTTATGTCAGTGGATATCGCCATTTGCAGCCTGTATAGTTGCTAGACTGATCCCCTATTTCTCTCTGCTCTGCTTATATATTTTCCTTACTGTGCCACATGCCCACACCACCACCATGTGATATTAAATTTCATGGTGGGCGATGGTCATAATGTTTTCGCTCAGCAGTTTGTTTCTGTTAATTGTGTATATAGGAAGTGAAGCTCTTTCCCCTCCAGCCTTTCCTTCTAAAAATTGACATGTTCTACATCCATGAGGATCTCCTCAGCATGGATCTATGGAACAAAAAACTAATCTAAACTAATCTAATCTAATCTCCAATGATCTAGTGCCTTGTTTTTGTTGTATTGAGTTCTAAATGCTCCAGTTAAGTTGTGTACTCATTATTTATTTAGTTTCTATTAATTTTGTATCATTTTTGGCTTCTTTTATCTTCTTGCTCAGAGTTTTATCAGCTATGTACTTTTCCCCATCCTCTTCCTGTGACACAGATGTGTGCCTGTTTTGTATAGCCCATGATAGCCAT
This sequence comes from Schistocerca serialis cubense, assembly GCF_023864345.2. NCBI lineage: Eukaryota > Metazoa > Arthropoda > Insecta > Orthoptera > Acrididae > Schistocerca > Schistocerca serialis. Next base: position 315,590,143 of record NC_064638.1, read on the forward strand.
CTCTACATTGCTGTTAATCACCCACACTTTCGAACTCACTTACTCACTCATGCATCCACTGACATCATGCAGCTTTTTGTCGTTATCTTGTTTTCCCCCTTAGTGTTGCTGCTATTCTTTATACCCTAGACCATGTTTTATTCCAGTTATTATTCACCTTTGTACCAGAAAAATGAAATGTTGTGATTTAGAACATTTCACTGTTTCCCCAGCTATTCAGCTTGCAGCTGTGATTGAAAGGCATATTTCAAATTTATTGTCTGATAAACTATGTATGTGTCGTTACTTGGTTTGTTCAGAAGCATAATATTCAGCTTAAAGCTGAAGAAACTTGATTTAACTATAAGGTTGGCTTTCCACAATCAAGTTGATTTTCTGTGTACAAGTATGAATGTTGTTAAAATAATTTGATTTTATGTTGCATATGTGTGTTTGCTATCTTTCATCACACTTTCCATTTTTCACTTTTTTAATGGTATGTGTCATATACTTTTGCCAGTAGGGAGCAATATTTTATTGTTTAAAGTGCATGCCTTTTTCTAGTTCAGGTAATTACTTCAAAAATTTATGATTTAATTACATGCTTTTAGACCTGTAATTTTGAAACAAAGTGAAAATAATGATGTAGCTGGTACATTGTGATGGATCAGATAATATAAGGGCTACACTTTTTTTCAGGTACACCCCAGTAATATCACTCAGCTAAATTTGAAATCAGTTCTGGAATAATTAAATGTTATTTATGATATATACCTGTATGACTGACTAATTTATAAGTAAGGTTTCTGTTTTCATTAATAACGGATATTATCCACATGGATAAAATAAATGTTGTTATGATAACTACTACAGTGAATTGACTTCTATGAGTGCAGAGATTTTCCTCGGAATAGAAATCTGGAATGAGCGCAGTTTAGCCTTGGGATTTATTTTGATTAAAGGAGCTATTGCATCATGATTCTTGTAGTAGATCATGGGCATTACATGATGAATACCTTGCACATTAATCTTGATGACGACGATCACCCAGTATGAAAGAGCTATGATGTTTTGACTTACAGACAGTATTATGGAAGTGGAATCGTGTCTATTAACTAAACCATTCTGTAGTAACCAAGTAATATACAAAACTGATCCAAAGAACACAAATATGGCTTTATCATAAACCTATAAACAATAACAGAAATAAGCATCTCGTGACTCCTTGCATAACAAGACAAAAGATTCACAAAGAAGGTGCATCATAAGTGATACACATAACAACTGATGTCAGTGGTACAAACTAAGGGAACAAAGTGAGTGTGAGTCAGCCCTGCTCTGCTCCAAGTTATATTTTGAATCTTTCTCCGTTCAGTTGGTAGTTGATGGTTGGAGACACAGAATCGTTGTTACAGTCTACGGAAACAAGTTCACAGATGTTAGCCACTGAAGGGATGGTGTACATGATTTGAGTTAGACCCTTCAACATTAGTCAATGCCTGAAGATGATGTACTGAATTACTGAAACTGGCAGCTACATCAAAAGAATGGTTCTGAGTGTTCCATTTTATTGCATAACTGAATGGCCAAAGTCCCTCAAACCTTAAATCAGAAGGATGGGCATACAAAAATTTTGCTGTCAATCCCTGGCCAAAAAGCTTGTCTCATAGTCAACAGTTTAGTTCACAGAACTCCCTAACGACCCTGATGGAGAAGATTCTTCATGTTGTAACATGGTGGGAATGACTACTCTGGGAGAGAGATCTTCTGTGGACAACAGCAAAACACTGTTAATAACAGAGAGGAGATACCATAAGGCAAAATAGTTATGATAGGAGTCGAAAGCCCCACCTGGCAGTTTAGCTGACCAACCATGGCCGAGAACCGGGTTGGCAGCAATGGCAGCTGTTATGTGCAAGCTGGACCGTGACCTGCAGTTCAGTATCTAGATGGAAGAAAAGGAATTCACCACGATCAAAGTCAGGACCCACAGGAAGATGGGACAATGCGTCCACATTGGCATGTTTAGACGTAGGTCAAAAGGAGATTTCGTAATTTTAATGAGACAAGAATGGTGCCCAGCAATGTAGGTGGTGTGCTGCCTTGTCAGGCAAGGAAGTGTGAGGGTTAAACAAGGAAACAGAGTTTGTGGTCAGTAATAAGGTGAAACTTGGACCCATACAAAAACATGGATTGTCTGGAGAGCACAGATTATGGCAAGAGCCTCTTTTTCCACCAGAGAGTAATACTGCTGGACCAGAGAGAGAGATTTAGAGGCAACAATAACAGGTCATTCAGAGCTGTCAGCATATCGGTGTTCTAGGACTACACTGAGGCCATACTACGAGGTATCTGTCACCAAAACTATGTGCTGATGCGGAGAGAACATAGCTAAACAAGGGCCCAAGAATTATTTGAATTTTAACATTTGATAAGCATGTTTACAGTCTTGGCTTCAGCAAAAAGATATTCTTTTTTGTAGTAAGGCTTGCAGCTGGTGGACCAATGTGATTGCTGTTGGCAGGAATTTATCGTTGTAGGCTATATTCCCCTAGGAAGGCCTGAAGTTCCTTTATGGATAAGGGATGAGGCATAAACATAACAGCAAATATGTGGTCTGGCAGAGGGAAAACCCTATCCCATGAGACCTTGAACCCCAAATAAACTGTAGAAGATTGAAAAAACTGATATTTCACGAGGTAACGCCGTAAGCCTGCAGACTGTAAGACAGAAAACAGAGTGTGCCAATTTTTCAAGTGGTCGGTGGGGCAGCCCATCACAACAGAATCATCCAGATAATTAATCCAGCCGAGGACAGGCATAGTCAATTGCTCTAAAAATCTTTGTAAAATAGCAGAGGTGCTAGCCGCATCAAAAGGAAGATGCAAGTATTGAGAGACCAAAAGGAGTATTCAAAACCAGAACTCACTGAGACACTTTGTGTCCACAGGAACATGAAGATACACTTCAGAAAAATCAATGTTAGAAAAGTGCTGACCATTTATTATTTTTGCAAACAGTTCCTTGTAGCATGGGAGCAGTTACATATCCACAACCTGCTGTGCGTTGACAGTGGTACTGAAGTTGCCACGAAGGCAAAGTTTCCCCAGCAGGTTCCAAACTACAGTCGGTGGAGTTGACCACTCACTAACCATAACAGGTTCCACAACCCCTAAAGACTGAAGTGTGTCCAATTGTGCTTTCACTTGATTTTTCGGGGTCACAGGAATAGGATGCAAGGCTGAGCTGTGGATTTCAAGAAATATGACCAGAAAAACTCATAGCACATCCTTACCTTCAAAAAACAAGTCTGAAAACTCTTCATTCAGTGTTTTTAATTGGGAATACAATAGCTGATCAGGCACAAGGTGAACTGCGTCAGTGATAGAAAATCCAAATGCTTGAAATCATCCATCTTGAACAAGTTCTCAACACCGGCTTCAGAAACCACCAAAAATGGAACAAACCACTGCCTTGTAAGAGGCAGAGGTTGTAAATTGTCCCAACAGTGCTATTTTTTGTTCGTAACAACGAATCAGCTTCCGCATGATTGGTGTCAATGATGGTGAGCCTAAACTCACATAGGCTTGAGAATTCAGTAACATCACTGCAGCACCTGTGTCAACGTGCAGCCAGAGCACATGAAGAAAAACACTTAACTCAGTAAACAACTCGGGAGAAGTCACAAGCCTTGGAGTCACACAGTTTATGTCCATGTCCATATCCTGAGCATCCTTTGGTGAACAACACATGGAGGTGATGTGGCCTTTCTTCTGGCAAGAATTACAAGTAGCCCAGTGCTTAGGGCACACTGAATGTTAGTTCTGTACAAAACAGAAAGGACACAACAGAAACAGAGAACGTTGACACTGGCGCTGTTGCAGTCGTGACTGCTTGGCCTGGCCTATGTTTACTCAGTGCTGGGCCTGTATGTTTGCCATCTTCACTGCTGCTTCGTAGTGCAAAATATTTTTCCTCCTATTGGGCACATCGCATGCTTCTTTTTGGACACCCGCTGTACGACAAACTTAAAAAAATTGTGCTACTTCCAAAACTTCTGCCAATGGGTGTCGGGGTTTCACAGAGTAAAGCCGTCTGGCACACTTCATTGTCCACAGCTAAACAGATAATTGTGTCATGCACAGAAGAGCCTGTATAAGAGTCGTTATGGGCATCAGTAAGAAACTTGCTAAGGGTAGCTAAGCTAGCATAGCTAAGGCTATGAAGTTCAGCTGCCCAGGCCTTGTATAACTGGTGTGGTTTCTTGCAACATCAGTTTAATTCAGTTCATGCCATTATGACATGCGTTTGTTTGTGATGGTAGTTCGACAATAAACTCCACATGTGATTAAAAGTAAGAGCTGTAGTTCTTGTAGAGGGGCAAATTGACACAGTAATTGATACACCTAAGGTGGAATCCTTGAGAGGAATAAGGCTTTGCACAAATTCCAGTCTGTCACAACACAAGCCAAAAAATGCTTTCTGAGTCCTTTTTTGTAAGTGTCCCAGTTCTCTACTGAACCATTTTATGGAGGAGAAGTGGGTAGATAGACCAGTGGAATGGTACTGTGTCTGTTAATTGAAGCCAACAAAGTGGTCACTGCTGAAATGTCAGGCTCAGTAGCACAGCATCCATAATGACTAAACCTGATAAACCTGCACTTAAAGACTGCACATGCGGAAACCATTCCAAACTCCTCATCAGTTGTGTAGTAACCTAGTAATACATGGAACTGATCCAAATAACGCAAATATGGCTTTCTTCATAAACCTATGAACAATAACAGAAATAAGTCTCATGCGACTCCACATATAACAAGACAAAAGAATTTTGCAGGAGGTGCAACATAAGTGATACATAGAACAACTGATGTGGGTGGTACGAACTTAAAGAACATAGTGAACATGAGTCAGCACTGCTCTGTGCATATATAGCCGTGAGTCACCAATAGACATTGTGGCAGAGACCGTGCCTTGTGGACGCTTCCTACAGGTGACCTCGAATGCCTGGTCCATGCTCACAAAGTTGGTGGTTGATTTAAGTATACACATGCAATGACACTACACTCAGTGCACTCACACTCATGTGCAGTAGCAGCAGGCTACAGCACATACCAACTGTGTTAAATGACTAATAGAAGAAAATGGATTGATACATTCAGAAATGAAAATAAAATGTTATTTGTTTCATATTGCCAGGAATATATTTTCAGGAATAATAAAAATTATCAACAGGTCACAAACATATCATGAGTAAGTACAGTTAACATTTCATAAATGACAGAAGATCAAACAAAACTAAAACCAGATCATATGTCATTTGTTACTGATGCCCATGACACCTCTTCGCAGACACTATTGTGCACTATGCAATTACCTGTTTAGCTGTGGACAGAGAGAAGTCTGGGGAGGAAATTCAGCTTCATGCTTTATTCCATGGAAATTGTCTATGCACTAATGTGATCACATTCTGTGATACAAAGATAGAAGATCTCAAGACAAAATAAATGGCAGCAAATTCTCTACAGAGTGATAATAGAATATTTTAATGGAAATGTAAGACAAAACCTAAAAGCAAATTTTTTTGTGGGACACACTGCATAAGATACCAGAGATGATATGGGTCATTCTTTAGTAGAATGTACCAAAAGCAATAAAGTGTTTCATCCACATCCGAAAGGAAACAAACAATGGAAAGTTGAGGATGGAATAACAAGTAGAAACTGGACTTGGCAAGAAACAAAGAGCATTAAAACTGAAACAATAATAAAATTAAGCAATATTTACCTGGGTTGCACTATGCAACAGCAAGTGTCAGGCTGTAGAATGTATTTCAGATCACTCAGTCTCACTGGCACAATAATGTTTATTAAATCACATGGTTTCAAATGTCAAGCATCTACTTTCCAGCTTTGCTGTCAACTGAAGTTTAAAACTGGAATCTTTACATGCAAAACCAGGCATTTAATAAATTGAATTTTACAAGTAAAATTATTAATATGTATCAAGTGATCATAAAAGCTAGAAAGAAAGAAACAAACAAAATCACCAGGCAGCCAATGGAAATTTAGGTTATGAGAATTTACCTAAAGTGAGGAGATTCACAAAACCAAATTAAACAGTGATTTCAACATCTTAGGAAATGAAAACTGTGTACACTTAGAGAAAATGAGCTGTTTTCTCCTTAAAATATGATGTCAAGTTGGTGTCGTTTCCTTGTGGGATAGAAAGTTTACAACTACTATGTAAAACCTATTTGGTTTATGACAGTGAGACATGGAGCGTCTGTGTGATGAACATTGAAAAACGGAGTGTTGCTCAGTGAGCAGTGGAGAGCATGATATGTCTTGATAAGAGGAACAGTAAAACAAATAAATATATCAGGTTACAGATTGGAGTGGAAATCTGATTAACTATAATTGATACAGGCAGTACATATAGCCAGGAAAATGGATGGTAAATAAACTAAGAAAGTACTTTGCTGGATTCCAAGACATAAGAAAAATGCTAACATGGAGATCTAATGGAAAGTGGGTGTATGACATTATAAAACATGTGCAAACAACACAGCTCAAGACTACACTGTTGTTGTTGTGGTCTTCAGTCCTGAGACTGGTTTGATGTAGCTCTCCATGCTACTCTATCCTGTGCAAGCTTCTTCTCTCCCAGTACTTACTGCAACCCACATCCTTCTGAATCTGCTTAATGTATTCATTTCTTGGTCTTCCTATATGATTTTTACCCTCCACGCTGCCCTCCAATGCTAAATTTGTGATCCCTTGATGCCTCAGAACATGCCCTATCAACCGGTCTCTTCTTCTTGTCAAGTTGTGCCACAAACTCCTCTTCTCCCCTATTCTATTCAATACCTCCTCATTAGTTACATGATCTACCCATATAATCTTCAGCATTCTTCTGTAGCACCACATTTCGAAAGCTTCTCTTCTCTTCCTGTCCAAACTATTTATTGTCAATGTTTCACTTCCATACATGGCTACACTCGATACAAATACTTTCAGAAACGACTTCCTGACACTATATGGAAGAATAAGGAGGCAGCCCTTACTGAGCAGTTGATGTCAAAAGGGGGGTGCTGTTGCTGCTGCTGATTGTGACAGTGATCAATTTACATTTAAAGTTTCTAAGGAAACATTAACCAGAACTAAACTTAAACTGTAGATTGAACCAGTTTTTTTAATTTTATTTTATGGCCAGTTTTAATCTACATTGTCATCATCATAGATAGAAAATTGTGAACAAAGATTGTTTTGAAATCTACTAATTTTAAACATTTACTGTGATTGTATCACATTTCATTTAACTGATTTCTATCATAAAGGAAGAGGAGGATGAAGACAGGAAATAAACATCATCCTATTGCTTGCTATTCTCTTCATGTCATTACCAACTGTTTTGGTAGTTTCAAAGATTTCTGCAGTACTAGTACCCGATATTGGTTGTGACCAACAGAGAGATGATGCATGGCAGTAAGCATCACAGTTGGGCAGTAGAAAAAAAGTGCAGTACTAATAACTATAGTAAGGGCTGTGTCATACTGTTAATATGCCTTTGCCTTTTTAGCAGTTTTATCAGCCAGTTAAAATATTTTTGTGTGATAGTTGCTTTTCCATAAATCTTCACTCATGAGCCAAAACATTGTGACCAACTAATTAATAATGTATTGGTTCACTTTTGGAATAAAATAGAGCTTAGATTTGGTGTGGCATGAATTCAGCAAGTCTTGTAGTTTTCCTGTGTATGTGGCACTGTATGTCTATACACAGCCTGTACAATTCCCTTAAATTGTGGGCTGGTGATTTGTGGGCACCAAGATTGTGCTCATTAATGTCCCAGATATTTTCCATTAGGTTCAGATGAGGCAAATTTGGTGGCCAAGACTTCAACATAAGCTCACTATTATCCTCCTCAAACCACTGTAGCATGATTATGACCTTGTGATGTGGACAGTTATCCTGCTGGAATATGCCAGCGACTTCGTGGAGGACATCAAGCATGAAGGGATAAAGGTGGTCTACAATAATGATCATGTAGTTCACAGCTGTCATGGCACTTTCAGTTACCACCACAGGTCCCTTGGAAGACCAGGTGAATATCCCCCACTGACTCATATCTGTGGTGCAGTTAACATTTCAAGCAGCCAGTTGCCTGGATGACCATTGCCCTGGTGTAACATGAAATGTGATTCATCTGACACATTTCCATTGATCCATGGACCAATCGTGATGATCTCATCCCCACTGCAATAGTAACTATGTTGTTAATATAATGGAAGGAAACATTCCACGTGGGAAAAATTATATATAAAAACAAAGATGAGGTGACTTACCGAACAAAAACGCTGGCAGGTCGATAGACACACAAACAAACACAAACATACACACAAAATTCAAGCTTTCGCAACAAATTGTTGCCTCATCAGGAAAGAGGGAAGGAGAGGGGAAGACGAAAGGAAGTGGGTTTTAAAGGAGAGGGTAAGGAGTCATTCCAATCCCGGGAGCGGAAAGACTTACCTTAGGGGGAAAAAAGGACAGGTATACACTCGCACACACGCACATATCCATCCACACATACAGACACAAGCAGACATATTTCAATGTCTGCTTGTGTCTGTATGTGTCTGTATGTGTGGATGGATATGTGCGTGTGTGCGAGTGTATACCTGTCCTTTTTTCCCCCTAAGGTAAGTCTTTCCGCTCCCGGGATTGGAATGACTCCTTACCCTCTCCTTTAAAACCCACTTCCTTTCGTCTTCCCCTCTCCTTCCCTCTTTCCTGATGAGGCAACAATTTGTTGCGAAAGCTTGAATTTTGTGTGTATGTTTGTGTTTGTTTGTGTGTCTATCGACCTGCCAGCGTTTTTGTTCGGTAAGTCACCTCATCTTTGTTTTTATATATAACTATGTTGTTAAGTCAACATGGGATATACAGCAGTCATCTGCTGTGAAGCCCTATGTTGAACAATGGTCAGTGAACAGTGTGCTCCAAAACATTTGTACCTGCAGCAGCGTTTTGATATATTGTCAGATACGCCATGGACTGCCACCTGTCTTGCTTTACAGAACTGGTAAGCCTCAAAGCTCCATGTTCCATGATGAAACACGGATGGCCAACACCTGGTCACCTACTTGTAGTTTCACCATCCATCAGCTACTTTCCACAGATGCTCACAACAGTAGCCAAATAGCCTCACTGTTTTGAATTTGTTCATTTCCAGGCAGTGGGCTGTAACAATCTGCCCTTTGTAAAGTTGCTTGTGTCAGTGTGTTTTCCCATTTTTGGCCCATATTGTTGCTAGAATGATCCCCCATTTGTGTATATTCCACTTATATTCTTTCCCTACCACATTATGTACCTGCAACACTACCAGGCAGTATAAAATCTTGTGGTGGGTAGTGGTCATAATGTTTTGGATCAACAGAGTATATTCTCATATTTTCACCTTCATAGTTTTCCATTTACATTGCCTTTACTTGTTTAATTAGAAATTTCTTATTTTTTCTTATACACTTATCAACAAAATGCACTCATTTTCACAAATTTTACAGTAAATGGTGGTGAACAAACAATGCAATCAGCAATTAACCTGTTATGGCCAGCTTTCAAACCTGGGGACTCACCACACCCACCTCCCAGAAGAAGCTTCTCTCTGCAGCCACAAGGAGATTCACCAAAGGGTAGCTTGAAAAAGGGAAGCTCTCCAAGAAATAGCTTCTCCAAAATGTACAGGTGAAAAATAATTGTAGAAGTATTTAGAAGCCTCTTTGTGTACCTTGTAATATTTTTTCTGTCTGTCATCACATGCCTCCCCCTCCCCCCAAAAAATTCATTGGTAATACTTGATAACATAATTGTTAAAAAGAGATTAATAAATAGCAGAGTACTACAGCACTTATTTTGGCTAAGGTCCAAAAGGACACAAATAATTTGTTTGATTTCAAAAGACAGAACTCACCATAGATTATATTTAAACAATACTTAAACACAAACACACAAAAAGTATTATCCACTCCAAAATTACTCTATGGACTATAAGTATTTGTTAAGCAGATGATCATTAATAACTATCCAGAATTAGAAATCACAAGTCTTTTCCATAATTATAGCACTGTAAATATAAATTGAAGTTATGATTTGCAACTTTACCCAACTTTGATGCAAAAAGGAGCAAAGTATGAAGTCACTTTTATATTTGTGCCATAGACTACGGTGGTATCTTAACACATCATTGTCAGACATGTTGGCGCAAGACTCATTCTCAAAGATGACATTTTATCATTGAGAATGACAGTGATGCCATTCTTGTGCCCATTAGAGTTTAAGATATTAATGGTTTCTAGACTATATAATCCAGTGCACTGAAGTGTGTGCCAGCAATCTGGACCACAGCAAACAGTACAGCACTGGAAAAGCAGGCAGTTTCATACTATCTCTAGGGCTCCAACATGAAACCTACACAGTTTAAAAAGTTACTCAGCCATTAGGGACATGCAGGAAATATGGTGGTGATTCCATGGTGTGCTCACATTGCATGACGCAGTGCCAGATTTTTGCTGCATATAACCATATTCTCCCCACTGACTTCACATTTGTAGTGCTTTAGTAGCAGCATGTTGTGTATGAACCCTGCTGTCACAGTCTGTCCAACTCATTTCCAATGTATCAGTCATTCTGTCATGTTAAAACTTACTTACATACTGATTTTGTAACAGAGAAATCAATCAAAATAATATAATTGGATAGATAAAAAATCTACTCACCAAATGGCAGCAGAACACACACATAAAAGAAGGTTATGATTAGGCAAGCTTTTGGAGCCAGTGGCTTCTTCTTCAGGCAGAAGAGTTGAAGGGGAAGGAAGTGAGGCTGAGAAAGGACTGGAGAGGGCTAGGAAAAGGTGTAGATTTCGGGTAAATATCCAGAACTGTGGGCCAGGAAAGACTTACCAGATGGGATGAGAAGGAAAGAATCTACCCCTTTTCCTAGACCTCTCCAGTCCTCTCTCTTCACCCCTATTCCTTCCCCTTCAACCCTTCTGCCTGAAGGAGGAGCCACAGCCTCCAAAAACATGCCTAATTATAACCTTCTTTTATGAGTATGTTCCGTCGCCGCTTGGTGAGTAGATTTTTTATCCATCCAATTATATTATTATGTACTGATTTTGTATCTTCTGACATCAACTAGCAGAAAGATATTTGCTTTTATGTTTATACTTAGCTTGACAGCTTTTCAGTGATCAATTTTAGTTTAATACTAACCTTTCCATTTACACAAAAGAGAACACTGCTAAGGTTATGAGTACACCATGTATCTGCAATGTTAATCACTTATTCATTTGGGATGTTTGTTCAGTGGGTTGCAATTTGCATAAATGTTGTAGTTTCCGCCAGAGAAGCATTCTTCAGTATTCTCATTAGTAACCATGAGTGACGGGGTAGTTTTTGGATTTTGGATTTTGTATGCTTTCTATGTGTGACAGTGTGCACAGAACAATCTCTTTGATAATGCACAAAAAGAAAACATATTAGTTCTTGATAACCTAACATATAATAGGACAAACAGACTTAAGTTACATGAAAGGCAATGTTGCTTCCACACAGAAAATGATTATTAACATGTAGTTGCAATCCTAAGTGTAGGGCTGCTGAAATCCTTGGGCCCTTTCCAGAACCTCTCCCTTCTCACCCCAACAGCAACTGACACACCCATATTCTAATATTCTACATGCTCCCCAAAATCCTTAAACCTACCAATCCTGGGTGCCCACTGTGGCCAGTTACAGTGCCACCACCAAAAAAATCTCAGCTCTTGTTGATCAACATCTGCAACCAATTGTCCGAAACCTAGCCTCCCACATTAAAGATACCAACCACTTCCTGCACTGGCTTTCCACTGTCTCCACACCCTTACCTCCCGGTTCCCTTCTCAAGACTGTTGATGCAGCCTCCTTATACACCAATTTCTCTTATTCCTGTGGCCTTACCACAATGGAACACTACCTCTTCCAACACCCTACAGATTTAAAACCCATCATTTCATTCCTCATAGACCTAACAAACTACATCCTAGCCCATAACTACTTCACCCTTGAAGGGATGGCATACAAACAAATTCTTGGCACAGCCTTGGGCACTTGCATGGCATTCTCCTACGCCAACCTTTTCATTCCTAGCTTCCCAAAATCCCAAACCCTTGGTCTGGTTCAGGTTTATTGATGACATCTTTATATTATCTGGACCTGAGGTCAGGATACCTTGTCCTCATTCCTCCACAACTTCAACAACTTCTCTCCCATCTGCTCCACCTGGGCCTTTTCAACCCATTGTGTCACCTATCTATTTGATCTCCTTCTCTCAGTTTGCTCCATCCGCACCTTGGTCCACATGAAACCCATCAACCACCAAAATTTCCTGCAATTTGATAGCTGCCACCCTTTTTACATAAAAAAATCTGTCCCATACAGCCTGGCCATGTGTGGTAGATGCATCTGCAGTGATAAGAACTCCCTCATCCAGTATGCAGAAGGCCTCACAAAGGCCTTTGCAGGCAGGTGATACCCTCCAGACCTTATTCACAAACAGATCTCCCATGCCATATCCTCACACACACACACACACACACACACACACACACACACACACACACCTGATCCTCACATCCATCCCAAGAACGAACTACAAAGAGGCCCCCACCCCCTCCCCTTGTCAACCATCACCACCCCAGACTGGAATGACTACTGAACCACATCCTTCGTCTGAGCTATGATTATCTATCATTATGCTGTGAAATGAGGGACATCCTACCTAACATACTTCCAACCCCTCCCAAAGTGGTGCTCCACCACCCATCCAACCGCCATAACATCCTAGTCCATCCCTACACCATTCCCACCCTCAATCCCCTGCCACAGGGATCATACACCTGTGGAAGATCCAGATGCAAGACCTTTCCGATCCACCCACCCAACACCACCTACTAGAGTCTCTCCACAGGCTTATCCTGCCCCATCACTGACCGTGCCACCTGTGAAAGCAGCCATGTTATATACCAGCTATGCTGCAACCACTGCACAGCATTGTACATCAGTATGACAACTGGCCATCTGTCTACTAGAATGAATTTCCACCGCCATATTGTTGCAAAAATCAAGGTGGACCGCTCAGTGGCACAACATGTAGCAGAGCACAATATGCGAGATTTCAATGGCTGCTTCACAACCCGTGCCATCTGGATCCCCCTCACCAGCACCAGCTTTTTTGAGCTGTGCAGATGGGAGCTATCCTTAAAGCACATCCTTCACTCCCCTAAACTTCCTGGCTTAGACCTAAGGTAGGTGTGTGTGTGTGTGTGTGTGTGTGTGTGTGTGTGTGTGTGTGTGCACACATACATCATCCCTCTGCCCCAGTACCCCTGCCCAATTTGTATCCCCACATCAGCTAGTTGTTTGCTGCTATCTCACACCCTAGTCTATGAAATCATGTCCTCAGCCATTTGCCATCTGTCCTCAAAGATGGCTCCCATATCTCCTCGGGGGGGGGGGGGGGGGGGGGGGGAGAAAGGTGCCAAATTTATATTCTTGAGAAAAAAAAAAAACCTTGCTTCCCAAAGTGTCCAGCATCCAGTGCACGTTGGTCTATCGATTATTCATATGATTTTGTAACACATCCCTGTTGGTTATTGAACACATTCTAAGTTGATATCTGAATGAATCATAAGTTGATTTTTGAATGCATGCATAGCGTACATGATGTCTCTGTCAGGTGAATCCCTGTCGCATTTACAAATAAACTCTCCTACAGACAAAAGTGGACGGGGCTATGTGAGTTGAGCGGAATAAAACCAACCGGGTGAATGCCAATCGCTGTTTGTTTATGTGGTTGACTGGGTTTGTGAATGATCAGTGTTGTTATAATTAATAGCAAAGTCTATAGATTCAGACTACCAAATGGAAATAAATGACTAACAGGAATAACAGCTGATAAAGATTATGCATTATCCTCTCGGTGTATCAAAGAAAATGAATTTTTGACAGAAAATATTTGGCCAGGTCACTATACTAGTAAGGGTCAGTTGTACAGTCCCCAGCTAGTAGCCCCTTAAGTTCTGTTCTGGGAATAAAACAGAAAATGCATTGTACGAACACCATAATAATGCCTAACCAGAGAACAAATGCGGGATAACTAAACCGGTGACTGCGGCAGGGTTAGTGAAGTTAACTGGAGAATAAGTTTTGACACTGGCATGAATAGGTACAGAAGTAGTGGTGAGAAGATTGTTTGTGAGAATTAGGAAGGAGAAAAAATGGGAATAACACAGAAATTGTGGAAGAATATGACGATTCCAAATTTATATAAAAATTTCGTACTACTACTTTTCAATCTCGTGCTTGAGAAACTGGAGCGTATGAATGAAATATGAAACTATTTCCTAACATAAAGCTTTTTGCTTGTAGTAGGCCTAGCAGACATTTGATATTGGTACTTCATGAATTATATTCCGTCATGTTATAAAAACGATCATTTGTGCCAAAACAGTCTGGTTTATTTGGTGTGTGTGTTTGTGCATGTTATAATTGCTCCAATATTAGAAAGGCCTATTTCATTTTTGTAGCAAACAGTGACAAAATAGATATAATCAGATTGAGAAACCACACCAGTCTTTGGTACTATTTGTATTAACAGCTTTTTCAGTGTTAGACAATGACATTTTGATTTTTCATGTAGCAAAACGAACTTTGGTGAGGTAATAGATTATTTTGCAGAAAGGATAGGACGCCATGTAAAGCTGTAGCAAGGTAGAGAGAAATTAATGCAAGGACCTAAGGATTGAAGAAATTTCTATCATCTTGCTTGTCTCTTGTCTTTAGTGTTTTTTTGTATCCTGTATTTAATTTTATGTCTCACAAAACAGCAAGTTATTAGCAAACAGCCAATAAACAGTGCAAATTTTCAGAAGAGTTCTTGTTCTCCTGGTAACAAATAATCCCATCCTGTATTAACAGCGAGGTTTTTTTTTCTTTCTACCTTTCTGTCTTTTTTTTTATTATTATTTTTTAAAAAAAGAATGGCAGGATATCAAACCAGCAACTGCAAGCAGGAGAGGCACCACAGGTCATTTTAATTTCCACTGTCCTGAATGTAGTTTGATGGCACCCATTACCAAATATACACATTTGAATTCCACAGAGCAAAATACAGTGACGAGCAATAGAAGAATACTGTGTGAAGAGGTGTGGCACTGCACTTTGGCACACTTAAGACAAAATAACATGTCTTACATTTCCTCGAACATGTGTGTTTCATGTATCAGACTCTTCAGAAAGATGTGCACTACAAGATTAAAATATTTTTGAAAAGTCGGCCTTTGTGTGTGTGTGTGTGTGTGTGTGTGTGTGTGTGTGTGTGTGTGTGTGTGTGTCTGTCTGTCTGTCTTGTCTGAAATGCTCGAGGAAGGTATGGAGGAGAGGGCGGCACTATCTAGTACTGCCCCAATTCGGAAATATCGTAGATCTGGGGCTGATGCACAAAGCAGTCTGAGTTATAGTGGGGACGTGGGTAGTCTCTATGTGACCCCTGTTCACGTTTGATGAGTTTGCTATTTCCTCTTTGTTTACAGCTCTCTTGTCAAATGACAACAAAATGGATTTTTGTGTCCCAGAACTATCAAGTGAATTATACATTCACAGTCACATACTTACGGAAGGCTAAAATATGTTATTAGTTTCAGATTTTATATTTTATTTTGCTCTTTTTGACAGCCAAGCATTAATTGCCTTGCCAAACAATGAAGTTTTTTTTTGTTGGTTTGCTAAATAAATTTGGATTTTGTTAATTTTTTCTCCTGAGGCAGTCAATATATTTGAAGTGAAGTGTTCACTATTGGCTAGTTTCAACTGTTTGCTGCATTTCAAGTGCACATTTTCATCATCTAGCACATATGGAATTATGCCATAATAAAGAACCAAACATGAGATAATACAGTACTGGTGCTCCAAGAAAATTTACATCTCGAAAACCACACTTGACCATATCAGGTCAAGCCCTACTTCTTTGGGAATCTGCACATGGGAATGTGCACTTTTAAGTCGAGTTATGCATTTTTAGTATGGTTCACGAGATTCTGATGCTCTTGGAGTATCCTCTGATGTCTTTTTTTCTTTTACGACATAATGTAGGATCTTTTAATGTTTTATGCATATGAACATATGGGCTTCCTACGTCATTGTAGCTGCGCAAATGTGGTGACGCCTGTTGTCTGGCGCTCTCTGTCAACTGCTGAAACGAACCTTTTTGTAACAGGAAAATATTGTGAATGGTGGTTTGAAAACCTTTACTTTCAAAGTAAATTTCCTTTTACACAAGATGAACTACGTGCAAGAATGTACGATGAATTTCGTAAATCGTAGAGCATTTGGCTCTCATTTAAAAATCAACTCTTTGAGGATGAACCATTTAGAAGAATTTGGAGCCCAGAAAATCAGACATTTATGTCATTAAACATTTTATTGGCACATTTGTTGATGTATCTTAAAGTGTAAATCGCGCAAAAAGATCAACATTAAAAGTGAAAGCTTAGCTTCTCTTGCAACTTATTAGTCTTCAATACCAAAATTATATGTAAAAGATTTGATTTTCATGTAGCAACACTATGTATATTAATTTAATCCATTAACTTTTCCTATTTGTGTGTTTGTGCTACTTAACAGTGATGTTGCTATTGTCTGACTACATCACGCGTCCTGAGCTGTGAATGTCTGCTGTCACTGGCTGGTGAGATCACATGACGTGAGCTGTGACTGGCTTACAAAAGCACATCACAATCTCCATTTCAATGCTTCGGAAAGTAACATGCAGCAATTGGTGGAATATGACTTTATGCTTTCGTAATACGAAAATATTCAGTGTACATTTTCCTGCACCTCGAAGATTTTTCCAAAATGTGATTTTTGCCCCCTGAGTTTTTTTTCTAAACTGCCAGGAAATTCTACGCCGGTGTATGAAACCATAACCACTTGAAGGATTGATACGTTTTACAGTTCTGAGAGAAAGTAGACTGTCACTTAACATGGAAAAAGTGTATTTTCACCCAGGAGAAAGTGTATTTTGAATGGGGAAATCCAGGAAATTTTTTTCCTTGTCTGCATATACACCCTGGAATAGCAAAGATTGATTTTCACCATCACACGTTCAGTTGCATACAGGGGCAACAAGACAATTGTTAGACACTGAGTTTGTGTCCAAAGTCCTCTTCAAAAAAGAAAACTCACACACATTCACGCAATCAAGCACTTCTCACACACACATGACCGGTATCTGTAGCCTCTCCAGCAGTCTATCCTTTTCATAATATTATTGATGTTCCAACCTGGACTTTCTATTATTTGTTTATACCTCATGTTGAGCATTGGCAACACTTCTGCACAAAACATGTCAGTATGCCACAGTCCCCTATCTAGACTGTTATGATCTCCTGCAGAAATGTGCACTATTGTTGATTATTTGTCCAGTTTTAAAGTCAGTTCAGTCCGAGCTACGTATTGACTCAGGAAAGCAGCAGTTTAAACATGATAAATCTAAAAAGCAAGTGTATATAGTGTACATGCTTATAGTTGGCAAAACTACAAAATTTTCTGTTTGTTCACGATTTCGCTCCCAATATTCTTCACCCTCTAGCCATTACAAATTCTTCAAAATTAATCTGAATGTGTCATCAGTTGCCAGAGCATCAGTTGCAAAATATCACACAACATAAAAATGTTGACCTCAGCAGCAATAATTTAACCTTTTTGAATGATGAATTTTGGGAATGAACCTAATCTAATAACTAGATAAATAAGAGAGATCTGGCAACCAGGATGACTCAATATGGAAAAATAAGAAAAAGACCAATTACACAGAATCACAAAGATCAGAAAAATTGCAAATGAATCTGTCTTATCAGTAGAACTTCTCAGTACTGAGGCAATGAGTGATGAGACCCATGTATTGGAGGAGTTACAAAAGTATTTTGATAATTTGTTGAATTGTAATTTAGTTAATACTTTGTTAAACTATAGTGGTATGACACTCTTATGGACAACGAACTATGCAGTTCTGGTACTATAGAGGCAGATATCCTGAGCTGATAAGAGAGGAGAAAACAATATATAAAATGTAAATAACACGTCTGCTAGATAAGATGAATTCAGCGTTGTTGTTGTTGTGGTCTTCAGTCCTGAGACTGGTTTGATGCAGCTCTCCATGCTACTCTATCCTGTGCAAGCTTCTTCATCTCCCAGTACCTACTGCAACCTACATCCTTCTGAATTTGCTTAGTGTATTCATCTCTTGGTCTCCCTCTACGATTTTTATCCTCCACACTGCCCTCCAATACTAAATTGGTGATCCCTTGATGCCTCAACACATGTCCTACCAACCAATCCCTTCTTCTAGTCAAGTTGTGCCACAAACTTCTCTTCTCCCCAATCCTATTCAATACTTCCTCATTAGTTATGTGATCTACCCATCTAATCTTCAGCATTCTTCTGTAGCACCACATTTCAAAAGCTTCTATTCTCTTCTTGTCCAAACTATTTATCGTCCATGTTTCACTTCCATACATGGCTACACTCCATACAAATACTTTCAGAAATGACTTCCTGACACTTAAATCTATACTCGATGTTAACAAATTTCTCTTCTTCAGAAACGCTTTCCTTGCCATCGCCAGTCTACATTTTATATCCTCTCTACATCGACCATCATCAGTTATTTTGCTCCCCAAATAGCAAAATTCCTTTACTACTTTAAGTGTCTCATTTCCTAATCTAATTCCCTCAGCATTACCCAACTTAATTCAACTACATTTCATTATCCTCATTTTGCTTTTGTTGATATTCATCTTATACCCTCCTTTCAAGACACTATCCATTCCATTCAACTGCTCTTCCAAGTCCTTTGCTGTCTCTGACAGAATTACAATGTCATCGGCGAACCTCAAAGTTTTTATTTCTTCTCCATGGATTTTAATACCTACTCCGAATTTTTCTTTTGTTTCCTTCACTGCTTGCTCAATATACAGATTGAATAACATCGGGGAGAGACTACAACCCTGTCTCACTCCCTTCCCAACCACTGCTTCCCTCTCATATCCCTCGACTCTTATAACTGCTATCTGGTTTCTGTACAAATTGTAAATAGCCTTTCACTCCTTGTATTTTACACCTGCCACCTTCAGAATTTGAAAGAGCGTATTCCAGTCAACATTGTCAAAAGCTGTCTCCAAATCTACGAATGCTAGAAACGTAGGTTTTCCTTTCCTTAATGTAGCTTCTAAGATAAGTCGTAGGGTCAGTATTGCCTCACGTGTTCCAACATTACTACAGAATCCAAACTGATCTTCCCCGAGGTCTTCTTCTACTAGTTTTTCCATTCATCTGTAAAGAATTCCTGTTAGTATTTTGCAGCCGTGACTTATTAAACTGATAGTTTGGTAATTTTCACATCTGTCAACACCTGCTTTCTTTGGGACTGGAATTATTATGTTCTTCTTGAAGTCTGAGGGTATTTCGCCTGTTTCATACATCTTGCTCATCAGATGGTAGAGTTTTGTCAGGACTGGCTCTCCCAAGGCTGTCAGTAGTTCTAATGGAATGTTGTCTACTCCCGAGGCCTTGTTTCGACTCAGGTCTTTCAGTGCTCTGTCAAACTCTTCATGCAGTATTATGTCTCCCATTTCATCTTCACCTACATCCTCTTCCACTTCCATAATATTGTCCTCAAGTACATTGCCCTTGTATAGACCCTCTATATACTCCTTCCACCTTTCTGCTTTCCCTTCTTTGCTTAGAACTGGGTTTCCATCTGAGCTTTTGATATTCATACAAGTGGTTCTCTTTTCTCCAAAGGTCTCTTTCATTTTCCTGTAGGCTGTATCTATCTTACCCCTAGTGATATGCGCCTCTACATCCTTACATTTGTCCTCTATCCATCCCTGCTTAGCCATTTTGCACTTCCTGTCGATCTCATTTTTGAGACGTTTGAATCCCTTTTTGCCTGCTTCATTTACTGCATTTTTATATTTTCTCCATTCATCAATTAAATTCAGTATTTCTTCTGTCACCCAAGGATTTCTACTATCCCTCGTCTTTTTACCTACTTGATCCTCTGCTGCCTTCACTACTTCATCCCTCAAAGCTACCCATTCTTTTTCTACTGTATTTCTTTCTCCCTTTCCTGTCAATTGTTCCCTTATGCTCTCCCTGAAACTCTGTACAATCTCTGGTTTAGTCAGTTTATCCAGGTCCCATCTCCTTAAATTCCCACCTTTTTGTAGTTTCTTCAGTTTTAATCTACAGTTCATAACCAAGAGATTGTGGTCAGAGTCCTCATCTGCCCCTGGAAATGTCTTACAGTTTAAAACCTGGTTCCTAAATCTCTGTCTTACCATTATATAATCTATCTGAAACCTGTCAGTATCTCCAGGCTTCTTCCATGTATACAACCTTCTTTCATGATTCTTGAACCAAGTGTTAGCTATCATTAAGTTGTGCTCTGTGCAGAATTCTACCAGACGGCTTCCTCTTTCATTTCTTACCCCCAATCCATATTTACCTACTACGTTTCCTTCTCTCCCTTTTCCTACTGCCGAATTCCAGTCAACCATGACTGTTAAATGTTTGTCTCCCTTCACAGTCTGAATAATTTCTTTTATTTCATCATACATTTCTTCAGTTTCTTCGTCATCTGCAGAGCTAGATGGCATATAAACCTGTACTACTGTAGTAGGCACGGGTTTCGTATCTATCTTGGCCACAATAGTGCATTCACTATGCTGTTTGTAGTAGCTTACCCGCATTCCTATTTTCCTATTCATTATTAAACCTACTCCTGCATTACCCCTATTTGATTTTGTGTTTATAGCTCTGTAGTCACCTGACCAGAAGTCTTGTTCCTCCTTCCACTGAACTTCACTAATTCCCACTATATCTAACTTTAACCTATCCATTTCCCTTTTTAGATTTTCTAACCTACCTGCCCGATTAAGGGATCTGACATTCCATGCTCCAATCCATAGAATGCCAGTTTTCTTTCTCCTGATAACGACATCCTCTTGAGTAATCCCCGCCCGGAGATCCGAATGGGGGACTATTTTACCTCCGGAATATTTTACCCAAGAGGACGCCATCATCATTTAACCATACGGTAAAGCTGCATGCCCTCGGGAAAAATTACGGCTGTAGTTTCCCCTTGCTTTCAGCCGTTCGCAGTACCAGCACAGCAAGGCCATTTTGGTTAGTGTTACAAGGCCAGATCAGTCAATCATCCAGATTGTTGCCCTTGCAACTACTGAAAAGGCTGCTGCCCATCTTCAGGAACCACACGTTTGTCTGGCCTCTCAACAGATACCCGTCCGTTGTGGTTGCACCTATGATACGGCTATCTGTACCGCTGAGGCACGCAAGCCTCCCCACCAACGGCAAGGTCCATGGTTCATGGGGGAATTCAGCATATAAACAGACAAAACATTTGGAGAGATTGGGCACCAGTGGCTCTACAGACCTCTGAACAGAATTTGAAAGGAAAATACAATACCCAATCACTCGAACCAAGAAGTCATCATTGCATGAAATAGAATGGATGAAAGGAAGAAGTGCACTAACTACTGAAATATACATCTGTTATCCAGAGGATTAAATATCTATGAATTTATCTTTATGGATAAAATACGGAAAGATTTTTAATCTACACTGGGAGAAAAACAATGTGGGTTAGATATCAAAGATCAATTACTGATCTCATTTTTGTCACAAGAGTACTTTATGGAAAACACTTGGAGAAAAATTAAAAAATTGTAGCTGTATTTCTGGAAATCAGGAAAGGATATGACCATGTACCATTCAGGCATATATTTGAATATTTAAAGTGTAAGAGTGTTCCTGATAACATTAATAAGATGCTTATGTAATGAATCAGAAAGCAGTGTATAGTTCCAGTCTGGAAGTCTGAAAAATGCCTAAAGAAAGTACCGACAGTTGATGCTTTTGTTTTTCTGATGTTGCAGTGATTTGGGGTGGGATAAAAATGGAGGTACAAACCAAACTAGATCTTTGGGATGCCAAATTTATGAAACTAAGCCTTAAACTCAGCAAGACTAAGACAGTAATATGGTGGTGAATAGAAATACCTCAACACTTCATCAAACAACTGGTGATGAGGAGATAGATACCTCCCACCTATTCTTGCATAGGGACTAAATAGCAAAATTTACTTCACTGAATAGGAACCACCTTCCAACAACAGAAATTAAACTCCTCTGTTCTTGCATATAGAAAACAAATAAATAAAGACTAAGAATGTTTGACAACAGCACGTATTAGAAAGAAGCATGCCAGAGACCCTTGAACAGAAGCTAGTGCAATTTCAGGACCTTTTTGCCTTGCTTTCACAGAAATGTCCCATGGGAGAGAGAACAGGAAGCTCTTATGACAGCTTAGAGAAGTAGATCCTTAAGAATCTCATATCCTGAAGAGTTGACTGGCATCAGATAAATTAAGAGCAGCAGTGAATAGGACAAGAAAAATTGGAGGAGGGTTATATACAACCACACCTAGCTTGTTGGGGTTGAAAAATGATGATGATGATGATGATGGCGGTGGTTATGCTAGTCTGCAATATACAGCTTCTGAGCTTTACACTTGACCAGGCCCGGCCTTACCGCGCATGGGGCCATGTGCACAACTTCCGCGCATGGCGTTTCTGCATCCCCTGCCCGCCCCTCCTCCAACACATCTTATACATCTTCAACACATTCAAAAGAATTCCAAGTTTCGCTGTTGACATACTACCAATGTATCAAAAGACTTTTACTGCAGCAGACCTACTGTTGTGACAGGAAAATAATTAATCAGAAAAGGAATCTTAATAGGAGTGGTAATTACTAAAATGCCAATAATAAAAACTAACTTAGTTATGGGAATCCTTCCAATTTAATGAAATTCAAAATCAAATAAAGTTCATGAATGTTGTTAAGGATATAAAATTGAATGTTTTGTTCACTTGACTGTGCTCTTTATTTACAAGAAATTAAATGAGTTGTAGGTTACAAGCATTAAAGGTTTTCTGCTTTACATACTTTACACAAAACATCTTTTCCTTGTATTTTGGTGAGCAAATTCGTCAATAACGTCTTCAGAATTAAATTTTGAAACCACGTCATGTTCCACTGGCCGCATGGCAAGAGAAGAAAACATTCTTGCTAGATGCTGCTTCTGAAATAATTCTTGATAAGCTTTAAACATGAAAAGCTTATTTCAGCAGAGGCAACAGTCACTGGCGCAGTTAGCAAAATTTTGTAGGTGATATAAATGTTGAGAAATGGGTTTCCAATGTTGTTAAAGTATTTCAATATTATCATAAGTGATTTCACATCCTTGAGCATCATTCTCTGAACACTTTAATTTCTGTGAAAATGTTTGATGCAACAAGGTCTTTTGAACAGTCACCATTTGTGTTTACACATATCTCATTCTAAAGGATTTTACAAACCATTTTCAGTTCTTTGTCCTGTATGTATTTTAAACTTCCTGTGCAAAACAAAATGCTGAATGTTTTGGGGGACTGAGCCAGTCGGCTGAACCTTTCTTTCAAACTTTTTAACACTGTGCCAGTGACAGGGTATAAACAACTGATTTTGTATTTCTCCTCCATGTCATCACCTTCATAATCAAATTGGTTTGCCTTGTTTCCAGTTCTATTTTCTCCAAATTTTTGTTCAATCTGTAAACTTTCAGCTACCTCTTTTTGTTGTCTTTACGTTAACAAAACCTCCTTCACAGAAATTCTCGATAAACTTCACTAGACGTTTGAGGGATTTAGTCGCTGTTTTCATGTCTATGTTTTCTTCTTGAAATGCCTCACTTGCTGTGTCAGTGGCAAAGAGAAGATCATACCATATGACAACACCTACAGTAAACTCAATGCTTTTTGATTTGTTCACAGCAAGTAAGTGTGCATTGCTCTTTGTTTTCAATTCAGTAGTGCTCTTATTCACCTCAAGAAGGGCTTCTCTGACTTCTCTTGTCTGGTATTTTATAGCTTTGACACTCTCCACCCTGTTTTCTGATCAAGTATCTGAAAGCTGCTTCACTGTTAAAGTTGGTACCATGTTCAGTAAGATTTCCCATCTCTGAGTGGATGCACTGAAAACATATATATTCTTCGAATTACACTATGAAGTGCGAGTGCTTTTGCTGCAGATTTGCCACATCTGATAACCCAACGTTAAGACTGTCACTGGCACATTGCATATTAAATGCTCTGGGATTGCACTTCAGGGTTCTGGCTTGAACACCTCTTCGATAACCTTTCATATTTGTCCCATTATTGTAACTTTGCTCTCTGCAGTCATGAATATTGAGCCCTAGTTGATCTAGTTTCTACAACAGAGTTTCAGTCAAACTTTCTCCTGCTGTTGAAGTGACATTCAAAGCTGAGGAAGTGTTCTTCTACAGCCACTGTGACTTCTGATAAATTTACAAACCTAACAACCAATGTTATTTGTTCATTGTGGCTTGTATCAAGAGTACAATCAAGTATGACAGAAAATATATATATATATATATATATATATATATATATATATATATATATATATATATATATATATATATATATATATCTAAAAAGAAAGATGATGAAACTTACCAAACAAAAGCGCTGGCAGGTCGATAGACACACAAACAAACACAAACATACACACAAAATTCTAGCTTTCGCAACCAATGGTTGCCTCGTCAGGAAAGAGGGAAGGAGAAGGAAAGACAAAAGGATATGGGTTTTAAGGGAGAGGGTAAGGAGTCATTCCAATCCCGGGAGCGGAAAGACTTACCTTAGGGGGAAAAAAGGACAGGTATACACTCTCGCACACACACACATATCCATCCACACATACACAGACACAAGCAGACATTTGTAAAGGCAAAGAGTTTCTTTTTTGCCTTTACAAATGTCTGCTTGTGTCTGTGTATGTGTGGATGGATATGTGTGTGTGTGCGAGAGTGTATACCTGTCCTTTTTTCCCCCTAAGGTAAGTCTTTCCGCTCCCGGGATTGGAATGACTCCTTACCCTCTCCCTTAAAACCCATATCCTTTTGTCTTTCCTTCTCCTTCCCTCTTTCCTGACGAGGCAACCATTGGTTGCGAAAGCTAGAATTTTGTGTGTATGTTTGTGTTTGTTTGTGTGTCTATCGACCTGCCAGCGCTTTTGTTTGGTAAGTTTCATCATCTTTCTTTTTAGATATATTTTTCCCACGTGGAATGTTTCCCTCTATTTTATATATATATATTTTTACAAAATTAACAATACTATTTTTGTACGTTGTTGGTAAGCTAATTTATGAGTTCATTTTGAATGTTTTTCCCAAGATAATGATCATGAATTTCTTGAGTTTTTACCCACCTGAAATGCTCCTGCAAAATGGGGTCAAATTATGCTATCATTTTGATCAAACCAAGAAAATTAGCATTATTTTCTTGATAGAGCATGTTACTAGTCCCCCTTGAGGCCAGATTATTTTGAGCTAGGTAACTGATGGTGAGTATAATTCTTTTTAGAAGCTGACGCCAATATTTCTTCTCTTTTTCCAGTAGTTCAAGGTCACTTTGATCAATACAATGTTTTTGTTTCAAATGTCGCCCACATTCTATCAATTTTTTTAGTCTGTGTGGTTAAATGATTGTTCATGCTCTTGAAGCTGATTTCCTAAATAAACCACAGAGTTCATCCTTTGACAGCTTGTTTGGAGGAGATCCAAAAAGTTTACAACAAAAACAAAAAAACTTTGTTGGTAGATTTCGGATACACAAGCCATTTATGATTCCCTTTTTTTTTCTCTCCATTTGGTAAAGTTCTACATAAGAATTAGTAGAAGATTTTCTTCTGCCCTCATGTAACGAATATTCAAAATTTACAATTTTAGTAGGGCCTTTCTGTACAATTCCGTTTATTATGGAGGGTGTTAATGTATTAGACCAAGTGCCTGGGCCCAAATTTGTTATTACTTCACAACTGCTGCTACTAGGCCTAACTGAATGTGGAAGCAGGAGGTCAGCATTCTAGTCAGTGCTTCTTGTTCACTTGTCTGTAAAGCACCACATGACAAGAGGGTACTCTTAATGCCATCGTTCCTTAAGCACACACTAGTATTATTTGTCGGTCAAAGACATTTTTTGAAAGCACCTCTTTGTTACTTAAAAACTGTTCATGTTGTAGCTTTTCTTGATCTTTTGAGCACCTGAATTGTATTTTCTAAATCTGTCCTTTTCATGAGACATCTCCCTGTTAGCACTTTGAACTTCACAGGACAGACAAAAACACTGCATCTTCACACAACACATGAAACGGCGCGAACTGGAAAAGTATGGTATTTTTAAACTGACGACAATGAACAAATCATTCTGTGGGAAACACCTGCTGATGGAAGAATGTAATGCTTGATTGTTAAGACAACAGTGAGTAGAAAGGACACAGAGAGTTGCTGACAAAATATAAACCACATAGCTCTTAATTTATGCGTGAGCAATAGTCATGTGTTGGCAATAGATATTACTAGAGCACATCAGTACCATAGGCCCTGGTTCCCTTGACTTCAGTGCCGCCGTAACCTTCTGAGATGTATTCCAGTAGTATTAGTTGTGTCACAATGGGTATATAATTGAATTACGTAACATTAAAAGCAGTCTCAGAACACCTTACTTTATTTTTTCAACTCATCTTTAGTAACAAAATTATGGGTGACAGTTTTTGAATTGTCTTCTAATCTTTTGCGTGGGGCCCCTAGAAGTGCAAACCCCTTAGAAGCATGGGACCCTGTGCAGTTGCACTGTTTGCACATGCCTTAGGCCGGTATTACACTATCAAATTTCTTTGTCCAAAATCTTTGTCCAATATCTTTGTCAAAGATATTTGATAGTGTAATAGGGACTTTGTCAAATGTCGTCCAATATTTGATCAAATCTAGGGCCTCGCCATATATTTGATCAAAGAAACCACTTGTCTTCTGTTCACTGCAATGTGACATGTTACCACATGGAGCGCTAGCATCGCTGCAGCGTTCTGTCGTCTGTAGTGTTTTTATAACCATTGCTGGTAAATACAATTGGTGTGTGCCGACAACTACAAAATTAATAGAGACGTCTGAAGCTGATGAGGCGCTTTACAACGTGAGGCACGCTGAATACAAAAATAGATTACGAAGATTGGAGACCTGACCTAACCTAACCTAACCCTCCCCTGTAGCAAGGAATTGGAGTGTTACAGTGAGCCTGTCTTCTGAAGATGTAGCAGTTCTTAAGTGAATATTGTGCTTTGTGATATGAGCATACACTTCATTGAGCACATACAGAAATGTATGCTCATCCATTCTTACGACTTGACGTCTTCCACTGTAAGCTCATGTAACAAGTTTTGTTAAATGCTTTTATCGTGTCGTCGTAAAACCCACGGCTTCACCCAGATTAGATTAGTTTTTTCGTTCCCTAGATCCGTGCTGAGGAGATCCTCGTGGATGTGGAACATGTCGATTTTTTTAAGCTGAAATAACAATACTAATAGTATGAACAAATACAATACATCATTAGTTTCTATTAAAAATTTCGCCAATGGAGTAGAAGGAGTTGGCCAGTAGTAAGTCTTTCAGGCTCCTTTTAAACTGATCTTTATTTCTAACTAAATTTTTTATGTTTGCTGGCAAATTATTGAAGATGAGTGTTCCTGAGTAGTGGACCCATTTTTGAACTAAAGTAAGTGCTTTTAAGTCCTTGTGCAGATCATTTTTGTTCCTGGTATTGTATGTATGAACTGAGTTGTTTGTTGGAAAAAGAGATATATTATTTACGACAAATTTCATTAAGAAGTAAATATACTGAGAGGCAGTAGTTAGTATACCCAGTTCTTTGAAGAGGTTTCTGCAGGAGGTCCGTGAATTTACTCCACAAATAATACGTATTACACGCTTTTGGATCTTGAAAACTTTTGTTTGACTTCAAGATTTACCCCCAAAATATTATCCCATATGACATTATGGAATGAAAGTATGCAAGCTTTTTCATTTTTATGTTGCCTATGTCTGCTAACACTCGAATTGCAAATACAGATTTGTTAAGGCCTTTCTGCAGTTCTGTGGTGTGCTCCTCCCAACTGAATTTATTATCAAGTTGTAATCCCAGGACTTTTAAGACTGTCAACACCTCGTATGTATGGTTCCATTTCCCCCCTCCCCCCCCCCCCCCCCCCACTTCTTTTCTACATGTGCACACAATGCAACTGCAGTACGTAGAACTGCTGCGGTTAAATAACAAGTTGTTGTCAGCCATCTTGAACTTTGACGAAAAATTTGATGACAGTGTAATACCCCTTCTAGCGCTACGTCAAAGATCTTTGTCAAATATATTGGACGGAATATTGGATCACATCTTTGATCAAATCTTTGACAAAGAAATTTGATAGTGTAATACCAGCCTAAGGCTGGCCCTGCGTGTGACATTATTTTCTTTGAAAGATCTCTGTGATTGAAATGATAATCACAGAAAACAACAAAGGTCTTAGAATTCCTTTATGATTACCCTAATTGGCATACAAAATGTTGAATGAAAGACCTTCAGTTTAACCTAGAGCTATAGTGTGTGCTACTAGATGACATGCAGAAAGCAACTTTTTCTACATGTAGTGGTTAAAATGAAGATTTTCAGCAATCCGTTTTGCTATCTCATCAAATCAAGATCATCTTGATTTCCAGTCTAGGAATATTAACTGCCCCTGCCCTCAGTCTAACGTGCAACACTTCACTGTCTGCCACCCCAACCATACTATTCCTCACTCCTTCCCGCTCCAGCCTCCTCCTTATCCCACCCAGTCACCACTCCCATCATGCACAGGTGCTGCTGCTTGCAGTGTGGTTTCAGTTGCCTGAGACTGCAGTCATGTGTGTGTGTGTGTGTGTGTGTGTGTGTGTGTGTGTGTGTGTGTGTGTGTGTGTGTGTGTCTATTGTTGACAAAGGCCTTAATGGCCAAAAGCTATAATTGCGAGAGTCTTTTTGTTGTGCCCATCTGCGACTCAGCATCTCCACTATATGGTGAGTTGCAACTTTCCATCTCATAATATTGTTACATTCCATACTTGATTTTCTATTGTTTGAATAAAGGCATCCTATTGTTCCTGCTCATAGGCAAAATTGAAAGAAATATTTTTTGCTTTTATTTGTATGTTTTGTTTAGTTTATATGTTTTAGAAGTATAGAAGTATATAATTTTTCCAGTGCTGTTCCAAATGTGTGGTGGAAAAGAAGGATAGAAAAATTTACAGAAAAAGTAAAAGATATTCAACCACTTAGAGCTACTGATACTGAAATTTCTCCACAAATATGTTATTGTGCTGAAAATGAAAAACACGCAAACTTCACAGATTTCAGAAGTAATATCTATTTACATGTGAAGTATAAAAATTGAAAATACGGCTCACATTACATCAATGAAACAAAATTATATGTAATCAAATATTTCTTATGCACACCAATGAAACATATTCAGAAATCTGCATTATATGATTTTGAATGTCTCCTAGTAAAATGTTATTGGATTTATGTGCTCAAAATGTAATGGAACACTTCCACCAGAAAGACATACCCTGCTATTGATGGCACAAATAGTAAAAAATTATATTACAACAATATGGAAAGGATACATTGTTTCTTAGCACATAGAGGAGGCATTGAGTCAGACAGATGCAGTGAAGAGAACACTAGAAATGTTTTGGAAATATGTGAAAGTTTTGTAGTGAGTGTGATCATTTAAAATACCTAGGTCCAATATGTGGAAAAGGAACTTTTTATATCACTTCACAGTCTTCTATGCTGGTCTGACTGAGCATGTCAGTGCAGTCAACTGTCCCCATATTCAAGCTGTAATCCTTAACACTTTTTTTTTACTGCGAATAGGCAATCAGAAGACAGAGTTCTAATTTCAATTCTTCATTCTTTGTTCTTTTCTTTTCTTCCAATATGCTTTTATCTGTTCACTATGTTTCTCCTTTCTGTCTTCAACCATTTTGAACCAGTCTTTTTAGCTACCTTGCCTTGGAATCCTTCCACTTTCAATACTTTTCCCAAAAGGCTTTTCTGTTGTTTATATCTTCTGTTTTTATGTTGTTTATTTCTAAATCTGTTTTTACTTTGTTGACCCAGCTTGTTGTGGACCTCTCACCCCACAAATATTTGAAGACCTTATTAGTTAATCTACTTTCTTGCAGTTGAAATAACTGTCCAAAAAAATTAGTCTTCTTTTTCTTATTCTGTTTGAAATATTTTCTGTATTTTGGTATATTTCACCATTGCTTTGCAGTTTCCAACCTTCTGCTGTGTTTTCTGGTCCTAATATTTTCCTTATAATTCGCCTTTCTAGTACTTCTAATTTATCTAAATAATAGTTTAATGTCAGGCATTAACTTGTGAATAGGCATTCTGGCACCACTACTGTGCTGTAATGCCTTATTTTTGTATTTTTGGATAGGCCTTTGGTGATCCGATATGCTCTCCCCGTTTTATGCAACCTTTCCTCTATTGCAGATTTTTCCAAGGCATTTTCTTGAATTATCTCCCCAAGATATTTGAATTTTTTTACCCTCTGTATTTGGTCAATACCTATTTTCAGGAATTTTGGGACGTCTTCAACATTTGTTACAATTTTGTTTTTTCTGTAGAAATTCTTACATCAGATTTGCTGGACATTTCTTCTGGGAGATTCATTTGTGTTATAGCAGATCCCACCTTTTCGGAAAGTACAGCAAAACCATTTGCAAATGCAAGACAGTTTATTTTAGTCTCTTTGCTTCCTCTTCCTAACCTCACAGGAGAATTGTTGAGTTCAGTAAGTTTTTCGTTCAAAATTCTCACTGTTTTCTCTAACACACAATTAGAAAGAATTGTCATACACCTGTTTTTATTTTGGAAGGCTGTGAAATTTGCCCCATAAATTTTACTTTACAGACTATATCTGTATGTGTTTCATGGATTAGTTTTGCCAATTTAGACTTTACGCCAAATTCTCAAACTATTTTGTCTGTAGGTTCTCTGTCAACAGGAACAAAAGCCTTTTTGAAATCCACAAACATAACTACAGTGTCCTTTGAATTAAGTAATCTGTGGAAAATTGCTGACTTGAGATTACATATTTGTTCTGAGCATGACCCTTGTGAGACGTGCAAATGGATAAAACATCTGAACTGTCTTCTCAAGACCAGGGTGGTAAACAGACATTCTAGATAAATATGAACCTGGCCCTGTAACGCAGCTAATATCGGGTGCAGTTAGAAATGCTGCTGTCACATAACTAGAATGCATAAATTAATAAAAGTGAAAGTTTGGGATCTATTCTAGAAAGACAAAAGAGGTATTCCCTTTTCCATTCTACATATAATTTATCAACTGTGGTTTCAAGGGTCAACTGATACACAACAATCATGTTCAATTACTTCCAACACTCAATAACAAAATATTTAACTCTTGGACATATTGAATTGGTGATTATTACATTTGTTATCTCTACATATGAAATTTTTTTATCACAGGCAAGAATGATTAAAAATATTCATCAGCTAACTTATGTCTATGATGACATAGCTGGTCAAGGCACTGAGTTGTTGGGGAATAATTTTACTTTTTAAACCAATGAAAACCTCTCATGTACTCAATGTGAGGGTAAGTTAGTATCCTAGCTTTTGATATTCAGTGGTCAAAGCATACGTAAGTTGGAGTGAGCAAAATCTCGACGCAACATTTACTGTGGCCTAATGCGCGATGGTACTTCCCCAAGCGGGATCTGCAACGGCGTTATCTCCGTGCTGGATCTGAAATGCCAGTTTCCTACTGAGGCCTTGACTGAATTCACTCAGTCTCAACTTTCCTGCGTTCTGTAGAACGTTAATTTTTCCCTAGTCGAGATAATGGCTATTCCACACTCGCTAATGGTTGGAGCGAGGGGCACAATTTCTTTGCCCGCAAAAATTCCTGCAGGAATAATTAACTACTTCTTTGCTATCTGGTGCCATGATACATGAAGCATATCATCCACACTTCGCAGAAGCTCTCAATGAACTTGCTATTTTCCACAAAGTTGAGCGGTCCCCTCCGAGATGAGAGAGATTCTCGAAATTTTAGTTTTCAAAATGCTTTTATATTATGGTGATCTCCCCAGCATGTCATGTCTGCATCACCCAGTATGGCTTCAGCCAGTCGCAGTCTCGTTAGAGGTGAATTTTATTTTTCTTGCCGGGTCGCCACCTAGCCCTATTAAAGCCATCCAGACATTTGCCCTCGGTCCCGGCTGTATTTACGTTACATGTATGTAACAATGTATTGTTCTGGCCTTTATCCCTTTCTGCACTGAAGCTTGCTGTTCTCTTGTTAAGTGAGGTTTTCCAATACCATCAACCACCTACTCGGTTCACCTCAAAATTGCGTTTCACTTTAACTTACTTATGCATTCCCTGTCTGTATATAGGTAGGTATTGTTTTGTTAGTTTTTGGTACATGAGATTACTGCAATTGTTTATTGTTGATATAATTTAATTATTATTTTCTGAGGATATCATACTGTATTGTACTGTCGTCATGAATCAAGCTCATGTAAGGTCCATAAAATACGGATGCCTTACACCTTCCTTTTCTAAAATTGCCTTGGTATTCATCTAAATGACTGCATAGTTTTGTTTCTATTCTGATTAATTAAATCTTGGAAAATACTTCATATGCTACTGGCAGTAAAGAGATTTCTTTGTAGTTGTTTACATCCTGTTTATTACCTTTTTGTGGAGTGGTTGTATGAAGGCAACTTTCCATTCCCCAAGGATTTTTTTCTGTTTTGCAGATTTTATCAAAGAGTGAATTTAGTTCCTTTGCTATATTTGGCTATAGTTCAATTGTAGTAGAATCTTCTCCACTAGCTTTGTTGTTTTTGAGCGTTTCAATCAGTGCTTCAATTTCTTATATTGTTGTTGATAAATATTCTTCCAAATTTTCATTAATATCTGAGAATTCCAATTTATGACTTGGATTGGGACAGTTCAGAAACTGATGAAAATATCTTGCTAGTATTTCACAATTTTCAGTATTGCTTAACCCAGTTTTGCCATTTTCATTTTTCAGACAAACATTCAGAGTTTGATACCCCTTCAATTTGTTCTTAAAAGTTTGATAAAAGTCACGGGTATTATTTTTGTAAACATTTGTGTATTTCCAAAAGTGTTTACTTTTCAAATACTCATTTAGTATTTTCAATTAACCTGGCTGTTTCCTTTCTTTGTTGTGTAAATTGATCATAATCTTCAATTTTCATTGAGAATTTCTATTTTCCCCATTTAATAGTGTTCTCTGCTGTGGCTTCTTTGCATATTTCATTCCACCATTTTTTTTTATTGACCCGAATGTTACTTTGCAGCTTTATTAATTGCTTTGAATATTTCTTGCCAGTTTTATGTTTAGCGACTTTAATTTTGTCTTGATGGTTTTTAATTGATTCTTTTGTTGTAGTAAGTCTGTCTGTAGTATATATTATTAATCTTTGTGACATTCTTTGTTCTTTATTAGATAGGAATTTGACTTTAATTTTAGAGAGGTAGTGATCAGAATCAGATTCACCAGTCCATAATGTTTTCACATTCATAATTTCCATTGTACATTTTTGTGAAAAAGCCCCATGATTTAATTGAAATTCTCCTGTCATTGGGTTGGGAGATATCCACAGTTTAGCTTTTCTTGGGAGTTTTGTAAAGAGTTTCAGTGAGAGTTCTGACTCAAACTAATTAGCCTCATACCATTTGTGTTGATTCTTCTGTGAGCTGGGTGTTATCCTACTACGTTTGTAAATTTCTTTCCTCTGCATGCTTGGGCATTGAAATTGCATAATAGTAATAGGGTGTTCACCTTTGGAATTTTAGGTATTTCAGTTTGTAAAAGATCCCAGAATTCCTTTTTTCTGTGGAGTTTTCCTATTGTTTTCATTTCTTGGTACATGGGAATTAACAAGTGTGTATATCTTGTTTTTGCATTTAACTTATAGGAAAGATATTCTCTCTGGGGTGAATTTAAATTCCTTTAAATTTTTTACTATACTCTTATAATAGAGAGAAACATTCCACGTGGGAAAAATATATCTAAAAACAAAGTTGATGTAAAACTTCCTGGCAGATTAAAACTGTGTGCCCGACCGAGACTCGAACTTGGGACCTTTGCCTTTCGCGGGCAAGTGCTCTACCATCTGAGCTACCGAAGCACGACTCACGCCCGGTACTCACAGCTTTGCTTCTGCCAGTATCCCGTCTCCTACCTTCCAAACTTTACAGAAGCTCTTCTGCGAACCTTGCAGAACTAGCACTCCTGAAAGAAAGGATATAGCGGAGACATGGCTTAGCCACAGCCTGGTGGCTGGTAGAGCACTTGCCCGCGAAAGGCAAAGGTCCCGAGTTCGAGTCTCGGTCGGGCACACAGTTTTAATCTGCCAGGAAGTTTCATATCAGCGCACACTCCACTGCAGAGTGAAAATCTCATTCTGGAAAGTTGATGTAACTTACCAAACGAAAGCATTGGTATGTTGATAGACACAGAAACACACACAAACACACGCAAAATTCGAGTTTTCACAACCTAAGGTTGCTTCATCAGGAAAGAGAGAAGGAGAGGGAAAGACGAAAGGATGTGAGTTTTAAGGGAGAGGGTAAGGAGTCATTCCAGTCCCGGGAGCGGAAACACTTGCCTTAGGGGGAGGAAAGGACAGGTATACATTCACACTCACACACATATCCATCCGCACATATACAGACACAAGCAGACATATGTGAAGGTAAAGAGTTTGGGCAGAGATGTCAATCGAGGCAGAAGTACAGAGGCAAAGATGGTGTTGAATGGCAGGTGAGGTATGAGCGGTGGCAACTTGAAATTAGCGGAGGTTGAGGCCTGGTGGGTAACAGGAAGAGAGGATATATTGAAGGCCAAGTTCCCAAATTCGGAGTTCTGATAGGTGGGTGTTTTTCCCACATCAATGATCATTTTTAGCTGCTTCCCACAGGTTTTAACGTCATTATTTCTTCGTCAGACAATTGTTAGCCTCATTTTCGTAATCTACCACCACAAAACAACTCCTTTTAATACATTTACTCGCAGTTTTTTCGAAATTTTCCCAAATTTCTCCACCCTTTAACGTGTTTTGGTGGGAACACAACCACCTAACCTTTGTGCACATCGTTGTTTGCCAGCCCAAGTTCACCACAGGATCAACATAACTCAGCTTTAACCAACACTTTTTCGACTTTTGTCACACCAGATCTCCAGTTGCTTTCTAGTTCACCCTCATCTCTCCCCATATATTCTTATTGTTATTTTCATTTTCATTTCAGCCTCATATTACACTTTCCACCTTCTAATACAATGTCACCCTCACAACATCCCCACAATGACCCCATTAAGTTTTATTTACATTCCCTCCGCAAACATGCCTTCGCCCTAGCCAGATTACACTCCCATATTTTATTTACTCAGGCTTGTCTGACATTTGGCATTACCCCCAAAGGCCTCAAACTTAAAGTTCCCATCTCTGGCTGTAACCCTTCTTTCCATCAGTCCCTATACCAGTTCCAAACTGAACAATCCATAGCCCTCGCCCACCTAATCCTTCACCTACACATCAACTCAGCCAATGAACACACCCGCCAACTCCTATCCTTAATAAAAGTCCTCAATCTTTCCTTTCCCACATCCACACCAGCTGTTCAGAGCATCCTCCTACAGGTCAACCGCAAATTAGAGCAGCATGCCACCCTCCACCTCAAAAAACTATCCAATCTCCTGGTTTCCCACCTCTGGAAAGGCAACTCACTCACTCTCCACAACCTTTCCAGCAAACCTCAACCTCCTCTCATTGCACTCAGACCCAGTCTCTCCCATCTACTCAATCTCCTACTTCCAGCTCCACTTCCCCCAAAACCTCAAAATTCTAATCAACACAATCTGGAATCACAACACTCTAATTCAGTAGTTAACCTTTCCTCCAAACCTCTCTCCCAATCCGAAACCTCTGTCGTACCGAAAGGCCTCACCTTCAGCCCTACTCCCAGATTCAACCAAACAGCCCTCGTCAAAGATTTACTGTCCTACACTCATACTCTCTGCTGGAAATATCACTTTGCCACAAAGAAAAATAATCCTAATCCTATTCCTAATGATCCAACTCCCCAAGACACTATCCAAATTGAACCCTGCCTGGAACAGTTCCGTCCTCCGTCACAGCATGACCCACCTCCTCTTCCTCAAAATCACCATCTCCAAACCTTCCAGGAATTTCTCACTTCCAGCCTTGCCTCTCAATCCTTCTTGAAAAACCTTAATCCTACTCCCAACATCACCACTGTTGAAGCCCAGGCTATCCGTGATCTGAAGGCTGACCGATCCATCATCATTCTTCCGGCAGACAAGGGTTCCACGACCATGGTACTCGATCGTCTGGAGTATGTGGCTGAGAGGCTGCGTCAGCTTTCAGACAACACCACATACAAAGTTTGCCAAGGTAACCCCTTCCTGATGTCCGGGCGGAGCTTCAAGGAATCCTCAGAACCTTAGGCCCCCTACGAAACCTTTCACCTGACTCCATCAACCTCCTGACCCCACCGACACCCCGCACCCCTACCTTCTACCTACTTCCTAAAATTCACAAATCAAATCATCCCGGCCGCCCCATTGTAGCTGGTTACCAAGCCCCCACAGAATGTATCTCTACCTACGTAAATCAACACCTTCAACCCATTATATGCAGTCTCCCATCCTTCATCAAAGACACCGACCACTTTCTCGAACGCCTGGAATCCTTACCCAATCTGTTACCCCCAGAAACCATCCTTGTAACCATTGATGCCACTTTTTTATACACAAATTTTCCGCACGTCCAAGGCCTTGCTGCGATGGAGCACTTACTTTCACGCCGATCACCTGCCACCCTACCTAAAACCTCTTTCCTCACTACCTTAGCCAGCTTCATCCTGACTCACAACTTCTTCACTTTCAAAGGCCAGACATACCAACAATTAAAGGGAACAGCCATGGGTACCAGGATGACCCCCTCGTACGCCAACCTATTTATGGGTCGCATAGAGGAAGCCTTGTTGGTTACCCAGGCCTGCCAACCCAAAGTTTGGTACAGATTTATTGATGACATCTTCATGATCTGGACTCACAGTGACGAAGAACTTCAGAATTTCCTCTCCAACCTCAACTCCTTTGGTTCCATCAGATTCACCTGGTCCGACTCCAAATCCTATACCACTTTCCTTGACGTTGACCTCCATCTGTCCAATGGCCAGCTTCACACATCCGTCCACATCAAACCCACCAACAAGCAACAGTACCTCCATTATGACAGCTGCCACCCATTCCATATCAAACGGTCCCATCCTTACAGCCTAGGTCTTCATGGCAAACGAATCTGCTCCAGTCCTGAATCCCTGAACCATTACACCAACAACCTGAAAACAGCTTTCGCATCCCGCAACTACCCTCCCGACCTGGTACAGAAGCAAATAACCAGAGCCACTTCCTCATCCGCTCAAACCCAGAACCTCCCACAGAAGAACCCCAAAAGTGCCCCACTTGTGACAGGATACTTTCCGGGACTGGATCGGACTCTGAATGTGGCTCTCCAGCGGGGATACGACTTCCTCAAATCCTGCCCTGAAATGAGATTCGTCCTTCATGAAATCCTCCCCACTCCACCAAGAGTGTCTTTCCGCCATCCACCTAACCTTCGTAACCTCTTGGTCCATCCCTATGAAATCCCCAAACCACCTTTCCTACCCTCTGGCTCCTACCCTTGTAACTGCCCCTGGTGTAAATCTTGTCCCATGCACCCTCCCACCACCACCTACTCCAGTCCTTTAACCTAGAAGGTGACCTGCCTACACTGTGAAGCTTTCTATGTGGGAATGACCAGCAACAAACTATCCATTTGCATGAATGGACACAGGCAGACAGTGTTTGTTGGTAATGAGGATCACCCTGTGGCTAAACATGCCTTGGTGCACGGCCAACACATCTTGGCACAGTGTTACACCGTCCGGGTTATCTGGATACTTCCCACTAACACCAACCTATCGAACTCCGGAGATGGGAACTTGCCCTTCAATATATCCTCTCTTCCCATTACCCACCAGCCCTCAACCTCCACTAATTTCAAGTTGCCGCCACTCATACCTCACCTGTCATTCAACAACATCTTCCACCTTGACTGACATCTCTGCCCAAACTCTTTGCCTTCACATGTGTCTGCTTGTGTCTGTATATGTGCAGATGTATATGTGTGTGAGTGCGAGTGTATACCTGTCCTTTTCTCCCCCTAAGGTAAGTCTTTCCGATCCCGGGATTGGAATGACTCCTTACCTTCTCCCTTAAAACCCACATCCTTTCGTCTTTCCCTCTCCTTCTCTCTTTCCTGATGAAGCAACCTTAGGTTGTGAAAGCTCGAATTTTGTGTGTGTGTTTGTTTCTGTGTCTATCAACATACCAACGCTTTCGTTTGGTAAGTTACATCAATTTTGTTTTTACTATACTCTTATGAACACAGAAATCTGTATCCAATAATGGCATCTGATTCATAATTTTGATTGTTGGTTTGCCTTTGCAGATTCTGTAGTTACAAATATCTACTAAATTTTCATCTAGGAACTTCTTTTCTTGAACTGCTAAAATCTGAATTCTGCTTTTCCCTAAAAATATTTCTAGTTCTTTTTGTTTACCAGTCTTGTTTAGAGAATTTACATTTAAAGTGCCTGTAAAGAATTTCTTTTTGAATTTTATTTAAGAAGGGTTTCGAGGTTGCTCCAATCCAAGATTCTGATTGCATTTGTTGGGACTCCTCAGAACCATTGGTCCCTATGCATTGCATAACACAATGGTAGATTTCTCTTTTGAGTTACACCCTGCGGTAGTGCATTCATTTTGTGGACCTTCCATACTGCAATAGAAATTGTATTACTATAAAGTAAGGAATTGAATTCCAAGATAGAATCAGATTGTTAGTCTAAAATTTGATTTTTTGTTCATGGTTCACTCTACTAGGCTCTTCCATTCTCTCCCCTGTTGGGAATTAAATCAGACTTCTTCTGCCTTCGAGACCGTTGGCCAGGTTTCACCTGCAACCCTAGGCAGGGGCCCTCACAGGTTATTACCATGCAGAGCCAGATGGACTCAGGTTTTTTAACGAGGTTGTTACTGCTCCTCCTCCTACTTCCTCGTCACTTACTAGACGGGGCCCCAGACTTGGGATCAGTAACAGCAGAGTTATTATGGTTTTATTATTATTTTTATTATTACTATTATTATTATTACTACCATTATTGTTATCATCATCATCATCATCATCATCATCATCATCATCATCATCATCATGATTCTTTCACCAGTTTTCCGGTCTCAAAAATTTCTGTGGTGTGACACATGGTCCATAATACTTTTTTCTTTTATCACAACATTTCATGGCAAGCATAAACTACATTTCTCTGCATTTCAGTTTGCCTTGTAGTTTTGACATGTTGTGACTGTTTCTATGAATACTGACATATGTGGCTGTTCCATGCTTATGAAGCCAGAGGAGCAAGTCTAGGCTCAAATAGCAATTGTTGGCCTGAAGAGTGTGCCCCTGTTCCAAATATGCCTTCACGAGTGTTGTAAGCTTGTTGTTATTTTTCTTCAGACTGTGGAAGTCAACTTCTTTTGGAGCACCTGTATATGCAATAAAATCAAAGACACAACCAATTCTACAGACCCGCAATGCAAATATTTTTATTCTAAACCTACTTGGTTTGAGCTGATTATACTGTTTGAAAGATAATCACCTTTTGAACAACAACAGGCTTCAATTGATGCAGCAATTTTAAAATGGATGAAATGCATTTCAGAATGTTGTAAAAACTTTATAAACAATGTTTCTAATTATGAACAATCTGTTTTCTCAGCAATTTCAAAATTAACAGAAAACTGAAAAGTACAGTGTTCAAGAGAATGTCTATTGTTAATTTTCAGCTTTTCCACATGCATCATGCATCAATAAATAACAATGAAAGTATACAGTTCCTCTTTCTTTCCACCTTGACAGTTGTGGTATATATGGATTGGTGTATAAATTAGCTCTATTGGTTCATTTATTTTGTCAGCTATTTTGCAACACATACCAAGGAAAGTGCTCTGATGCACACTTGTGTACTGAAAGTGAATTGTGAAATACAAATGGATTTGAGGGGACATCAAGGCAAAGAAGATTGGTGACCAACACAGCTGAGTGGAGGTGTGGAGCCTCTGTGCTCTGGACAGGCAGTCCACGGGTAATCTTGAGAGAGAGAGAGAGAGAGAGAGAGAGAGAGAGAGAGAGAGAGAGAGAGAGAGAGAGACAAAACTTTTCGTATTGTGCAGTGGAAAAAAATGCTTAACTTGTCATATTCTCATGTGGTTGTTGTTGTTATTAGTATATTCTCTC
Source organism: Schistocerca serialis cubense (assembly GCF_023864345.2). Classification (NCBI taxonomy): domain Eukaryota; kingdom Metazoa; phylum Arthropoda; class Insecta; order Orthoptera; family Acrididae; genus Schistocerca; species Schistocerca serialis. The sequence goes on from NC_064638.1 coordinate 315,630,681, forward strand.
CCACAACACGCATGGAAATCTCTATAGATTGAAAGCACTTTCTTTCAGCCAAACGTGTTGCTAATATGAGCTATATTCCCAAACATGTCCTTCAACTTTCAATTACTTTATATTGTAAAGAATTTGCATCTCTTGTAGAAACAGATGGATGTCTGGAACCAGCTGATGTACATGGCTCAGGACTGTTACTTCGAGATTCTGTTGAAGAGTCACTGCTACATTGCAATTGAACAGTATGTTCTCTCTGTTGCTTCTCCTGGAAACCTCCAACATTTTTTCCTTTGTGAAATCACAATATTGTGACATTTTCTTAGCAAAAATTAATCTTAATTTAAAAAAAAAGACAGGAACAGCAACAGAAGTCCACTGTAGCAAACATACTCATAGACTTTCGGCTGGGGAAACTGTACCTTGAAACCTACTATTGCTCAGGGTGTGAATATTGCTCAATGTGTTAACAAGTCCACAATATACAGGTGCCTGAACAGCAGCTTGTCTTAGCACATGTAGAGCACATGGTGGCAAAAGGTATCACACTTAAACATGTCTAGAGCATTTCAAGGAAAGAGCTGTAGCATGCTTAAACACCTCTAAAGGATCTAGGAACAAGAGCAGAGCCACTTATTAACATGTATAAAGCAGTCAAAGAGTTAATTTTAGAATGCTGTATTATTTATTCTTTCGTCAAACCTTGACTGATAAGTGGTTGTGTGAATCAGTTACAACTGTGATACCGTGAGGGGATGTGAATACTACCAGCATCCTTAGTAAGAATGCAGCAGAGCTAGTCTCACTCGTAGCTACTGTTTGCTTTGCCCTTTTAGAGAATGGGAATCAGACGTACATGTTACAGAACTGGCTACTCCTCAGTCTCCTGTCTGGAGGATGACTGTTTCTACAACTTGCCATAAGCAACCTCTGTATATCCTTACTGCTTCTTTTTTGCGTATGTTCAATTCATTCCACAGTGAGAGACTAGCTCCATCAAATTTATGATCTTATATTTGCAATCTCAGTATCACGTTTGTGCCTCAAGATTATGATCATAGGAGAGCATGGATATGTTGTCAGAAGGAAAATTCACTTGAGAAATCAGTACAACGGTAAGGATATGGAATGGTTAGCCAGTATTTACTTTCAAGTGGTGAAATTTTAAGCACTATCAATAGCCACACATAAAAGCAGGAAAAAATATTTTACATTTTCGAAATGTTGGCTCCTTTCTTAGGGAGGAAAGAGGGATAAGACTGCAGAGTGTTAAAAAGGAATATGCCACATAGATCCACCTGTGGTTACAAAGAGTGGCAATATAGATGAAGGCAGAGTCGTAGATCAAAGACAGCACATTAGTAAGTATTTTGTCATTTTAAGTCCAGGGAGATAAAAGGATAGAGTGAGAAGCAGAAATTAAGAGGAAGAGTGCAGTAAAGAACTAGATGAAAGGCATGAAAAGAGACAGGGAAAAACCAAAATGTGTTGGAGGGGGAGGGTATAAAACCCAGAAAGAGGAAAAGTAAGGGAGTAAATAATTGAGTGAGTAAATAAGGAAATACTACTAAAGAGTAAAGGAAAAAAGGGTGGATGTTTTTGATGCATGTAAAGTCTGGGAGGGTGGCAGGATGCGAGAGTAAGTTGAAGAGCAAGTTGTCATCAAACAGAGTTCAGGGAAATTAGCGTAGCAAACATTCAAGTCTATTGAGTCATGCTATAGTGCGTGTTCAGGAACATAGTATGGAGTACCCTCAATGTGGGCAGTTCTTCTTTGTCCATTAATGTGCTCAGACAATTTAGTAATAATTGTTACGTTGTGATAAAAGCTGTGCGGTGAACAAATTTAGTTGGTAAACAACGTGTATGGTTGGGGTCCACATGTTGCTCTGTCTTTGGTATTGCAGGATTTACCATTGGCGGGGTTGGAGTAAGTGAGTGGTGCTGAGTGGGTTCATGGTGTATGTTTTACAGCAGCAATGACTGCAGGAATAGGAATCTTGTGTAGCGACAATGATCTGGGAATGCCATATTGCTGAACAAGGAAGTTCAGAAGTCACAAGGGAAATGGAAGGCCATTACTGTGACCTCCTTCATCTCATTTTGTACAGCGTTTTGTAGAAATAAATCAAAAGCCAAGATTGCTTAAACACTGTTTATTAGATGACCGGTTTCAACACTCTAAAGGTGCTATCATCGGATCTGAGTGTAGCTTAACATGTATAAATCATTTTGATATAACAATACATGAGGCAGGCGAGCTGATATAAAATCATAGTTGCAGAAATAAAAATTAAAAAACAATACTGCGGTATTTTTTTTGGGGGGGGGGGGGGGGGGGGACATTGGATGAAACTTTGAGTGCTTTTCTCATCTTGGCTCTCTCCGGAATGCTTCCATTGGGATAATTGGGCTTTGGTTCAATGTCATAACCATAAACCCACGTTTCATCCCCAGTTATGACCCTTTTGAGCAAATCAGGATCATCATTTACATCATTTAAGAGCTCCTGACAGTTCTTCTGATCAAAATTGTGAAGTTTTGGAACAAACTTTGCTGACACATGTCTTATGCCCAGAACATCCAAAAAAATTGCATGACAGGAGCCGACCAACATGCCAACATTCTCAGCAACTTCTCTTACGGTAATTCAATGATTTTCCAAAACAATTTTCTTTACAACTTCGACATTATCATCTGTTGTTGATGTGCTGGGGCATCCAGAGCGAGGTTCGTCATTGTCATCTTCTCAGCCATCTTGGAAGAGCTTGTACCACTTGTAAACATTTTTTTTTACTTAGAGCAGACTCACTGTATGCCACTGTCAACATTTCAAGATTTTTAGAGCACTTGATTCCATTTTTCACACAAAATTTGATGCAAATTCTTCACTCAATTTTCTTATAATAATCGAAAATCACGAGCACACTAAAACACGTCTAAATGTTAAAAACAAAGAAAGTATACTGTACACTTGAAACTGTGAACGTATGTTCGGGACATGTGTACTAGAATACCCAGCTGTGATCTCAATATTAGTCACTTATATAAAGCATTTAAGGTCAAATTTCCACAGACAAAAGTTAATGAAATGCAGCATAGACACATGTTTCTGAAATGCTTTCCAAATCTATCATGCCAAAGACCAAGGTCAGATACTTGTAAGACATGTGACTCGTTGCACCTTGAGGAAAAATCACACTCACCAAAGAACAGGAAAGCTCAGAAAGCACTAGAACTGCACCATAGGAAGACAGAAAGTGCAATTACTAACATGAAGATTGAAGGGACATCTTCAGCTATGCCTGGAAGTAACATAAGAACACTAGCAATCGATCTGCAGCAAGTATTGTATGTTCCAACAAAACCTGAATATGTTATAATTACCCAGCTTTTGTATTACAACTTCTTTGTAAATGCTCATGACAACAATGAGGCAATAATACATTTGTGGCATGTGGGTGAAGGTTCTTGTGGAGCTAACAACATAGCATCATGTCTGTTCCATGTCCTGAATTTTACTAAACATGCTGTCAATGTAAGTAGTAACAAAAGGAAACTTGTGATTTGGAGTGACAACTGCTGTGGACAAAACAAAAACTGTGTACTTATATATATGTACATATTTGTAGTTGCTTGTGGCCTATTTGACTGTATAGTGAATAAGTATCTGGTTTCAGGTCACAGTTTCCTATCTTGTGATAGAAATTTTGCCTTAATACAAAAGTACAAGAAGGTAATGAAGTGTTACGTATGTGATGATTTACAAAAAGTAATTACCTCAGCATGCCCTGCTTTACCATTCAGGACACTCAAAATGGAAGAAAAGGACTTTCTTGACTTCCAGGCTGCTACTGATAAAGTCATCAACACAACACTACACATCAGTTCTGCCGAACAAATTAAAATCATGTCCCCTAGATAGTGTACATCAAAAAAGACATTCAGTGACATTGAACAGTAGGAAAGTGTAAATGTTCTAAAGAAAGGCAAAACTGTTGACAATTTCATTCATACACAACATTCAATATTGCCACGTATTCCACGATTCTTTGCTGGGGGGGGGGGGGGAGGGGGATTTGGTTGCGATGCTATTCTTTACACCACATCACTATTTACATTTTGTCAACCATTGCAGCTTGATATATCTGTTGAACGTAGCCAATTTGGTCTGAATAAGGTACTGTGTAGGACACCTTCTACTCCCAAGTTTTTAATTTATTTTTCTGGGCAGTTCAATACAATTTTCTCTGCACTTGCAGCATAGTTTATATTTCCTGGATGTTAATAAATGGATTAATACAATAAAATGTGTGTGCTAAATTTGCATGTCATACAATACTTTTTTTTTTTACATTAATTTTGGTCCTTAGCACATTTAGAATGATAGGCCTTCAGTTGATTACTAATATGCACCTATGATCCTATTTGTACAGAAGCCAAATATATTTGTCATGTGGCTGGGTACAAAGGCATAAACAAAAAGTTATGCCAGTGTTAACTTTGAGAACCAGACAGGCCTTCATACTGCAAAAGAGGAGAAAGGCTTGGATATTTTGTGTCAGGTTTGTTTGTATCTAGTTATGTTGCCATAGGGCAAGCAGCATTTTTTTGAATATTGAACTGAAACATTTCTGTTAACATAAAAATTTATGCATTACATATGACATTACATTCTCTGAAAGACTCTTGATTATGAATCGATTGTCACAGTGCCACAAGAAAGGTCTTGGGAGCTTCTTTCTGAATACCCTACTCATCATACAAAATGTTGAATGGAAACATACAGTTTAACATACCACTGTAGTGAGTTCAGTATTAGATAATGTGCAACAAGTAAGTTTTGCTTGATATAGTGGCTAAAATAATGAGTCTCAGCAACCCATTATAATGTGTCACGAAATCAAAAAGATCGCTATACCCAACAGAATGATGATAAAACATAAGTAGGTACAACACAAAACGCTTCTCATTCTTGTTTGATACCATATTTCTGTCGATTAAAGTCTTTCGTTACAAGCACCATACTTAGTGGTGATGGAAATACACTACTGGCCATTAAAATTGCTACACCAAGAAGAAATGCAGATGATAAACGGATATTCATTGGACAAATATATTATACTAGAACTGACATGTGATTACGTTTTCACTCAATTTGGGTTCATAGATCCTGAGAAATCAGTACCCAGAACAACCACCTCTGGCTGTAATAACGGCATTGATATGCTTGGGCATTGAGTCAAACAGAGCTTGGATGGCATGTACAGGTACAGCTGCCCATGGAGCTTCAACACGATACCACAGTTCATCAAGAGTAGTGACTGGCATATTGTGACGAGCCAGCTGCACGGCCACCATTAACCAGAGATTTTCAGTTGGTGAGAGATATGGAGAATGTGCTGGCCAGGGCAGCAGTCGAACGTTTTCTGTATCCAGAAAGGCCCGTACAGGACCTGCAACATACAGCCGTGCATTATCTTGCTGAAATGTAGGATTTTGCAGGGATCGAATGAAGGGTAGAGCCATGGGTCGTAACACATCTGAAATGTAACATCCACTGTTTAAAGTGCCGTCAATGCGAACAAGAGGTGACCGAGACGTGTAACCGATGGCACCCCATACCATCACGCTGGGTGATATGCCAGTACGGCGATGATGAATACACGCTTCCAATGTGTGTTCACCGCGATGTCGCCAAACATGGATGCGACTATCACGATGCTGTAAACAGAACCTGGATTCATCCAAAAAAATGACGTTTTGCCATTCGTGCACCCAGGTTCGTCGTTGAGTATACCATCGCAGGCGCTCCTGTCTGTGATGAAGGTTAACCGCAGCCATGGTCCCCGAGCTGATACTCCATGCTGCTGCAAACATTGTTGAACTGTTCATGCAGATGGTTGTTGTCTTGCAAACATCCCCATCTGTTGACTCAGGGATCGAGACATGGCTGCACGATCCGTTACAGCCATGCAGATAAGATGCCTGTCATCTCGACTGCTACTGATACGAGGCTGTTGTGATCCAGCACGGCATTCCATATTACCCTCCTGAACCCACTGATTCCATATTCTGCTAACAGTCATTGGATCTTGACCAACGCGAGCAGCAATGTCGCGATACGATAAACCTCAGTCGCGATAGGCTACAATCCGACCTCTATTAAAGTCGGAAACGTGATTATACACATTTATCCTCCTTACACTAGGCATCACAACAACGTTTCACCAGACAACGGCGGTCAACTGCTGTTTGTGTATGAGAAATCGGTTGGAAACTTTCCTCATGTCAGCACGTTGTAGCTGTCGCCACTGGCGCCAACCTTGTGTGAATGCTCTGAAAAGCTAATCATTTGCATATCACAGCATCTTCTTCCTGTCAGTTAAATTTCGCATCTGTAGCACGTCATCTTCATGGTGTAGCAATTGTAATGGCCAATAGTGTAGTACCAGAGTCAGTAGTAAGAATGCAGCAGTGCTAGTCCCACTCCTATCCCTTGTTTGCTTTAGGCTCTTAGAACAGCAGTGTGTTCCCATAAAACTAGAAGGTAACAAAAGTCATTCCCATTTTAAGAATGTTCATGACACCCAACCACAGAACTCTATGATATCAGGAAGACTATATCCACCATGTGTGTGGATGCTGTTGCTCATTCTGTAAATTGCCACCAGCAAACATGCAACAGCTGCAGCTCAGTAGTGCTCTTCTTCTTACCTTGAAGTATAGTGTTCTATCATGATAGACTAATACCCAGTAATTTGTTATTTTCGGCTTGCAGTGTCATGTTTGTGTCCCAAGATTATAAGTATTCAAGCCTCATAGCTACTTGAATCAACACTAAAAGAAATATAGCTGTAAGAATAACTCTTTATACAGTTAAAGTGCCAGCATCTGACAGCCTTCTGTTGTGTATTCCTCCCATAATGCATTTGAATTGTTGTGCAATAATTTCTAGTGATTATGCTCTTCATGGGTATGCTGACGGATACGATTGTCTTCAATACACGGTATTTTGGTGATCTATCTGGCTGCCACCTTCAGGTGCGATCGCTGAGTACGCAATCATGCCGGAACTGAATGAACATCAGAAATGGCAGCTCCGTTATACCCTGGGTCCAGGCCACTACACCTGCACAAGAAGCCGAAGAGCTGCCCCCTGCGAAACGAAGAATTGCAACGCCGCCAGAAACTGGTGAAAATCACAAATTATGATGTAGTGGGTCGAAAACCAGGATGTTATTGTTTTATATCAGATGAAATAGGGTTCATATCTTGCTTAAAGGAAAATCTTTATCTATATTAATAATGTTGTCAGATAATCATATTTCGATGGATTCAAGTAACTCTTTCTGCTATTTCAGAAAGTGGGAAAGAGTATGTGACATTTTTCAAGGGGACATTTTTAAGTGTGCCTGAACAATATTGGATGGAGTTATGCACACAATCCCAGTAATGAGAAGCCAGAGCAATAATTTGTGTCTCGTTAAACAACATGTTATGCCCTTCATTGAACAAAGTTTGGTGATGGCAGGTTTTTGAGGCTGGAGCAAACGTATGTGATGGTGATGTTCCACACATCGGTCATGAACGTTGCAAGTAGCCTGTCTAATATAAGCCTTTCCACAATGACAGCGAATTTTATAAACTCCAGGCTTTCTCAATCCCAAATCATCTCTAACAGATCCAAACAGGACTCTAGTCTTGGCTAAAGGCAAAAGAATACTTTTAATACTGTATCGTATTTCCTGAGAATTCTAGAATTTTAAGAAATACTTCTAGCAAAGGGTAGAAAAGCGACTGATGTACTAGTATCCGGTGCTGGTTCACTTGATGGTCCGAACTGAAAAGCATGATTAATTTGATGATCGGTATATCCATTGAGCTTGAAGACAGCCTTAAGATGATCCAGTTCCTGTGTCAAATTTTCGGAATCAGAAATGGCATAAGGTCTCTTGACCAATGTATGTAGAACTCCCATGTGGTGATGTCGTGGATGAAGCTCATAGAATGAAGATAGTGGTCTGTATGTTTATGTTTATAGTATACACCATGTCCCAAGATACCATTTTCTTGTGTACTAGAACAACTAAAAAAGATAATTTGGCACCTTTTTCAATTTCCATAAAAAATTTAATGTGTGAATGGAGACAGTTAAAATGATCTAAAAACCAATAAGAGCTTTTAGTCCATGTGGCCAAACAATGAAAATATCATCCACTTACCTTCAAAAACATGTAGGTTGAAGAGAAGAAGTCCTGAGTGCAATATCTTCAAAATCTTCCATAAAAAGATAGGCAACAATAGGGAAAGAGTACTCCCCATAGCCACACCCTCAGTTTGTTCAAAAAATACATCATTAAATAAAATATGTGGCGATGACGACACATGATGACACAGCTCAGTAGTTTTATCCAGAAGTTGACCAGTTAACAACAAGGACTCTTCCAAAGGTACCTGGGTGAAAAGAGAAACCACATCAGTGAAGGGCATATTGTGTCATTTAAAGAGATGCAAATTATTACTCTGGCATCTCATGACTGGGATTGTGAGCTCAAGGAATCCATTGAAATACGATTATCTGATGATATTATTGATAGAGATAAAATTTTTCCTTTAAGCAAGATCTGGAACCCTATTTTATCTGATATAAAACAACAATGGTCTGATTTTCCACCCGCTACATCGTAATTTGCAATTTATAACTTTTGCCAGTTTCTACCACCAGCGACGCTGCAATTCTTCACTTAGCAGGGGGCACCTCTTCCGCTTCTCATGCAGGTGCACTGGCCTGGACCCGGGGTGTAAAGGAGCCACTGTTTCTGATGTTCATTCAGTTCCAGCATGATTGTGTACTCGGCAATTGCACTTGAAGATGGCAGTCAGATGAACTGCCAAAATATCATGTAGTGAAGACAATCATATCCAGCAAGATACCTGTGCAGAGCATAAACATATAAGATGCCGGGAAAATCTACAGAATCACATTTCTAGTGATTGTTTGTGTGAATCCAAAACTGCAGTAATAGTCAGCTATAAAGCTTGGATGTTTGTGAGATCACTACTATTGCTTTATTTCTCACATTGATGAAAATACACATTGGTTGATTAAGACTGCTAACACACAACTCCACTGGAATTGCCTAAACTGCATAACTCCATACGATATCGTTCAGGCACACTTAAAAATGCCTCCTTGAAAAGTGTCACATACTCTTTCCCACCTTCTGAAATACCAGCAAGAGCTTCTTGGTCCAAAGATTGTAACAGACCGAGATACATATGCTGTAAAAGTTGCTGAGCATGAAAATTTGCTATGATGCAATTGAAACAAAACAGAATTCTGTTACCAAGGAAGGCAGGAATACATTATAAGTTGACTTGCTCAGGTAAACAGAGCTTTCTTCGGCAAAAGTGCTTTGTCGGTATCAAATGTTGATGTACACCAATATCAGAATCTTCAAAACAGTTTAAAGAAATATTGCACATAGCAGAGATGATAGGATAGTAAGAGATGGAGGATAGTGCAAAACAAGTCAGTCGTCCAATAAAACAAGAGGAGGACTGCATGAATTTTTTTGTATCCACATGTGATAGGGCCATATGGCATTTTTTTTCTTTTTTTGTGTGTATTTTGAGAGAAACAATTCAAAAACTGGTACCTATAGGATGAAACTTGGCACAGGCATATTTCCAAGGTGACTTTTTAAGGAATCTTAAGGAATGACTGTTATGGAATTAAAAGTTTTCTAACCACTTTGTGCAGGTTGCTGTACCAAATGACATCAAAACAATACAGCTTGTACTATGCGTTTAGTATTGGACAGTGATTCAGATTTACTACCCAGTCCAAGTATTGATATGGAGGACAGGTCAAAGATACTCAGGTTTTATACTATGACTGCAGCTTGCTCCTGTGTGAGGTGCCACTGTATCTGCAGACATATCACATGGGCTCATCTACTGATGCAAGTGTGCAAGTAAGTACTGCAGCCCAGCCCTTGCCACTGGTTAGTAGCATGTCTGATCTTGCCTTTGTTATGTTTTTTGGTTCACATTGCTCCTTGAACTGCTTGTGTACACTTACAATTACTTTTTATATCCTATGGACTTACTTTTGGCTCACTGTCCACTTTATGAACTCCATCGTCATCGACCTCAGGAACCACCTCTTTGTTCCACCAGTCTCTGTATTACCGCCGATGCAAGTAATCATAAACTGTGTTCTACCTATGCATCGTGGGGCAGGATAGTGATGATGAGGCCTTTCTCACATGCAGCTGTCTGGTGAAGCTTGGATCTTGAGTTTCTATAATGGTGGCAGCAGCAGTTGCATCTACAACAATAAGAACAAGAAAGTAGTGAGAATTCCAGAAGCAGCAACAGCAAAAACAACAGTTCCACCAGGAACAGCAGTGGGAATTCCAACACCAACAGTCGAAATTGCTATTACAACTGCTACAAAACCAATAACAATCCACAACTATTGCTTCATTGCCTCCCCTTCTGCCAGTTGTTTGCTTCAATGATGTAAATGAGAACTGGGATATCTATCTATATCATTTTGTTCTTCACCGCAAGGCAAGTTAAATAACTGACCCAGAATGCCAGAGTGCACTCTTACTGTCTCCTAGTAATAAACTGTGTGAAGTGGTGCAAGAACTTGGCTCATTCTCGGAGTTCAAGCTTTTCTGATTTTTGTGGTTTGCTGAGTGACTATTATGGTCACCAAACCCATGTAGTTACAACTAGGCTTAAATTTAAACAATGTGTTAAGCAACATAAGCTAGTGAACACAGCTTGGGCAGCTGACTTCAAAGGCTAGCACCCAATTGTGATTTTTTTTTCTTCTGTAAACAGTGTGGTGCATTGTATGCTGACTCAACCCGTGATTTTATGTATATCTTTCTCCTGATAGAGAATTTAGTACAAAGACTCTACAGTCAACTGACCCAACCCTGAGTGATGTGCATGAAATTACCAAAGTTCATGAACTAACAGCATCAGCACAAGCTATATTTCATGACTAGATGAATGCCTGCTGCTTCACACACATAGACTTTAAGGCCTGCAGAGTTTTTTATTTGTTTTGATTTGATCAAATTTTTATGTTGTTAACAAATTGCCACACCTTATATGCTTTTCATCCTAATTAAGGCCATATAAGCATGGTCTTTTCTGCATATACTGTTGACCAAAAGTGATTCTGGTAGCAGGAGTCCAAAGTTTTTGTTAATCATGCCTTTTGCAATCCTGTGGGGATATTTCCATAGTAACTTTCATCCTTTAACAAATATTTTTTTATATCTAAAGAAGAAGAGAAGTAAATACTAACAAAGAGATAGAGGGGCTGGCCAGTACTTACCTCAGCTCAGTACAGCCGATAGATACAAAAAAAAAAAAAAAAACAGAACCGAAAATTTATGTTCCTAGCTTTCAGAACAAATGTTCCTTCATCAGGGAGGAGAGAGGGGAAAGAAAGGGAAGAAGGGAAAGTGGATTCAGTTACTCACAACCTAGGTTATGAAGCAACAGGGAAAGGAAAACAGGGAGGGTAGCAATGATGGAGGCATTGTTGTCAGAGGGAAGCCAAAGATATTCTACTGTAAGAACTGTGCGAGCTTCAAACCAAAGAGGATGCGTACAGAAGTAAAGAGGTACATAGATAAAGATAAACACAACTATGTAGGCTGAAAAGATGTGTGAATGGCTAAAGAGGAAAGGGAAAGAGGAGAAGACTGAAGAGTAAATGGGAGTGAGGTTGTTTAACGTAGGTTCAGTCCAGGGGGATGGCGGGATGAAAGGATGTGTTGGAGTGCAAATTCCCATCTCTGCAGTTCAGAGGGACTGGTGTTGGGTGGGAGAAGCCAAATGGCACATACGGTGTAGCAGGTTCCTAGGTCCCTAGAATTATGCTGGAGGGCATGCTCCGCTACTGGGTATTGGACATCTCCTAGGCGGACAGTTCGTCTGTGTCCGTTCATGCGCTCAGCCAGTTTAGTTGTTGTCATGCTGATGTAAAAGGCTGTGCAGTGCAGGCATGTCAGCTGATAAATGACATGTGTAGTTTCACACGTGGCCCTGCCTTGAATTGTGTATGTTTTACCAGTAGTGGGGCTGGAGTAGATGGTTGTGGGGGGATGCATGGGGCAGGTTTTGCAGCGGGGTCGGTTACAGGGGTAGGAACCGCTGGGTAGAGAAGGTAGTCCGGGAATATTGTAGGGTTTAACAAGGATGTTACGGAGGTTAGGGGGGCGACGAAAGGCAACTCTGGATGGTGTTGGGAGAATTTTGTCAAGGGATGATCTCATTTCAGGGGTTGACTTGAGAAAGTCATATCCCTGGCGGAGTAATTTGTTGATGTATTCGAGGCCAGGATAATATTGGGTGACAAGGGGGATGCTTCTGTGTGGTCTGGGGGTAGGAACATTGTTGTTGGATTTTGGAGGAATGTATTGCTCGGGAGATCTGTTTGTGGACAAGGTCTGCAGGATAGTTGCGGAAGAGGAAAGCACTGGTCAGGTTATTGGTGTAATTGTTGAGGGATTCGTCACTGGAGCAGATACATTTGCCACGAATACCTAGGCTGTAGGGAAGGGAGCGTTTGATGTGGAATGGATGGCAGCTATCAAAGTGAAGGTACTGTTGTTTGTTTGTGGGTTTGATGTGGACAGAGGTGTGGATGTGAGCTTCAACAAGATGGAGGTCAACATCCAGGAAGGTGGCTTGGGTTTTGGAGAAGGACCAGGTGAAATTCAGATTCGAAAACGAGTTGAGGTTATGGAGGAAATTAGGGAGTGTTTCTTCACCATGAGTCCAGACCACAAAGATGTCATCTATAAACCTATACCAGGCCAGGGGAAGCAGCTGTTGGGTCTTCAGGAAAGCCTCCTCCATGCAGCCCATGAAGAGGTTGGTATAGGATGGAGCCATCCTGGTTCCCATGGCCATTCCCCTGATTTGTTTGTAGGTCTGGCCTTCAAAAGTGAAGTAATTATGGATGAGGATGAAGTTGGTAAGTGTGATAAGAAACGAGGTTTTTGGAAGATCTTTGGGTGGGCGTTGGGAGAGGTAGTGCTCAAGGGGAGAGAGACCATGGGTATGTGGGATGTTTGTGTAAAGGGATGTAGCATCTATGGTGACAAGAAAGGTTTCAGGTGGGAGAGGAGTGGGAATGGAATTTAGGCGTTCTAGGAAGTTGTTTGTGTCTTTGATGTAGGATGGGAGTCTGGTGAAGTACCAGTTTTCATAAATTAAGCTAAAAAATTTTTTTTTAATGCAACAAAATATTTTCTTAAATATTTTCATCCCCTATTGCATTCCCTTAGGGGTTGAATTTCCAAAAACACAAACACATCTTTTTCTTTTTTTTTATCGAGAAGTCAAATACCAGTTATCTTAGATGTAGCCTTAAAAATCCTTAAGTAATTCTTTAGTAATTATTTAGTTTCAAGAAAACTGAAACCCACTATTTTACCCCCTTAGTGGTTGAATTTCCAAAAATACTGAAACGTGTATTTTTTATCATCTGATTGAGAAACCAAATACCAGTTTTTGTAGTTCTAGCATCAAAATCCCCTTAATAGTGATATACTTTCAAAAAGCCTTTCATCCTCTATTTCAACCCCTTAGGAGTGGAATTTTGGACAATCCCTTGGTAAGCAGTGCCTTCAGTATAAGATCCACATCCTCTCCAAACTTCAAGTTTCTATCCTTGGTGATTTGGGCTGGGCGATGATGAGTCAGTGAATCAGTCTAACCCTGTTGCACTGCTTAGGGATTGAATTCCTAAAGACAGTCAAACACACATTTTGTCCTTTCTAACCAAGAAGCCTAACCCATTTTTCAAATATTTAACTTTAAAACTGCTATCATAAAATGTTTCATTCTCTATTTCATCCCCTTAGGAGTTGAATTTCCAAAAACAGTGACATGCATACGTATTATTTCTAATACAGAAGTGAAATACAAATTTTCATAGATTTAGCTTGAAAAATGCCTGCACAGTGAAATATTTCCACAAAAACTTTCATCCCCAAAGGGGTTGAACTGCCAAAAACAGTGAAACATGTATTTTTTAAATTTCTAACTGAGAAGCCAAATTTAAATTTTCATAGAATTAGCATTGTTTTCATAAAAAATGTCATCCCCTATTTCACCCTCTTAGGGGTTCATTTTTCAAAAACACTGAAACATGAATTTTTTTATTTGTAACTGAGAAGTCAAACACCAATGTTCGTAAATGTAGCTTTAAAAATACTTTATTAGTTCTTTAATAATGACATATTTCCAAAAAACACTTTCATTCGCAATTTCAACCATATAGAGTTAAATTTCCAAAAATACTGAAACACATGGTTCTTTTTTTCTGACTGAGAAACCAAATACCAATTTTCGTAGATCTAGCTTCAAAATTGTTGTAATAGTGAAATAAAAAAAACCTCTTCATCCCCTGTCTCACTCCCATGGTATTGGAATTTCAAGAAATCTATTCTTAAACAGTGCTTCCAGTATAAGATACGCACCTTCTCCAAATTTGAAGTTTCTATCCTTAGTGGTTTGGGCTGGGCAATGATGAGTCAGTCAGGACATTGCCTTTTATGTATAGAGAGATACTTTTGGTGTCAACTTTGATAGTAGTGTTAGTCACTGTCATGCTGTACAATCAACTGGTGACTTCCATTAAGCTTCATTCAATTTACTGAGCACACATTTGTCCAGCAATCAAGTGACATGTGATTCAGCAGTTGGTGCAGTAGTTAGCAGTTCACCGTTCTCATTACTGGTAGACACGCATAAACAGAAGTACTCTGTTCACAGTTGACATGTCTCAAAGTGAGTGTGGAGACTCATACACTACTTTCCTCCCCATTGTTGTTGAAGGATCCCAGAAATGTTCGTTCCATAAAATTGTGTCCCGATTGCCGACTGTTGTATCAACGGCATTTCTGTGATGTCATCTGTTTTGCAGGCAGCAAACCAGGGCATCTTGCAAGGGTCTGCCTCGGCTAGCATGTGACAAAAACAATTGCCATTGGCACTACATATTAACTTGCCAGTACCCATAGCAGCAGCAGACGGGATGCAGAAGCTCATGCTGCAGCTGGAAATTAATAAAGCAGTGGCAGATTTCCAGCTAGACACATGTGCAACCATGTCTCTGATCACGATGGGCATGTACTGGCACATCAGTTCCTCACATTTGTGGTACCCTCGCCACAGAGTGGGTTCCACCGCACGACCATATATCGGTCCAAGCAAGTATAAAAATTTAGCTCGACGACTAACCCTGCTAGGAGTCAACTCCTGGATGACAACTAACATTTTTGGTTTTGATGCTTTAGTACAGTTTGGTTTCCAATCTCAAAATCAAGTGAATCTAGTTGCAACTGTGACACCATTCACAGAACTTGATAACTATGTGTGCAATTTAAACAACTGTTTGAACCCATATTATGTTGTGCAACAGATTTCCAATCCCGTTACCCTTAAAGTGATCAGCAGTACATAAGTTTGTAGAGCACAGTGCCTTTTATTGTTTGTGATCAAGTTAAAACAGATCTAGATTGCAAAGCATGGGAATAACATCCCCAATATCATCAACCCAGTGCCCAACACCCAAGGTCATACTGAGTGAGATGGTGCAGTGGTTAGCACACTGGACTCACATTCAGGAGGAGAACGGTTCAAACCTGTGTTCAGCCATCATGATTTAGGTTTTCTGTGATTTCCCAAAATTGTTTCAGGCAAATGCTGGAATGATTCCTTTGAAAGGACACAGCCGACTTCCTTTCATAATACAATGGGACTGATGACCTCGCTATTTGTTCCCTCCCCCAAATCAACAAACCAGTGATGGTTGTAGCTAAGAAACTAAATAGATCACTTAGGATTTGTGGTGTTTTTGAGTCTACCATTAATGCACAAGCAAATGTTGATCTGTATCCAATATCCAGGTGAGAGGAATTGATGGCAAAATTGGCTGGGGGCCATTAGTTTTCAAAGATAGAACTCGCTGATGCCTACTTACAGTTGCCTGTAGATGATCAGTTGAAACAGTTTTTAGTTATTAATATGCCATTTGGCATGTATCATTATAACAGAGTGCCATGTGGAGTCATAAGTGCTCCTGGGATATTTCACAGATAGCTTGAGCAACTCATCCAAGGTTCCCCAACTTGTCAATTATTTACAATACCGTGCACACGTCAGAGCTGCAACTGCACAATGTGCAACTGTTGTCTGAGTGTCTCCAACCCCATGGCATGCATTGTTGTCTTTACAAATGCAGTTTCTTTGAGCCAAGTGTAAAGTGTCTAGGACATACACTAAGTAGAGATGGGCTCCTGCCCACACAGACTCATGGTGCAATTGCTAACTTACTGTCTCCTTGGAACCTCTAAGAATTACAGTCATCCTTTGGCAAAAGAAATTATTATGCAAAACTTATTACCCAACATATTCAAGATTTCCCTTCCACTTCATCACTTTTGTAATAAGAAGACAGTAAATCAGTGTGGGCAGAGCAATACTAGAAAGCTTTCTTGCATAAATAGTTCCTTAAGCCAACTTCTTAATTAGCAATGTTAGATCTGGTCACACAATTAATATTTGCTGCTGAAGCATCAGATCATGGCATTAGTGTAGTGCTGTTCCACAAATATGCCGGCAGCACAGAACAAGCCATTGTGCTTGGATCTGAACTTGAAATGCAGCATTATTTGCAAACTGAGAAAGAGGCATTAGTTATCATATATGGTGTTAAAAGTTTCATGTATATATCTATGGTACTAAGTCTCAGATGATTACACATCACAAGTCCTTCAATTTGCTGTTCATTCCCCATTTGAAACTTCCTGATTACATGGTGCAGGAGCTGCAACAGTGGGCATTGTTCCTTGGTAACTATATCTATGAGATCTATTATCGATGCACCAGGCAGCACGCAAGCACATTTTCCCCCTTATTTTGCAGCCCAGCCAGTGTGTTGTCTGCTGTATGGCAGTGCTGGCCACACAACAAGCCAAATACACCAACCCATAATGGTGCACCTACATTTTATTGTGGCAAAGGTGTAACCTGACAGATGGTGTCATTTTGATGTTAGCTGTGGACAATTTTGAATGCCAGATGCTAGTTCCTCCCATGCTTCACTCCCACATGCTGAAGCTTGTCCACACTGCACACTGCACCATGCCGTGATTGCCCCAGACCAAAGGTGCATGTTGATTTCGCTGGACCATTCCAGGGAGCTATGAGACTGCTAGTTGTTGACATCCTCTCTGACTTTTCACATGTGGGATGAATGGCTATCGGCACCACAGCAGCTACCATCCGTACCCTCTACATCATATACACAATATATGGGACACCTTTCACCCTGGTTTCTGACAGTAACTGTCAGGTCACATCATCTGTGTTTCAAGATCTTTGTCAACACAATGTTATTAAGCACCTGACCACACCCCATTTTATCTCGTATCCAACTCGGAAGCCGAGCAGATGGTTAAGACCCTCAAAACACAGATGCCTAAGATCATAACAACAGCCAACTCTGGGAAAGCACTCACCAGCTAAATGTTATCATTGGTATAGGGGAAAATAAAGAATGTAACATGGAATGCTTTCAACTGCTTGGTAGATCTCGGCAGAAAATTGACTAAAATGCAGTTTAATAGATGTTATTTTTTAAATCACAGATTAAACAATCGTTTTCATATATCATTAGATGATGAGAGCTAAATTTGTGAAATACTGAAATACTGTTGTTAGATGGGTATGATCTTGGAACTGCACAGAATTTCCATTGTGTGTACACCTCAAGAAGCAGAATGGCTAATGTAGCTCTTGAGGAAGGATATTTAATGTTTATTAATAGTCTTCCACCATATAAGTAATTTACCAAATTTATATATACATTCCTGTACAGATTTTTCTATTCCCATATCCTCTGTTGACTACCTCTATTGAAATCTCATTTTATCTTGATGAGAGACCATTCTTGTCCTATAATATAGGATTCTTGGATACACGATTTATGATACTTTTGTATATGAAACTGTCTACAAAATTTTAGACACCATAAAGTTAAAAATATAAAAAAATTAAAATTATTTTTAAAAAGAGGAGTGCTACGGTGTCATAGCATTATGACTTACAAGTCTGGGTAAACCATATTTAAAGTCTATATTTCTAAGCAAAACCCTACACACCATTTTTCTTTGGGATAACATTCCACTGTTTGCATAAATTGCACATTGTTGAACTAAATTAATCTACAGATTTCTTCAACTGTGTAATTATAATTCACTCATTTAAACTTTACTTCAAGACCCAAAGTAGGAATTTCAATGCGTAGACTTCACTATCATCTAACATATTGTTGCTACTGGTTAGCAACATCTCTTGGCATTTTACCTTCTGCCCCCTTCACCTTTCTTCAGAACATGTTCAAAAAATAAGCTCTTTGTTAATTCATTTCAATTATTTTATGCATTCATCAATTCCTGGAGAAGACTCTAGCTTTTCTGAGTCAAGTCATCCAAAAGCTTTGTTTCTCAATGTGACTTTCTTTCTTTCGTTTTAGTGACCCACAGAAGCTGCACCCTCATAGATCTGTGAGTCCAGTTAATGGACCAGAAAACCAAAACCAAGAAAAGGCTTCAAGAGAAGAAGGCCAACGGGAAGAAACAGGAACACAAACTGAGAATGAAGTGCTGGACAACAAGGAGTCAGAAATTCAGAAATCTCTTTCATTAGGTGACAAAGATGTTGAAATGAGGTCACAGAGTTTTGGGTATGTAAGAATGACAGTAAAGGAGATTATTGTAGTGCTTGAGCTTTACTCAGTCTGCTCTTCCAGAATCTTTTATTTGGTATTGTATAAAATGATAGTGTTTTGAATATATAGAGAATTCTTGCACTATAGTGAACATTTTTACTTTTACATCTCTCTCAGTCTACCTATCTGTCCATCTGAAAGAGTCTTTGGCATGTCCCATTAATAATAGGTTTACAAGAGCAATTTCACTCAGTGAGGTAAAAGTTCGTGAATAATCTGTGAGAGAAGTAACTAGCCGAATGATATTGAGAAAATTGAGATGTAGAGTCAGGAAAGTAGCTATGCAATATTTTATTCTGAGACACAATTTTTAATGCCACCTAAGTTTTAATGCATTTGAAAGGTCAAAATAGGTTACTAGACAACTTTGACCACAGTCATGTTTTCATGCTAAAGATAAGTTCTTTGAATGTGATATATGGGCATCTTTAAGTTATTCTCTTCAACAAATTGTCAGCCGATATTGGACCTGACAATTATAATCAAATGAAATACCTCTTCAGCTCCAAAAACTAATGATAGTCATGACATGTACACATAAACTTTGCATAAGAATAACAGAATCACACACTTGAATGTCTACTGCACCCTCTGTGCAGTAAAAATAGTGTTCAAATGAGCACCATTGTGTAGTCGGTGACCACCTTACATCATCATATTTTTTATGTACTGTTTACGTGATAAAAGTAGGCAGCATTCACATAGAAGGTAAGTGTAGGTTCCTCACTCTGTTATTAGAAGAGTGGGGATGCATACCATGTGGTTCAGTTTAACTGTGCACCTATTAAACACTTAGAACTATGGAAAAAAGTTCCTCTAATCAGCATCTTTGTAAAGGAACCTCTTCCAGTAAGAACATTTCCTTTGAAAGGCAGAAAAGTATGAGAGACTGAGTTCAGGTAAAGCAAAAAACTTGCAGATTGTTTTAATAGAGTGCTCACTCAAGTGTAGAATTTTTTAAAATGCTCCTGGAAATGAAGAACTGCCAAAAGAATAATCAATTTCTAATAAACCTCTCCATCCAAACTGGCCTTAGAAGGCCAAATATTACTGACAGAGTGTCGTATTATCCTCAGCCCAAAGGCAACATCGGGTACAGATATGGAGGGGCGTGGGGTCAGCACACCACTCTCATGACTGTTGTCAGTTTTCAGTTTTCATGAGTTGGAGCTGCTGTTTCTCAATCAAGTACCGTATTTACTCGAATCTAAGCCGCACCTGAAAAATGAGACTCAAAATCAATAATTTTTCCCGAATCCAAGCCGCACCTGAAATTTGAGACTCGAAATTCAAGGGGAGAGAAAAGTTTTAGACCACACATCCAAATCGAAACAAAGTTGGTCCATTGTAACATGAGACACAATTTAGGTCGATTAGATGAAGATACAGCTACAGTAGTTTGGTTCAAGTCGTAAGCTTAACAGTTAAGCTTTACCAAGTAGCCATTGCTGTGTGTCAAGTGCTCCGTCCTTATTTGTACGGGTACCCTTCCTTTTTCATGTGCTTCGTTTGGTTTGAATTGATTGCTTATTTTGCTTTGATCTGATAAGTGTCATTCTCTTTGTTGTAGGTGTTTACATCACTCTAAGCTGAAACTGCATTATTTTAATGTGTCATGCATTGTTTGTCGCATTCTGATAATGAGTGCTTACGACCTGTCGCCGCTCGCAGCATGGCTTGCTTTTGTGTGCGCTACCAAGGCTTACAATAAAAAGAAGAGGGAGGAATTGTCTCATAAGTGAAACAATGACAAGACTGCTATTTGTTGTTACTTACACTGCTGCTTTCTTTGATAATGATCAACAAAAATCAACTAATTGACTGCATACAATAGATGATGTTCTGAACGAGAGTTTAGCGAAAATTTTTCTTCGTTTGAAACTCTTTGCAGACGCCTCTTTAGTACATTACATTCAGCACACAAATTAGAGTCACCTTAGATTTAAAAATCTAGTCAGTTGCCGTGCTTCATTTCTGATTGTATCACTATTCTGCATAAGAATAATACGAATTTAAACATGACATGATATGTATATTCTTCCGCATCTGCTGTTGTCTCACTCTAGTTTCGTAGTTAATTAGGCAGACAGGATTTACATGAGATAGCAGCAAACACGAAAGAATACATGGCATAATGTTTACATTCTTCTACCTTTTCTTTTAATTTATTTACTGACGCAGAGGTTTTGGCGCCAGTATTTATCTTTGTGCCTGCAAAGCATGCCTGTGTAGCGCTACATATATTCGACGGAAGAAGTTAGTTGTGGCAGCACCTACCAACATTTTTCAGAACTTCCGCTTACTTTACACTCGATTCTAAGCCGCAGGCAGGTTTTTGGATTACAAAAACCGGGAAAAAAGTGCGGCTTAGATTCGAGTAAATACGGTAGTTCCTCAATTGACATCACAAGGGCAGAGTACAACCTGTTCATTGACAGTGCACAACTCAGATGGTCAGACATCCAAGTCCTAGCCACACTTGATGGTGCTTAACTTTGGTGATCTGAAGGGAACCAATTTTTCCACTGAGGCAAGGCTATTGGCACTATTTAATAATAATAATAATAATAATAATAATAATAATAATAATAATTATTATTATTATTATTATTGAACATCAAATAATAAATACAGTCCCTAATATAATTCATTTTCAGGATGTCATACAGATTATTCTGCTGAAGGCATCTGGTAAGATATTAAAATTTAGAATTTACAAACTAACGGTTTTCCAAAGTAAATATGCAGGTTCCATGTTTAGTGATGTATTTTACATTTCTTAATATACAAGGACTTCCTTATTATGGCAGATTTGTTGGAAGTTACTTCATGAAACTAAAATACCAGAAAAAATTAAACTTTCTATTTATTTAACGTGAAGACAAGGAACTCTTCTAGACAAAAAATGTATTTTCTGTTAGAATTTGTTTAAAGTGGTAGTAAGAAGGAGCATGTGATTTCAAGACGAGTCATTGGCCATCTTCAGACCAGCTTGAAGTGCACTTTTTTCGTATATTAGTGCTCTGTTTTTGTTTAAGTGCAGGTCACAATGCAAGTTTGGTTTTGTTGTTTTTGCAAGTGTGTGTGCTTGCGGGTATGTGCATGGGTGCATGTGCTCATGCGCATGCAAGCACACTGATTTCAGTAAACAAGCAACTACGTGGCTCGCTGGATTTTTCACCACAAGTAATTCTGACTGCTTTTTTTTCTGGAGTATTAGTAATGTACTTGAATTTTTTCATGTTGTTGCATCCCATATTTCTACTGCATAGAATGGCATGAATGGTATGCAGCTTTTGCACAATGTGTGCTTATCAACTTTGTGCACTTACATTTTGTCTCTTATCAGAGCTATTTTAATTACAGAGATATCCATATAAACATGTTTTTTCAAATGGAACTATGCTGTAGGGGCTATTCCTAAATTAACATATGATTGTATTTTAAAAAAGGAAAAAATAGATAATTTTTAAAAATATACAAGCTGTTCTTATGTGTTGATATTACTTCTCCACATGGCCACACCTAAATTCAAACACATCTTGTACTGTGAAACCAACTTCTTTATCCCTTAATCAAAGAATAATACCACCTTGTGCCTCAGCCAGGAAGCTCCTTGAGTTCAGTGTCAGTTGAGAAGTGCTGAGTAGTCAGCTAGGCCTTCATTCGGTGGAAGCGATGAAGGTTGCTTGGTGCCAAGACTTTAGGAGGGATATAGAAAAATCATCCAGCCCAAAAGCCTGAGTTGTACTTTCTGGGGTCATACATTGTGGTTAGTAGTAGTAGTTGTTGTTGTTGTAGTAGCAGTAGCAGCAGCAGCAGCAGCAGCAGCAACAGCAGCATTATTCATCCATAGATCTCTTTTTACAGGGATAGAGGACATGTCAAAGTATTTACAAGTTTAGGCCTATTTAAAATAAGCCAATTTGTATACACATACATTTACAGACTTCTAGTTAAAGACAATCATTAGATTTACTCCTGATATACAATACTTTTTTATGAATTACTTATTGAATAATGTAATGAAGGAAAGTTATTCATTTGGTAATCATCATGTGCCACGTGTTATAGATTGACCTTCAGAGTTTCACAAGAGTCTCACAATAAATACATGTTACTCTCATTAAATCTGTTGTCAAAATTCCTTTGCAAATACAAGCACCTATAATCATCATTTTGTGTTTTGAAAGCATCTGCTTGAATTTTTTGTGCTTACTGGGGGAATGAGTGTGCATATACCACTTTTCCTTAGATTCAGCATTCAAGTACGTGTCTTTTCCAGACTCATGCTTATGTTCAGAAATTCCTGCCATCTTCATGATAGCACTGGAGGAATGTCAAAGCCAAACTCATTCTTCCAATCTTGTGAGCATCGGCTACAGATTTTAGTATCCATTGTGCACAAAACTTATGGTAATCAAACATCTCTGTGCCTGTGTTCAAGAGAGTTGTCCTTGAAATCTGAGGCACATCTTCAGAAGGTTCAGAAATTGTGACCCGATTTCTTCTATGCACAATTTTGTCAACACATTGCACAAATTCATCGGTTTCATCTGAATGTCTTCCTAAACCACTTTCATCATGCACGTCTGTGCAACCAGTCTTAAATTTTCTACCTCACTCCCTCACAACACGATTACTCATAACCTCATCCCCATACACATGACGCAATTAACAACAAATCTTGGTGGCGTTGCCTCCTGCTTCTGATCAAAACACCAGAGAGCTGACTGATGCAATGTGACCTTCAAAGTCTCTTTTTTCCAACTGTGCAAGCACTGTGAAACTGCAAGAATTTGTTTATTTTTAATAGTCAGTTGGAGGTTAATTTATGGATAGCCTTCATAATTTCTCTTGTAAGTGTTATGTAACTCAGAGAGATTAAATCAACCTCATTTTACTCTCCAAATTCTGATAAACAGGTTTATGGATATTAGTAATGTAGGAAAGGATAGATTGCTGTTTACCACAAAAATAACACAGTAAGTTGCTGCCAGACATAGTTAAAAGACACGTACACATAAGCCTTCATCCTTAGTCTTTGTCAGAAAAAAAGAAACACACATAATTCATTCACACAAGCATGCACACCGCACGCGCACATGGGCACCAATTCCTGCAGCTCAGGTCAGAATAGGAGTTGGCCGTCCTGTACACGAGGTATGCTTGCCTGTGTGGTAAGCTTGTGCTAAGTGTCTTTTAATTGTGCCTGTCTGCAATGTTGCATGTTATCTTTACAGTAAGTAGCAATCTATTTTTTTTGTACATTGTTGATATTCCTGCCTGGAGTTTCCATTGTTTGTTCCTGGATATTAGGGTGGATTTGTTTTGAATAACAAACAGATTGTTATCTTCTGTGGAAGCTTGTGTTTGTGTTTGGCTGATGAGACACTCCACCTTTACATGACTAAGAGAGTCTACTTACAAATTCAGAATAGTTGAGAAATAATTAGTTTAAGAAAATAATAATCACTCTTGGGTGACCATCTTACCAACTGGAAGGTAAAGGACAGGTTGTCAAAGGATGATTCACCAGTTAACACTTCTGCTTTCACAGTTTATAAAATATTCTGGGCTATTATGTTGTGGTCAAATGGATTTCAACCCGACGTTTCGTCCCCATCTACAGGGGACATTTTCAAGGGGGATCATAGCTTTGTTGTCCGCCCCTGGTAGCTGAATGGTCAGCGTGATGGATTGTCAATCTTCTAGGCCCAGGTTCGATTCTCGGCTGGGTCGGGGAATTTTCTCTGCCCAGGGACTGGGTGTTGTGCTGCCCTCATCATCATCCTACCATCCTCATCGACTGCAGGTCTGCCCGACGGGGGGCCCTAGCCTTATGATTAAAAAAAAAAAAAAAAAAAAGCTTTGTTGAATGTCTGTGCCACACCCTGGCTCGCTACTGCCTACAACAAAATTCAGCTTCTGTGAGCATCCGCATAGTGGCATGACATCACATGTTTTGAATACGCGAGTACAATTGACTGTTGTCAAGTGCCATCATCTGCTGTTACTATCATCCTATGGTGGAAACTGCTACACATCTTCTGCAGCACTAGCATCCAATCATAGCAATGCTCAAGCACCAGTGAAATAGAAAGTTTTCCTGCCAACCACACGGGAGATACAAGATTACCTGAAATTGGCCAAGGATGCTCGCCAACTGCTAGAAAAAGCTGGAATTTATAGGATTCCATGTTGTTGTGGGGAGGCATATGTGGATACTACAAAAATAAATGTCAAAAAACGACTCAAAGAGCACAAAGGCAATTGCAGAAGATGTGAGATTGACAGATCAGCTGTTGCAGAATGTCCTTTACAGCCAGGAGACCACCACATTCATTTTGATAGCACTCAAATACTGGCGGCCACAAGCGGATACCATGAAAGGCTCTATACAGAGGCCTTAGAGATTTTGAAACACCCCAGGAATTTCAATAGGAAGGAGGAATGTGTGAAATTGAATGAAATTTGGATCCAGTGTTGCAGAAGGTGTGTACCAGTCTTCCACCATGCGATGATAATAACAGCGGATGATGGCCAATTGCACCCACATATTCAAAACATGTATCACACCACTGCATGGATGTTGTAGTCAGTAGTGAGCCAGGGTGTGAATTGGACATTCAACAAAGCTACAATCCTCCTTGAAAATGTTCTCCACAGATGCGGGCAAAATGTCAGATTTTAAAGTGAAACCCATTTGACTATGTCATAATAGCCCAGAATATTTTATTAATTGTGACAATTTCGGCTGTGAAAGTTTACATTTTACACTTCTGCTTTGTTTCTGTCACGTGGAATAGTTTTGTAAAACAAGAAATTGAGGTATAAATGTTTTTAAATAATACCTTTGTATGAAGATGCAAATTATGTCATTGACAGTAACATATATTGTCACAAAAGAAAGTGGTCACTGGCACTTCCAAAAACTTCCATTTATGTCATCAGGTGTTGGAAATGGCTACCATCTATTACTGCAATAAATATATGCAGTTAATGGCACAAGGATTTCTGGATAGTTTAATGATAACCTTCAAATTCATTACTCTCACTGAAAATCAGCCAAATGTGCAGTACAACTGATAATGCCTTTACGTCCTCGGTGACCGCAAAAGAAGTGAGTGAGTGCTTAGCTAGCCACAAGCAAGTAGTGGTCTGAGCACCCATCATGCTGGTACCACATCCCCCTTCATATTTTAAATGATACTTCCTCTAACACAGCTTGTAGATTTCTGTAAGGAGCTGTGCATATCTACTACCCATTAAGGTTTCTTCAATGAAGTCAAGACCAGGTACATGGTCTCCAAAAATACCACACCTAATGTTCACATCCCACTGCCTCAAACATTCAACCTGCCTCAGTCAGCGCAGATTTTCAGTAGCTCTGTATAGCATATTTTTTACATGCAGTTTTCCATGGTTTGTAAAGGTTGCTTTATCAGTAGGAATGGGATTCTTTGCAGAAAGAACCTATTCTCCTGATGTCATATGAGAATCAAAAAACTAAGTACAATGAGTCTTCTGTAACCCGTGATGATAATCAGTTGTTGAAGTGGCATGTAATGTGGATGGAAGCTGTCTGCATGCAAAATGCAAACAATGCTGGACTGACTTATTCAAGTTGCAGCTACAATTTCTCAGGTGCTAACATGCACATTATGAGCAACAGCTGGCTAACGCCTATTACATTCATACTACTCACAGCAAGTATGCCCCTTAACCTCTCCATTGCATTCCAATGCCCTTCCAGTAACAATTTTTTTACACATTCCCTGAATTGACATTCTGTTTCTTGGACACTGTCCATCAGGACACCTTTGTGCATTTCATTCAGATATTCTGGTTGACCTCTATTTGTATTTTTCAAACGAAGAAAAAAATCTAATTTCTGTTAGTTTGCGAAAACACTCCCCCACCCCAACCCAATGTGCACACCCCCCCCCCCCCTCCCCCCTCATGGTTGCCAGCAATCGGTACATGTGAACCGGAGAGACAGAGTAGAAAGCTAATGCCTCTGCACGCCTTTTACACCAGTATCATGGCTGTGCAACACTTTCCCTTCCTCCTCTAATGTAACATATTTCTTTATGTGGGTATGAAACCAGGAGATTCTATATAAGACAGCAATGCTTTTATGTCCAAAACAGACAATCCAAAGTTCTAAATATTCTTTGAGAATATGTATCATGTTTTGGAATGTGGAATGCAGTTGAATTCTTCTCTTTGAGATCTAAATAGTAACACCATAAACTACTATAGTTCTGTTAAAAGTTAAGCTAATACTAATACCTCCATAGTTAACAAAACTATGACAAGATACTGTATATTATTTAGTGAGGACTTTCAAAAAATTTATCTGTATAACAATATAATTACAATATCTTAAATGGTTCTGGAAGTATTTAAAGAGAACAGCTTAGCTAAATCACCCTGCTTACAGGGTCCATTGAAGCACAAATCAGCTGTTCACTGAAATTTCTTTATTTTCACCGCCAATCAAAAAACTGCTGCACTTGACTGTCCATCCTATAGAAACTCTTTGCAAAATTAAAATTCTTTGGTGAACCCTCTTTCTCACCTTTACAGGCAATGTTCTTGTCAACTGAGGGTTTTCTGACAAAGACACTGTGGTTAGGGAAATTTTTTCTATGATTTTGAGTGTGCAAAAGGGCCCCAATCTTCTGACTTTATGGGATGGCATCATCACCATGCAGTAATTGCATATGTTTACATCATTCATTCACAAATTGGATTCAATCAGGTCTGTCGTGCAAGAGTGTCTTCAGGAATGTTGAAAGACTTATTTACAAGCAAAGATACTTATTACAAGCTATACCTGCAATGCATAGTAACAATCCATTATGACTTGTTCTAATGACACAGTTAGCTAGTTAATTATCTGTATGTTTGCTGGATCATATTCTAACCACCCAATATCCCACAGAAATAGTCAGTTTTGAAGTTATAGTATCAGTGAAAAATATGTCAACATGCTGATATTTTCCATTATTTCTTAAGACTTTTACACACTCTCTCTCTCTCTCTCTCTCTCTCTCTCTCTCTCTCTCTCTCTCTCTCTCTATGCTTTTGTCTGAAATTTTATGATTTTGTTAAATTATTTACCTCACCAGGTACATGGTCAAAGATTTTTTTAGCTGAATATTTCACCCCTTTCTCTACCACATTAAAACTGAGTTATGGATAGTGTAACTCATTTCCCCTTGTAGTACTATTTTTAAGATTATTACTGTTGTTTTTAAGCTGTAATGTTTTGTTGGCAACAAACTTAGTAAAGGTACTTTGAAGCTGTTGTCAGTATGCCCAACTGTTTAAGGAGCTGTGTACAACAGGATCTTAGAACGGACCCTTATATTACCCTTATTACACATTTTTGTGCAACACACACCTTTTCCTCTTTTTCATTGTGTTAAACAGGAATAAGATGCCGTAAGTCATTTGTGAATAAATATAGGAAAAGTAAGACAATTTTGTGACATCTTCATCTCCAAATTCTGACATTATCCATAGCACAAAGGTTACAGGTTTAGTAATAAGAGTAAAGTATGAGTTCCAGCTCCGGTTCTTATCAGTATGAACACCTAATATTTGGAATATTCTGTTCCATTTGGTGATTTATCCTCGTACATTATTTCTAATGATGTGGTCAGATCTTCTGCACTACTGAATTAAATGTGTTGCATCAGATACAGTCCATTCGCAGATAACCAGTTATTAATTTTCATGAAAAGTCTCTCTCTCTTTCTCTCTCTCTCTCTCTCTCTCTCTCTTTTCATGTGTGAGTGCCTGAATGCATACATGTATATGCGCATGCATGTGCTGTTTCTGTCTCAAAACTGTGGGATAATTTCATTGAGATGAATAAGACATATTGTGAAGAACCATTCACTCCATGCTTTTAAAGGTGGTGTGAAAGACTTGCATATATAGTTTGATCACAAGATCCTGAACGAATTATCAGGGGCTGTGGGAAGTGGATGAAAGAAGCTTTACCCACCTACTCCCAGCACACTCGATGCCTAAGCAGAGACCCAGTGCAGGGAGAACAAGCTGTGCTTTTGTCACACATTGTTAGCACTGTACGTGTGCTTATTGGTTTGGCACAACGTGGCAGTCGGTTCATAACAGCTATTTTCCACATAGACATTAGATGGCCGTTGTTTACAGCAGCAACACAAAACAATATTGGAGTGAAGTCAGCCAACTTCTGCCAATCCAGATCTACAGAGCTCTGCTTCAGGAGTTTGTAAACAAATAGCAGTTACACCAAGACCTGTTATCTAGTTGTCAGATTTAAACATTATCGTGTCAATATATTATGTTTATATACGTTTTTGTTCTATAATGACATGTGCTGGTAATAATAGTACATTTAGTCATGAACAAATCGAGAAGCCCAGTGCATGGGCTACACTAAGAAATTGTGCATAATGGGATTTCCATACTTGAGAGTGAACTATGAGTTCAGTAAAAAATAATACGATGAAAGAAACAGCCCTGGGAAAAACTGTCATTTGGCATGGATTGTAATGGTAAACAAATGTGCAGTGTGTAAAACTCTTCCTATTTTGATGACATGAAATAACAAATGGTAAGTAGCCATAGTATTCAAAACCACATTCTCACTATATGGTACACAAACCATCACCCAACTCACTTATCTGTGCTCACCATGCATTTGATGCTTGTATTGTACAACAATACAAACAGGCTGACGAATCATTACAAAATGACAGTGGCAGGACATCAGTACGAATAAAATAATACTAAGAAAATGCATTTTACTTGCCAGAAGCATATCTTTCATGTAATTAATGGAGGTATTCTCATAAATTTACATAAGAAGAACTGGGGCACCTGTTATTCCAGTTAACATATCGGAATCTGCTCTTCAATCACATGCATCAGTTTCTTTGTCTACACCTCCAATTTGCTAATCAGTATCTTCAGTAAGGCATTGCAGCTCACCATTACTCTCAAATCAAATTGTCTGAATGGTTTCAAAATCATTTTATGGACATAAAGTGCTTGCTTGGCATCCCCTCTCCACAGTCACCTGATCTCAGTGCTATTGGACATATACGGGGTTCTATAGACTGAGATATGTAATCTTGGACCCAACTCCAACCAGTTCCCAGTAATTGAGAATGGCAGTTGAGCAGGCATAAATTGGGGTTGATCCCCAACACTTCTGGTGTTTTAAGGACTCCATGCTACCATACATTACCACTTTCATTGTTATGAAGGAGGCATTAAATATTAAATGGAAGGTGTCTAATTTAGATGCTCATGAATATATTCTCTTCTGTGGACATATTTTACATATATCACTTAACTGAAAGAACAGTGTGATGTTACATATTTTCTAACCTCAAAAGATTAACTATGCACAATCAGTCTTCATCCATGAAGTAAATGAAGTACTGTGCCGCATAATTAAATTATACAATATGGTCATGAGGATACCAGCAGTTAATGGACATATAGCCAAAATCAGTGAGCTGTCTGTGACTATGAAATTCAAACTGAAGAAAAATTTAACAATCTGTGGAGCATATATTGAGGTGAAATAACCAAATAGAGAGACAAAATTGAATGCATAGTATTTAAGAGAGAGGTTTTCAAAGGTACCCTTGTGATGGCTTTGTAGAGGAACTGTTTTCTATCTGTGAAACTTTACAGTGGGCATTTAACTTTGAATGAGCTGCATTCTCAGCATCATCCCCCATGAGGCAGCCATTTCCTTAGTATTCAGATTTCAGGAAAGTATGCAGATGTTCTGTTTTAACAAGATGCATTCAACAGACACACTGAACTGTGGAAGAATCTTATGTTACCATTGGCAGTGGTTGAATTTATGTGGGGAAAAAAGGAGTCATTGAGTTCCCCTCCCCTAATGTTTGCTTAGCCTGGAGAATAAAACATTATGTTTCCATTCTAACTTTTTGTATGTTGAAAAATGCACTCATACGTATTATGGTCAGTTTTAGGATTCTGCACCTCAGTCAGTAAAAATTGAACTTGTTTAGGATCGTTTTGTTGTCTGTCTGTTAAGACCTCTTTTTCTCAGGATTGGGTAAAGGTATTAAGTTGAAATTTATGTAAAATACTAAGGTCTGTGGTCCTCTGAAATGTTAAAAACTTAACCTTTTTAAGTCAATACAGTCAAAGGATACAGCCATTTATGTCACATATCTTGAAACTCGCAAACTCGCTCATCAAAATCTATAGGGTACTTCCCGTTGATCTAGAGTCACGAAATTTCGCAGAAATAGAGTTCCACAGTACAAGCAAAAGAAAATATCTGAAAATTGTTGATTTGTAATTATTTATATAAATGTAAATGTTTGTTTTTTTTTTTCAAAATTGTGCATCTCCAAAAGTTCTTGACTGATTGCTTTGAAATTCTGACACAACATAGTATTGTAATTTGGGAATGTGTTGAGGTGTGTGTGTGTGTGTGTGTGTGTGTGTGTGTGTGTGTGTAACTTTTTGAGATTGTTGTGTAACAATGTTTCCATATTATTAAATATATAAGAAAATTATATATTACATACAAAAAAAGGTGTATAAAAACTCTTGAGTATTTCAATGCAACATTGTGTCAAAATTTCAAAGCCTTGGCTCAAAAACTTTCAGAGACTTTTGATTAGGAACATTTACAATTCCCTTATTAGTACAAACATGGATGTTCATTGTATGAATGCAGAGTCTCGCAGCAGTAACATTGAATAAAATGTTCTTGGGTTTCCAAGCGCGTCAATTGCTTAAAACTACACGAGCTTTCGGCCAAGCACTCCTTGGCCATGGTCAAGTGTTATATGCTAGCTGCCGGCTGTGATGTCACTGGTGCCCGTGACATTGCCATTTATGGGCATGTTTTGAGTCGGCATTCAATGTGCCCTCTTCAACCGCGCGATTGCTGGATCCCATGCAGCGCTGAGCTGCAAGCCACTTTCTCTATTCAGGGTGTTTGTGGTAATTTTTATTTCAATAGCTTCCTTTATTAAACTGTCCCAGAAGCCGTTAGTGCGAGCCATGACAGAGGTATTGTCAAATGTTCATTTCTTCAAAATCCCAAGCCTCTGAAAGTTCCTCAGAGATTGCATTCGAGCGATTACAAATTTTTGTAAACCTACTGGAAAGCCGTCTGGTATATATGTAATATATATATTATAAAAGAGGAAACGTTATAAAAATGTAAATGTTGATTTGTTCAAAATTGTTAATCTCTGGAAGTTTTTGACCGATTGCTTTGAAATTTTGACACAATGTTGAATTCTAATAAGGGCATATTTTTAGGTATCTAAGTCTTTAATATGTGATATGTAACCTTTTGAAATTTTTTATAAGTTTTCCTTTAAAAAATTAGAAAATAAAAACACACACATGTACCAATGGAACATTGTGTCAAAATTTTAAAGCAATTGGTAAAAACTGTTGAAATTAGCAATATCTACATTTTCTATATAAGTACTAATGTAGATGCTCATTTCTTCAATATCTCAAATCTTCAAAAGTTCTTCATTGACTGCTTTGAAATTTTGACACAATGTTGCATTCAAATACTCAAGTGTTTTTATATATCCAATGGAATTCCATCTGGTATATAGGTAATAAAAGAGGAAACATTATAAAAATGTAAATGTTGGTCTGTTCAAAATTGTTAATCGACTGATTGCTTTGAAATTTTTATGCAACTTCCATTGGTGTATGTGTGAGCTTTATTTACTTATTTCTTAAATATATGTAATACATAAATTTATTTAAATTTAATAATAGGGAAACATTATGAAGTTTACAATGGCAAAACATTGTTAGCAAACAGGAAAGTTGTATTTATGCTTATCGGTTTACGATTAGGATACTGTTACAGAATTGCTGTAACAATAATCCAAGGTGCAGTGTCAGAGAGGGAGGGGGGTGGGAAGAGGAGATGAATAGAGGGGTGGAAGGGAATGGACATAGAAAACAGGAAGGGTAGATGGACAGAAAGAGGAGGCAGGAGGAGATGGACATAGAAAGGGTGATGGTGGTGTTGGACAGAGAGAGGGAGAAGAAGGAGGAAATGGATGAAGAGAGGGGGAGCGGGAGATGGAAAGAGACAGGGAAGAGATTGGATATTGGGATGTATATCCAGTCCCCATAGATACTACAATATTATGAGAAGGAAAGTTGACACTCACCAGATATCAGAGATGCTGAGTCACAGATAGGCACAACAAAAACACTCTAACAATTACAGCTTTCGGCCATTAAGGCCTTCGTCAACGATAGATGCACATATTCAGACCAGCACACACTCACGCAAACACAACTCACACACGCAACTGCAGTCTAAGGCAACTGAAACCACACTGCCTCTACTCAATCATGAGGCAAAGGGGTCTTAACAGATGGACAACAAATGGAATAAAAAATTATGAGATACTGACTGTACCCAGACAGGCTTTGCTATGGCTCAGTCTGCTTAAATGGAAAAGAAAGAAAAGAGAAAGCAAATGTTTCTATTATCTATTGGAAATCCAGGCTGGAATGGAACAGTATTATGAGAAGGAAAGTTGCCACTCGCTGTACACCAGAGATGCTGCACACACACACACACACACACACACACACACACACACACGACTGCAGTCTCAGGCAACTGAAACCACACTGCCCATCAGTCTTGTGACTGGTTTAATGTGGCCGACTCTTCATCTCAGAGTAGCACTTGAAACCTATGTCCTCAATTATTTGCAGGATGTATTCCAGTACCTGTCTTCCTCCAAAGTTTTTACCCCCCTACAACTCCTTCTAGTACCATGGAAGTTATTCTCTGGTGTCTTAACAGATATCCTACCATCCTATCTCTTCTTCTTGTAAGTATTTTCCATATATTACTCTCCTCACTGATTCCCTAGAGAACCTCCTCATTCCTTTACCTTATCGGTCCACCTAATTATCAACATTCGTCTGTAGACCCAGATCTCAAAAGCTTTGATTCTCTTGTTTTTCTGTTTTCCCAAATTCCATGTTTCACTAACATACAATTCTATGCTCCAAACATATGTTCTCAGAAATTTCTTCCTCAGATCAAGGTCTATGTTTGATACTGGTAGATTTCTCTACGCCAGGAATGCCCTTTTTGCCAGTGCTGATCTGCTTTTTATGTCCCCATTGCTCCATACATCCTGGGTTATTTTGCTGCCTCAGTAGCAAAATTCCTGAACTACATCTACTTTGTGATCACCCATAGTGATGTTAAATTTCTCACTGTTCTCATTTCTGCTACTTCTCATTATTTTCACTATTTCTTTGATTTATTCGCAGTCCATATTCTGTACTCATTAAACTGTTCATCCTATTCAGCATGTATTGTAATTCTTCTTCACTTTCATTGAGGATAGCAATGTCATCACTGAATCTTATCACTGATATCCTTTCACCTTGAATTTTAATTCCACTCTTGACCTTTATTTTTTCATCATTGCTTCTTCGATGTATAGATTGAACAGTAGGGGCAAGAGGCTACGTCCATGTCTGACAGCACTTTTTAATCCAAGCACTTTGTCTTGATCTTCCACTCTTACCGTTCCCTCTTGGCTCTTGTGCATATTTGCATTAACCATCTTTCCATATTGCTTGTCCCTATTTTTCTCAGAAATCCAAACATCTTTTACCGTTTGACATGGTCAAGTGCTTTCTCCAGGTCGATAAATCCTATGAACATACCTTGATTTTTCTTTAGTTTTGCTTCTATTATCAACAGCAACATCAGGGTTGCCCCTCTGGTGCCTTTACCTTTACTAAAGCCAAACTGATTTTCATCTAACACATCCTCAATTTTCTTTTCCATTCTCTTATATATTATACTTGTCAGCAACCTGAATACATGAGCTCTTGAGCTGATTGTGCAATAATTCTTGCACCTGTTGGCTCTTACAATCTTTGGGATTGTGTTGGTGATTTTTTTTACAAAAGTCAAGTAGTATGTTGCCAGACTCATACATTCTGTACTACATGAACAATCATTTTGTTGTCACCCCCCCCCCCCCCCCCCACCCCTCCAATGATTTTAGAAGTTCTGATGAAATGTTATCAATCCCTACAATTTTAAGTCTTCTGAAGCTCTTTTAAATTCTGAGTCTAATATTGGATTCCCTATCTCTTCTGTGTGGACTCCTGTTTCTTCTTCTATCACATCATTAGACGAGTCTTCCCCCTCATAGAGGCCTTCAATGTACTCCTTGCATCTATCTGCTCTCTCTTCTACATTTAACAGTGAGATGGCCATTGCAGCCTTAATGTTACCACCATTGCTTTTAATTTCACCAATGTTTGTTTTGACTCTTGTATATACTGGATGAATCCTTCTGACACTCATTTCTTTTTTTATATCTTCACATTTTTGATGCAGCCATTTTGCCTTAGCTTCCCTGCACTTCCTATTTATTTCATTCCTAGGTGGCTTTTGTTCCTGAATTTTCCTGAATGCTTTGATACTGCCTTTTTTCATCAATCAACTGAAGTATTTCATCTGTGACCCATGGTTTCTTTGCAGTTACCTTCTTTGTACATATGCTTTTTTCAAACTTCTGTCAGTGCAATTTTTAGAAATTTTCATTCCTCTTCAACTGAACTGCCTACTGAGCTATTCATTATCGCAGTAACTATAACTTCAGAGAACTTCAAGCATATCTCTTCATTCCTTAGTACTTACATATCCCACTTCATTGCACAATGATCCTTCGTAACTAGTCTCTGAAACTTCAGCCTATTCTTCATCACTACTAAATTGTGATCTGTGTCTATATCTGCTGCCGGCTACACCTTACAAACCAGTATCTGATTTTGGACACTCTGCCTGACAATGATGTAACAGAAATCTTCCCATGTCTCCCGGCCTTTTCCAACCATACCACCTCCTTTTGTGGTTCTTGAGCAGAGTATTCAATATTACTAACTGAAGTTTATTGCAGAACTCAATTAGTCTTTCTCCTCTCTCATTCTTAGTACCAACTCTATTTTCTCCTGTAACCCTTTTTTCTACTCATTCCTTTACAATTGCATTCCAATCCCCCATGACTATTGATTTTCTTCTCCCTTTACATACTGAATGACTAAATACAGTATTACTAAATACAAACCAAAGTGTTTTGCAGGAACGGAAGAAACATAGAATGAAGGATTGGGATGTGTGGAGTAATATTAATTTCAAAAGTACTTACTTGGAGGGATAGTGTGAGCAAAAAATTTGAGATTTTTATGTGCAACCCATTAATAAAGTTTAGTAACTGAGTTTGTTCTGCAATGGGCTGGAAACAGAGTTTCATGTACCCAACATTGTCTGGACTTGATTTTGCCTTTCTTTCATACTCTCA
This sequence comes from Schistocerca serialis cubense, assembly GCF_023864345.2. NCBI lineage: Eukaryota > Metazoa > Arthropoda > Insecta > Orthoptera > Acrididae > Schistocerca > Schistocerca serialis. Next base: position 315,666,900 of record NC_064638.1, read on the forward strand.
TACGTATGTTTCTTAGTGTCTGTATTTTCTAAGTGCAGGAAATTTTAGGGGATAGGTAACTACCAACTTCTTACATTTCATATTAAGGTAAGAAGTCAAAAATAGTAGCATCTTTGTAGTAATGTCTTTGATTACGTACTTCCACTGATGCCTCTCCCTTCATTCATTCACACATGGTGTCCCATAAATCCCACAGTGAAGAAGAGCCTTCAGGGAAGTGGACTGACAAGGGAATGCATCAATGCAACATGAAGAACACACCAAAATAAATGCTGCTTCAATGCAACATGAAGAACACACCAAAATAAATGCAATGTCAATCACTTTAGCTGCTAAGGCTCACTGCAAGTATTTTTTACAAAATTGTAAAATTACTCATTTTTATTGCACGAAGAACCACTTGTACAGCAGTTTGCACAGCCCATCCTGCATAGCATATGATTTGTTGAATAAGCAGACACAGCTGTGACAAGAGGATGTAGCAATCCAAAGTACGCACACATGAATTTCAAGAACTTAAAAAATACCAAAAATGTCTCAAATCATTCATTTTTGGAATAGCTTGCAGTTCCTGTGCAAGGGTTGACTGAAAAGTAATGCCTCCACCTTTGTAACTCTTCAATAGTTGGCAGCATTGGTATGCGTATTCATTCTTATAACGTGAGAGGAATTCCTGGCAAATTTCAAGTTTGTGCGCTTTCATTTCAGGAGTCAGCATTCAGGAACCCATCGTGCACAGATCTTCCGATAGCCAAGCAAAGCAATAATGTGACCTAAATATTCTTGTGAAATGCCAATTGTGCTTGCAGTTTCTCTCTGAGTGATACAATGATCATCCTGAATCAATATGTCAACTTTTTGCTTGTGAAATTCGGTACTGATTGTCTCAGGACGTCCAACTCTGTGCTTGTCATGCAGGTCAGATGTTCCCACTTCAACATCTTTAAACTTACTCACCCAATGATGCACGGTACTCACATCAACACAATCATCATAAACTGCTTTCATTCTTTGATGAATCTCCTTTGGGGTGACACCTTCTGCTGTCAAGAATTCAATGACTGCACATTGCTTAAATCATATTGACCGACTGTCTGCGCAGGGTTCCATACTTTACACTGTAATAATACAACCATTCAATGTTAAGGCTTCTGACCAACTGGAGCTGTAGAGAAGAGGCTACGGAACAAGCCAATACCTCCCACATACCAATGATGCCTGCAGATGTAATTGTTACACGTGTGACTAGCAGAGGAAATAAAATCAAGGCAGTATATGACGTTACATTACAAATTACTTTCATCAGTTGGGATAATATTTGTTGACATTAAATATTTTGTAACAGTTCCTGTTGTACAGTCCTTATGATAATTGTTGAATAATGTATATTTTACTAACAATGAAATGATTCCTTGTTTATTCCTTGCAGTCATTGCAAAAAATTTGTAGTTTCTATTGGATGATGAAAATAAACATTTTTGCTATGCCAGGCACATCTTAGAAAAGAAAAATTAATGCATTTAGACACTTCACAGTAATTACTAGTTTTATTTAGACGAACTGAAACAGAGTAAGAAATGGTTGTGGCCATTGTTCTGCGTGTTTTTCTGCATACCAGGCATATTTGATTAGATTCGTGAAATGTGGTGATGCATACTTATAATGCAGAAATGTTTGAAGTTTAACAATATTATTTCATTGATAAGCCTGGAATGACAATGAACTAGTGACAGTTTTACTGTGCAACAACTTTCTGAAAAATGCTGTACATTGTTCAAAATTTGTTTTATCAAGAGGCTGAATAACACACTTAATCATGGGTGGAATTCAAATAATATTAACAGTCTTTTCATCATTCTTCTAAGGACAGGCATTGTTATGTCCAGGCCAAGAGTCCAACAAAAGCAATGAATTGTTTTCTGTGGATGTATTTCATGTAAATCTTTCTTCCATTTATGACAATACTATGAAAAGAATAGTTGCTACTCACCATATAACAGAGATACTGAGTCACAGACAGGAACAACAAAAAGACTGTCAGAAGGTAAGCTTTCGGCCAACAAGGCCTTCATCAGAAGCAGACTACATACACACACACTCAGTCACACAAGTGCAAAACAAACACACACACACACACACACACACACACTGAATGTAACTAAAACACACATGACCACAGTCTCTGCCTGCTGCTTGTCTGTTTTATCTCTTTCTGATGAAGGCCTCGTTGGCCAAAAGCGTACTTTCTGACAGTCATTTTGTTGTGCCTATCTGTGACTCATCATCTCTGCTATATGGTGAGGAGCAACTATTCTTTTCATAATATTGTCATATTGCAGCTTGGATTTCCTTCCATTTATATAATTCATATACAGATTTTACAAAACTAAACTGGCATTGCACACTGCTCAAGTTTAAGCATTTCCCCCTCCTTCATGTAACCAAAAAATTTACCATCTTTCCTTAGTCATTAAAAGCTGTTATCACATATGATTTCTTTGGGCTTGACAGGTACTCTGTTTTTGTTCTGGACTATACCAGCATAGCAATCATTGTTCAGACCACAATACATTGGAATCGTCATAGTTATTTTTGTTCCTTATAATGTTTCCACTGTTTCTAATGAAATATCATCATTTGAATGAATGCATGAAATTAACTAATAAATAACACATATGTAAGTCTTCAGGAGGAATAGGTGATTTTGACTGCATAGCACATTCTTCATATTTCTTCTTTGCAAGGTTCAAAACATTAATTGTACTCCACATTATTGGGAAACTCAGGAAACTGCACAAAGACAGATGCTGTTAGCATTGGCATTAGAAATCATAAAGAAAGTTATTTCACTTTTACCTCCATTGTTAACACTTGGTAATAATGCAAAGGCAGCTGCTAATTATTATGGTTATTAAATAAGTTGTAAGTTGAAGCAAACAGTATCTGTGAATACTCGTATCAGAGAAACTACCATTGGAAACTGAAATTTGCTTTAGAAATTGTGATTGCTTTGTGCCGTGTTATCTGTTTACTGATGTGCCATCAACCAAGGATAGGTGCCTGCCATGTTGTGCATGCACTGTCTGCTACAGCTGTGCCAGGGGTGCATATTGCTCCAGCCATATGGTGAGCTATGATTTTTACAATTTTCAATGTTAAAAAAAATACTTGCAGTGTGCAGTAGCAGCTAAAATTTTGACGTTGTCTTTTATCAGTATATTCTTCCCGTATAAAAAATTTCAGGGTATGTTTCAACATGGGTTGGGCTGTTCCCTTGTGAGTCAAATCATGTATTAACTAACAGAAGCAGCTGCTGCAGGTCACTTCTGTAGAGTATACTTTCAACAATTTATAACTAGCACTAATCCACTTTTACTGATAAATTACTTATAGATTCCCTTTATACAGGGTGGCCCCAGGAGGAATGGTTATTATTCATGGATATAACAGGGACAATCATTCAGAGCAAAGAAGTCCACTAAACATGGGCTCTAAAATCCATGCCTTAAGAACTGTGAGCACTTATTCATCTTTGATACTGTTAAACAAATCTCTTATAGTGAAGGCTTTTTGCTTTCCACATTTTGGGAGGAGGTAGTATGGACCAGAAAAAATTGTGAGGCAGACATGGGCTCAAAAATCTGTATCTTAAGAGCTATAACCCCCCCCCCCCCCCCCCTTTCCCCAGGGGGCTCGCCACTCTTTGGTGGGTTCGTTCTTGGCTACCATGGGGCCCCAGCCTTTGCAGTGTGTTTTCCCTTCCATGCTGCATGTCTATCCTCTTGGTATTCTTTTTCCCTTTCCTTGGGGAACATGTCTAGGAAGTTCTTGGGAATATTCTGCAATGTCTGTCACTGACGTAAGAACAGTCTCACCTTTGTTTTTTTGCTTCCTTTTCCTTTCTTCATTTCCCTTTCTTCATTTCCCTTCTCCTCTTGTTCCTCTGCTTTGACATTTGAGTTTCCTCTCTTTCTTCTTCCTCCCTGTGTGCTCCTGAAGGTTGGCCCATGCATCTGACGCGTAACAGGTGCCTGGTTAATGCACAATTCCCAGCCCTGGGTCGACAGGTAGGGTTCCCACATACCCCTGGTACAGGCCAGGTCCAGGGAGGGTTGACTGCCTGAGCTGCAACCTTTCAAATTGCCAGTTGGTCCCTCTGACAGATGTTTGGGAGGTGTGTGAACAATCACCTGAGGTGGGTGCACTCCCTTGTGAAGGGAGCTCCCAGTTGGAAGAAGTGCACCATCGGAGACGCTGGCAATCATAGGGGATTTTCTCGCAATGGGTCAATCATCTTCCCAATCAACGTCTACAAAACATAAATGTGATGAGGCTAATGAATTGAAGACCCTTCCTGCTGCACCATGTTTCCTCGTGGTCTCACATACAGAAGACTGTCAGTCCTTCGCCACATTACATCCGTTATTCAGAAAGGTGTTGATGCAATTGCTGGCCCTGCGAAATCCTGCTCTTGTTTACAGAATGGCATTTTGCTTTTTGAGACTGCTTCTGATTCTCAAGCACAACAACTGCTTGCTGCCTTGCTTCTCCATGGCTACCCTGTTCGTGTTGAGGCCCATTGAACTTTGAATTCCTCCCATGGTGTTATTTACATCAGGCTGCTCGACGGTCTAACCAAGGCCAAAATCCAATCTCACCTGTCTGATCAGGGTGTCGTTGCCATCCATCATGTAATTAAAAAGGTAGATTCCTCCTTAGTGCCCACCTGCACTCTTCTCCTCTCCTTTGATAGAGTGGTGCTGCCATCCAAGATCAAAGCAGGCTATGAAATAATCACAGTCCAGCCGTACATTCCGAACCTGATGCGCTGCTACCAGTGTCATCATTTCAACCACACTTGAACATCTTGTTGACACCCAGCTAAATGTGTAACATGTGGTAGGGATGCGTGTGAGGGCGATTGTCCGCCTCCTTCTCCCTGCTGTATGAACTGCAATGGCAGCCATGCCACCTCCTCTCTGGACTGTCCCTTGTATCTTGATGAGCAAGCTGTCCAAGAGATTCAGGTAAAGGAAAAAGTGCCGTACCCAGTAGCTCACAAGTTACTGGCTAGCCGAAAACCCTGTCCCCTATAGTTCTGTTCTTGTTACCCCTCGCTCCATGAAGGAAATGCAACCTCAAATTCAGCTCTGAGGTTGTGAATTCGCCCTGTGTCAAGGTAGCCTCACCATCCCCCGTCCCGCTGTGCAACAAACCACTGAACTCTTGCTTCAAGGGACAAAGCCACAAGCTACAAAACCAGTAGGCAGGAAAGGACAGATGGAATATCCCCATGAAGACTTCCTCCGTCCGTCCAGCCAAACAACACCTGAGTCCACCAAAGGCTAACACTCTTCTCCTTCACCAACTCGAAGATCCTGTTTGACAGTATCACCATGTGGTACCTTAGCCCGGTCAGCCTCTATATCACCTGTGTGCACCGCCAACCATTTTTCAGCGTTGAACTCCATGGACTAGCCATACAAGCAAGCTGATGCTTCTATGGACCCCATGGAGCAGGATCCTCCTGCTTCTGTGCCCTGTAGTAGTGACTCTACACCAGCTGTCACTCGGCAGGCACCGGGTTGACACCCCTACATCTCTTCCTCATCGTGACTGTCCTCCAATGGAATGTTCGCAGCCCTCAGTACCACAAAAAGGATTTACAGCTGCTTTTAGCATCACAGCATCCCCTAGTACTCTGCCTTCAGGAAATGAAATTGCACTCTCACGACCGCTTTGAGCTTTCACATTTCTTACCGATTCGTTTTGACCTTCCCCCTGATGTCAGCATTCCACATCATTGGGACATCATGCTGTTCATATGGGATGACATTCATAGTCAACCCATCTCCTGTCTTCAAGCTGTTGCAGTTCACCTTTTCCTTCCCTGCCTGACTTTTTCCCTCTGTACCATTTATGTACCTCCATCATTCGATCTCACCAGAGCTGAATTACTTCAGCTTATTGGGCAGCTACCTCCCCCATTTTTGCTACTCGGTGACTTCAATGCACATCATCCCCTTTGGGGTTCTCCCAGGACTGTCAGAGAGATGTCCTCTTGGCTGACCTTCTTAAACAACTTAAGCTCTTCTGCCCTAACACTGGAGCACCCACATTCCTTTCCTACTTCTTGCACACCTGTTCCTATTTGGACCTATCCTTTTGCACTGACCAACTTGCCCATCATCTCGAGTGGTCCATTCTTTCTGACACCTACTCGAGTGACCATTTCCCGTGTGCTCTCCATTTGCTGACGCCTACCCCATCTATGTGCACACCCAAATGGCAGCTTACTACGACTGACTGGCAGCTTTATTCCTCCCTGGTGACCTTTGAAGAACAAGATTTCCCCAGTTGTGATGACCAGGTGGACTGTCTCACCAACGTTATCCTTACTGCTGCAGAATGTTCCATTCCTCGCACTTCCTCTCTACCACATCGTGTCCCAGTCCCTTGGTGGACTGAGGCATGCTGCAATGCCATTTGCACACAGAGATGTGTTCTCCATGTTTTTAATCATCATCCTATGATGGCAAACTGCATTCATTATAAACAAATGTGTGCAAAGTGTCGTCTCATTCTTTGGGATAGCAAAAAAGGTAGCTGGATTTCAGTCACTAAGTCTTTTAACTGTTCCACCCCTTCCTCTGTTGTGTGGGCCAACCTCCAACAGTTTGCTGTAACCAAGATACATTCCCCCATTTCTGGCCTCAAAGTAGTAGATGATGCTATCGTGGACCCTATTGCTATCTCCAACACCTTGGGCCACCATTTTGCGGAAATTTTGAGCCCTTCCCACTATCACCCTGCCTTCCTCCACCGAAAATGAGTGTAGGAGGCATGGGCGATACCCTTTACTTCTCTGAATCAAGAGTGCTGCAATGCCGCCTTTACTATAAGGGATCTCGATCATGTTCTCAGTTCATCCCGATCCTCCGCTCCAGGGCTGGACGCCATCCACATTCAGATGTTGCAGCATCTTTCTCTTGTTGGCAAACACTTTCTGCTTAACATGTACAACCGCATCTGGGCAGAGGGCACATTTCCCAGACACTGGCATGAAGCCACCATCATATCCATACCTTAGCCCGATAAGGACAAAAATCTTCCTTCTAGCTACCGCTCCATCTCTCTTACCAGCTGCGTTTGCAAGGTGATGAAATGTATGATTCAGGCCTGGCTGATATGGTGGCTCGAGTCTTGAAATTTACAGTGTGGATTTTGAGCACGGCGTTCTGCAGTTAACCATCTCATAACTTTGCCCACCTATGCCATGAATGGTTTTCTGTGGAAATCACAGACTGTGGCAGTGTTTTTTGATTTGGAGAAAGCCTACGACACCTGCTGGAGAACTGGTATCCTCCAAACTCCTTACACGTGGGGCTTCCGTGGCCACCTGCCCTGCTTCCTTCAGGTATTTTTACAAGATCGAGTTTTCAAGGTGCATGTGGGTTCTGTCTTGTCAGACACCTTTATCCAGGAAAACGGTGTGCCTCAGGGTTCCGTCCTTAGCGTCATACTCTTTGCTATCGCCACTAACCCTGTCATGGCGCATCTCCCACTGGGCGTCTTAGTCTCCCTTTTTGTTGATGATATTGCCATTTATCGCAGCTCTCCATGGACCTGTCTCACCGAGTGGCATCTTCAGCGGTGTCTTGATCATCTTTACTCCTGGAGCATCGACAATGGCTTTCACTTTTCCACTGACAAAACTGTCTATAAGAATTTCTGACAATGCAAGGGGTTTCTCCCACCATCTTTACAACTTGGGTCTGTTGCCCTTCCGTTCACCGAAACTACGAAATTCCTGGGGCTCATGCTCGATAAGAAACACAATTGGTCCTCTCTTGTGTCTTACCTGGCAGGCTGCTGTACGAGGTCCCTCAGTGTCCTACATGTCCTCAATGGTACTTCTTCGGGTTCTGATCGAACCACCCTCCTCCTTTTGATCTGGTCCCTTGTCTATTCAAAATTCGACTATGGGTGCTTTGTTTATGTGTCTGCGCATCCATCCCTCTTATGTTGTCTCAACACTATCCACAATCATGGCATCTGTTTGGCCACTGGTGCCTTTTTGCACTAACCGGGTTGAGAGTCTGTATGCTGAAGATGCTGAACTACCACTGCCCTACTATCATGACTTTGTCCTAAGCAGGTATGCATATCATTTGTCTGCTGTGTATGGCTATCCATCCTATGCCTCCTTCTTTGATGATTCCCTTGATCGCTAGTATGGGGCACATTCCTCTTCTCTGTTACCTCCTGGAGTCCACTTTTGGCACTTGCTTCAGCAGCTTAACTTCACATTACCTGCAGCTTTTCCATAGATGTGAACCCTTCACCACCTTGGCTTTGTGAAGTAGCCCATGTTAACCTTGGTTTTCATTAACTTCCTAAGGACGCTACTCCAGCCTCGCTCTATCGCCTTCAGCTTCATGACCTTGGCATGAAATTTCGTGATAGTATCTTTGTGTACACTGATGGCTCTTGAACTGACCATGGTGTCTGGTGTGCCTTTATCATTGGCACCCACGTGTTTATATATCGGCTTCCAGCACACTGCTTAGTATTTACAGCCGAGCTCTTCGCCCTGTATCAAGCCACGGAGTACATCAGGTGACACCGGCTTTCTAATTGTGTCCTCTGCTTAGACTCTCTCAGCACTCTTCAAAGTCTATGTGCGCTGTGCACAGTCCATCCCTTAGTGCAATGGGTGCAGGAAAACTGTCACTTACTCACTCTTGGTGGAACCACTATGAAGTTTATGTGGGTTCCCAGTCAGTCTGTCAGTCTGCCAGGAAACAAGGCTGCTGAAGCTGCTGCCAAGGCTGCAGTCCTTGTACCGCAGCCCACTAGTTCCTATATTCCCTCCAATGATCTCTGTGTTGCTATCTGTTAGGAGATGGTGTCCCTTTGACGTCACCATTGGTCCTCCCTTCAAGGGAATAAGCTCAGGATTATTAAGCCTCTCGCAGCAGCTTGCATGACCTCCACTTGGCCCTCCCGCCGGGAGGAAGTCATTTTAACTGAGTTGCCTATTGGGCACTGCCTTTTTAGCCATCATCATTTGCTAAATGGTGCTCCTACACCACTTTGTACACACTGCACCCAAGCTTTAACTGTCTGCCACTTCCTGATGGAATGTCCATTTTTTAACTGTTTACATTCCCACTTGGGTTTGCCGTCTGAGTTATCGGCTGTTTTAGCAAATGATGGATGGCTTTCAACTGCGTTTCACTTTTTGTCTGTCAAAGCAGTATGGCAAAGGCCATTTAATTTTTCATTTTGGATTTCCATTTCTGTATGGTGTGTTTAGTAGCCCTTTCTCCATGTCCCTGTTTTTAGCTACCTTCTCTTATGTCAGTTGGGATTGACATTTAGTCATTTTCTAACTCCTCTCTGTTTTCATGTTCTATGGTTTTGATGTGGGTACATATGACCCCAGCCATTTTTGCGCCATAGAACAAAACAAAAAACAGAACAAAGAAAATTAAGAGCTATTATCATTAGTTCTCTAGCAGAGACATGTTTCACAGTAGCAAAGATGAACAAGTGCTCATAACTCTTAAAATGTGAACTTTAGAGTCCATGTTTACTGGAGTTTTTTCCTTGTTTTGGTCTATACTACTATCCCTCACAATATGGAAAACAAAAAGGTTGCAGTAGAAGAGATTTGTTTTACAGTAGCGAAGATGAAGAAGTGTTCATAGCTCTTAAGGTCTGTGTTTTAGAGCCCATGTTCACTAGACATTTTTGCTTCAAATTATCATTCCTGTTATATCCCTGAATATTGACCATTCATCCTGGGACACCATGTGTATGTTTCTGTATATTTGGGCGAAACAAAACTACTTTGAAAAACACCATTGCTTCTCCTATTCTGCTGCACAGCTGCTCTTTGCATCTAATACTTCAGATAAAGCATTTATGGAACTTTACAAAGATCACTATCATCTGTCTATATACTGGCAAAATAATACAAATATTAGACTTACATGGGATTTACATTTTGAGCCCAAGTATTCTGATACATTGAGGAAGGAGTGGTAAATGAGGTATTCTTTTACTTTGTTTTTATAGATTTGAGGATTTTCAGTTTCCTGCCTTATGTCCTAAACTCCATTTGAAACTCAGGAGAGGAATGCATAGTCTAAATGGAAATAATTTTGGGTTCTATAATTGTGGTCGTGAAACACTTTGTTCATTCTAAATTCACACTTATTATCAATCATATGTACCATTAGCGAGTGTATGTATTGCCATGTAAGTGTAAAAATCTCTTGTGCACATCTGTAGAACACATATTTCTTTTCTTCTAAGCTACAGTGCCTCGAAAGATTATGGCTTAGGACAGAACTTAGTGAAACTATGCTAGCAGCACTGTCTGCAGATCAACACATTGATGGAGATTTCTGGGTGCAAAGGAGGCAGAACTGAGCTTTTTGGGCACCTTCATCTAAGCCTCCTCTTGTTCTTGTAACAGGTGCAAAGGAGGCAGAACTGACCATTTTGGGCACCTTCATCTAAGCCTCCTCTTGTTCTTGTAACAGGTGGATCCCTCTCAGCCCAAGGTTTAAGTGATCTGGCCCTTCGTTCCTGACTTCCCCAACCTGTCCCTCTTTCCTCTGTGAAGAAAGACATAGCAATTCCAAACTCAAGCAATGGAAAGTACTGGATGGAATACTAACAGTATTGTTAAAAGTATGGATTGCTACTCACCACATGGAGGAGGCATTGAGTCACAGACAACCACAATGAAAATACTCCTGAACATTTAAGCTTTCAAACAAAACAAAAAGTCCTTCCTCAGAAACAGAACACACACACACACACACGGCATCTGTCCACACACACACACACACACACACACATACACACACACACACACACACGGCATCTGTCTTTGGTTGCAGCAGCCAGAGACAGTGTTCACGTGTGTGTTAGTTGTGCTTATTTTGAGTGTATATGTTTTCTATTTCGAAGGAGAGACGTTTTAGTCCAAAAGCTTCAAGCAGTCTTGTTGTTGTTGTGGTCTTCAGTCCTGAGACTGGTTTGCTGCAGCTCTCCATGCTACTCTATCCTGTGCAAGCTTCTTCATCTCCCAGTAACTACTGCAACCTACATCCTTCTGCATCTGCTTAGTGTTTTCATCTCTTGGTCTCCCTCTACAATTTTTCCCCTCCACGGTGCCCTCCAATACTAAATTGGTGATCCCATGATGCCTTAGAACATGTCCTATCAATCGATGCCTTCTTCTAGTCAAGTTGTGCCACAAACTCCTCTTCTCCCCAATTCTATTCAGCACCTCCTCATTAGTTATGTGATCTACCCATCTAATCTTCAGCATTCTTCTGTAGCGCCACATTTCAAAAGCTTCTATTCTCTTCTTGTCCAAACTATTTATTGTCCATGTTTCACTTCCATACATGGCTACACTCCATACAAATACTTTCAGAAACGACTTCCTGACGCTCAAATCTATACTCAATGTTAACAAATTTCTCTTCTTCAGAAACGCCTTCCTTGCCAATGCCAGTCTAGATTTTACATCCTCTTTACTTTGACCATCATCAGTTATTTTGCTCCCCAAATAGCAAAACTCCTTTACTACTTTAAGTGTATCATTTCCTAATCTAATTCCCTCAGCATCACCCGACTTAATTCGACTACATTCCATTATCCTTGTTTTGCTTTTGTTGATGTTCATCTTATATCCTCCTTTCAAGACACTGTTCATTCCGTTCAATTGCTCTTCCAAGTTCTTTGCTGTCTCTGACAGAATTACAATGCCATCGGCGAACCTCAAAGTTTTTATTTCTTCTCCATGCATTTTAATACCTACTCCGAATTTTTCTTTTGTTTCCTTTACTGCTTGCTGAGTATACAGATTGAATAACATCAGGGAGAAGCAGTCTCAACGATTCCAAAAGTTAAGGATAGTTTTTTCTAGTTTTAAATGTTTCTCTCAGCAATACTTCGAATTTTGCCTTGTTACAGTTTTGTTGATGAATTAGCTTTCTGACACAGTTATCTGCCTTCTGGCATTCGTGTCAGTATCATTTCTTGCGGATGTTAGAGGCATCACTGCAGAAGTTTCTGTCAGTGAATTTCTAGATTTCTGGTGGTGTTATGACACCTATCACGAGAAGTAATAATGGCAAACTTGCTGTTGCCTCTAGTGTGAGAACTAACTACATATTGTCATTTCTGATTAATGTGTACCATGTAGTACAATGAGGAGCTCTCCAAAAGACATAACTTGCTGTCACCCTCACTTTCAGTGTGCCACAGATATCTAGGTTTTTAATAATAACAATATAATATATAAAATGTTATAATAGATAATATTAAATATTGCCTAATTCCTGTAAAATATTTGAACGTAAGACTAATGATAATGTCTTTACATTTTGGCATAGAATATCCCTTTAACATAATTTCCAAGAAATTGAAACTCAGAGAAATACAACATTTGAAAGCATTAATCCATGAATTTGAAAAGCGCATTTCATGCACTTAAATTAAGAACCATAATAGCATCAATATCTTACAACTTTGATGTTGTAATAGCCAAAATATAAAGTCAAAGTGTTCACTCACTGTGATAAGCATTTCACTTTTCATTAAATTATGGACACAGGCCTGCCGACCCTTTCTGTTATGCCTTACACAACTTCCTATGGCTTGCCTGTTCTAACTGTGTCTCCCTGAACTATGGCAGATTTATTGCTGGCTGCTGGTGTGGTCAGACAGTAATCTGCACCTTTTTCTGACTGGAATTTTCTTTTCAGGCAGTTAGATGGTAAACAGTCCACATGGGAAGGCCATCGGGCAAGCAGTGGAAAAGTATATTTTGTGTGGAAAGGGTTAGACGCAAACCTGTAACCCATTCCACAGACAGTTGTGACATTATCAGTTGACTTATATATAGAGTGCCAGCAAATATTTTGCAATGTATGTATTGATAATGACTGTGTATTCTGTTTAAAGGAAACATCTTGTGCATTGTTCATATGGATATAGAACACAGTCGGGACATTTTTCCCTATAATATCTCCTCTTCATGTTCTCCCTAATACAGATAGTTTAGTTGTGACCTGGTGTTGTGCAATAGATTGCATTTTCCCACCATAACTATATTTCTACACACACATTAGATTAAATAATAGCGACACTGATGTTACAAATATTATTATTATTACTCTCCACCAGTGTCATCACTATTAGCAACTGCTATGTAGGGAAGATGAATCCACAACTTCTTTCTGAAATAAAGGCTCAGTTTATGGCATCTGAATCTCTGAAGAGTACTGATTCATGTTCTGATGGACCATAGGCCATATGTCATGCACCTGCACTGAATCAGAAGGAAAAACAAACAAACAAACAAACAGATGTGTCCTCAAAGAAGAAGGTATTTCAGAAAACACACATAGGTATCCGTGTGTACATGAACGTGGCATATGGGCTGTGGTCCATCAAAATATGGAACAGTACAATTGAGGGGTTCAGATGATTTTTATTTTGGGAAGAATTTGGAGGAGCATCTTTTGTCCTTGGTGTCACCTCAGTATTCCTTTGAGAGAAAGATGGAATGTAATAAAGAGGGAAACTGGCAGGACAACAGGGAACATGTCTCAGGTAGAGATTAATACAGGGGACAGTATCATAAAGAAACCTGAGTTGGTTGCAGAAATATTTAATAACCATTTTTTGAGAGCAGCAGAGAAGACAGGCTGTAATGGTTCTATGGAAGAATCATTGTCCTTCCTACAGAAAGCTATTAGCAACAGAATCCCACAGTTATCCTTACCTCCAGTTACTGTAAGCGAAGTCATAAGAGTAATTAGATCATTAAAAAATAAAAATTCTGCTGGTGTGGACAATATTTCTAGTAAAATACTGAAACACTGTTATAAATTTGTTAGTCCCGTCTTATGCAACATATACAATGCATCCCTACAAGATGGGATTGTCCCTGACAGACTTAAGTTGGCTGTAGTGATTCCTCTCTTTAAAAAAGGGGATAAAAGCATTGTTACAAACTATCGCCCAATATCCCTATTAACTACCTTCTCGAAAATTCTAGAAAAACTCATGCACAGGAGGATTGTAGACCATCTCAACTTCCACAGTATCTTAAGCAAAAATCAGTTCGGGTTTCGTGCCGGTCTTTGTACTGAACAGGCAATATTCTCTTTCAGCAACCAAGTTTTGGAAGCCATTAACAAAAAAATGTCTCCAGTGGGTATTTTTTGTGATCTTACGAAAGCCTTTGACTGTGTAAACCACCAAATTCTTTGGAAAAAGGCAGAATACTATGGTTTAGGTGGTACTGTTGGCTTGTGGCTACAATCATATCTACATGATCGGAAGCAAACTGTAATGCTAAATGGCTCTTCTGGAGAACCTGCCTCGTCTGAATGGGGCACGATAACGTGTGGTGTGCCTCAAGGCTCCGTTTTGGGCCCACTGCTTTTCCTCATCTTTATTAATGATCTTCCTCTTTGTTCTGAGACAAACAGCAAATTTACCCTGTTTGCCGATGATACCACAATTCTAATTGACCATTTGATTGATCATGATCTTGAAAAAACTACAAATACTGTTTTTAATGACATCTTAAATTGGTTCTCCTCAAATGGTCTCTCGCTCAATGCAGACCCATTATATGAGGTTCCATACATCACAAAGTAATCCCAATGAAATTAACATAAAATGTAGAGATCAACCAATACAGAAAGTTGAAGACACAAAATTCCTGGGTGCTTACATAGACAGTAAATGTAATTGGTCAGTTCACATTCTTCATCTATGTAAAAAACTTAGCTCGGCAACATTTGCATTACGGGTAATTTCTTCAGTGGCTGAAGTTGACACTATTAAGGTTGCCTACTTTGGCTACTTCCACTCATTGATGTCATATGCTATCATATTTTGGGGGAACCAACCACTTGCAAAAAAAATTTTCACCATCCAAAAAAAAGCAATCAGAATAATGTGTGGGGTCCATCAAAGACACTCTTGCAGGCACTTGTTTCGGAAGATAGGTATCCTAACAACTGCCTCACAGTATATTTTTTCCTTGCTGACCTTTGTGTGCAAAAATTATTCCATCTACCAAGACAACAGTAAATTCCATGGTTATAACACCAGAAACAAAAACAATCTACATTTAGAAATGAAACGTCTCACTCTGGTACAAAAAGGAGTTTACAACTCCAGCATTAAGCTGTTCAATGCTCTACCACTACATATCAAATGTGTTCATACAGAACTGCCAAAATTTAAACAAGTTCTCAAAGGTTACCTGACAGAGAAATCTTATTATACTGTGGATGAATACCTGAAAGAAAATGTATACCATCACTAAACTTATTGTGTCTAGAAGTAGTTCAATTGATTTTATTGTGCATTTGGGCATTAGCGCACTTTTTGTAACAACAGATTGGCTGTGCATGTATTTACTCTTGTAGGCCTAATATCTGATTTAACTTTGTGCTCTTATCTTTAATCTTTATTTGAAACTCCTTTTTCTGTCAAATGGTAGTTATGTTATCTAGCTGACATTGTATCTGTTACTGTATTTATAGTATGTCTTACTTAAACTATGTACAATTTGCCATTGAATTGCCCTTGTATTTATTGTAAGTTTAAATTGAAACCTGTACAATTTGACACGTTCCATATCCTTGTGATTGACTCACTAACTGGATCTACGGAACAAGAAATAAATAAATAAATAAATAAATAGTATTATTTGTTTTTATTTTTGGAATGCAAACCTGTGAGATTCTGAACATAGCTGCTTTCTTCATTATTTCTATCACTTGGGTATGTACCAAGAATACACAAGTGCTTCACAAATACTGTGCTGAAAGCTCTCTACAACAAGCAAGGTACTACTGACAGTACTCTGTTTACTGCTTGCACTGGCATTAGAGCCTTTGAACCCAGACACTTCTTCAGCAATAGGAGTTTAAATAATCTCAGGGTAGAGATAAA
The DNA here is from genome assembly GCF_023864345.2 of Schistocerca serialis cubense. Taxonomy (NCBI): domain Eukaryota; kingdom Metazoa; phylum Arthropoda; class Insecta; order Orthoptera; family Acrididae; genus Schistocerca; species Schistocerca serialis. Next base: position 315,682,908 of record NC_064638.1, read on the forward strand.
TATTTAGGCACAGTTTTTTTCTTTTTATGGATATGTTAGTGAACCACACTAGTAGTGTTCTTGGAAGAGGATCCTTAAACAATATTTTAAAAGTGTGTGAGATTGGAGAGAGGGGCTGCAGATAAATTTACTCTTTCTCACTACCTCAACATTGACTGGAAAAATGAGATATTACATTTCATTTGTGAAAGTTCTGTACAGGACTTAACATTGTCTGTGAGTTCTACCAACCAGTTTCTGTGCTGTTAAGTCTACAAATGTAGTTATCTTACATTGTGTGATGTATTTTTTAGTCTTTTGTTCATTTGATATCACTTTATTTAATATCATAGACAACAAGTCCACTTCACCATTGAATTTATTTAATTTTATGGTACCAATAAGATGTTCATACAAAAATAGGCTCATTGAGATGGATTCAGTATACACAAAATTACAAATTTTTTAAATAAGCATATCCTCAAATAGTGTGAATTTTCCCAGTGTAGCAGTCACTGAAAGAACTCCCCTCCCCATATTGCTCAAAGGGTTTTATCCCCAACCATCTTCCCATGTTGCTTTTCTTTATTTCATGCATTATGCTTTCTTCAGATACAGGAACATCTGCAGAAAATAATCTGACTTTCTGTTACAGCTGTTTACTGGTGCTTCCTCTTACATGACAGCCATTGGTGGTCAAATGTTCAGCATCATCACATCCACTGTATATGATTTCAAAAGTTTCAATAAAATAGTTACTTTTGCTTTTACAATATGCATGGAGATGGCCAGAGATACAATATGCCTTGATAATTTATGTAATTATTGCCCAATTGCTAATTGAGATTCTTGCACATGCATCTGCACCTGCCTGAGGGCTGCCATTTATAGGTAATTACAAGAAATGAGGCAAATACTACAGCAACATGTTGAAAGATTACAGTTTCTGCTGTAAATAAGAGAAAAGTCAAAATCTGAAAAAATACTGACTTTCTTCATTGTGCAAGGGTCTTCGACTACCATGCATCTTGAGTGGAGCAGACGTCACTGACTCTTGACAGAATCCTTTTTTATTTTGTATCACACTACTCTACTAAAGGAGTAGCACCATTCCTCAAATACAGAATAACAATTTATTATTTCTTCATAAACATAGATGAATATGTACAAGCAGGACTGACCAGTCTCGTTCTCACACCTGAAACAATTGTATATCCTGTTGACATTTTTGTCAGCTCTACATTCCAGTCTTTGTATTCCTTGGGAGCTGCACACAGCCTGGGGTATCTCTGCTGCTGCTCTCTGTACTGCCCTTAGCTCAAAAGGAATATCTCAGACAAGAATACAAGAACCACAGACTACAAAAACAAAATAATTCTAAAAACAAAATAAAAATAATTATCTCCTTAACTAGAAAAACTCTAATTCTCAGCTCATTCTGGTTGTAGATTTTATTTTTTATTTATTTATTTATTTATTCATCCGTGGAACAATAAATATTGTATGGATGTCGTCAGTTTACAACACATGAGCACACATTTACATTTACAATGAAACAGGTTTCTCATATTTTGTGTATTTTTTATAACTAGTCATACACACATTTATAATTACATAATATTTTGCTGATAATGTCATATGTTGCTAATAATCTACATCCATGTTAAATATTCTTTTACAGTATAACAACTTTTACTTACTAAAAAGGTTTTAAGCTTTTGTCTGAAAGTGAGGGGCTCATTTATTTCTTTAATCTCTTGTGGTAATTTGTTATATAGTTTTATCCCATAATAAAATATACTTTTTTGCGTCATTACCTTGTTCTTTCTATCTAGATGGAGGTGGTGACAAGCTCTTGTTTCATGGTCATGTTATTACTATGTTGCTGTCATCAGCAAAAAGTATTTTTTCTCCATGTCTGATACTTTGTGGGAAGTCGTTAATGTATGTAAGAAACAATATTGGGCCTAATACACTTCCCTGTGGGACGCCTATATTCACATTTTCTGGGTCAGACAGGTGTTTTATAAGGGAATTGTTTGAACTCTGTTTTCCAAGTATGATTTGAACCACTTCTTTGTCACACCTCTTATTCCTATTTGCCCTAATTTATGAAGTAAGATTTTGTGGTCAACTGTATCAAAGATCTTGGACAAATCTAAAAAGAGACCACTTACATTTTCACCTTTGTCCAGTGCTTCTAAAATTACTTTAGTGAACTGTGCTATAGCAGATTGTGTGCCTTTTCTGGGCCTAAAACCAAATTGGTCATTGGAAAGAAGATTATATTTATTCAGGTAATTTAGCAGTCTCTTTTTGACTAATATTTCTATTATTTTAGAAATGATAGACAGTATAGAGATCGGCCTGTAGTTCTCTACATTTTCCACATCTCCGTTTTTAAGGATAGGTATAACTTCTGCTTGTTTTAGGTACTCCGGAAAGTATCCAGATTCGAAAGATTCATTAATTATGTCTGTTAATGGGCCCTTTATGGAGTCTATACAATCTTTAATTACGCAGACTGGGATTTCATCAAGTCCTACTGAAGTTTTATTTTTTAGTTGGTGTACTACTAGTGCCACTTCCCTTTCTGTAGTTGGCAAGAGCACCATTGAGTTTGTTGGCTGGTTCTGAGTAGGTAAATCATATGTATCTGGAAATTTCTGCTGTAATTTTTTTGCAATGCTACTGAAATATGAGTTTACAAAATCAGCTAATTTTTTAGGGTTACCTACTGGTACATCTTTGCTGTTAATATGTGAATTGAAGTCCTTTTTAGCAGAGTTAGATGTTTCCTGTTTGACGATGTTCCAGGTTGCTTTGCTCCTGTTTTCAGCTTCAAGTAATATTTTGTTGTTTGAAAGTTTTTTTTGCGGCTAGCAACACCTTTCTGTATATTTTCCTGTACTTTTTGTAGAATTGCAGAACTTCTGGGATAGATTGATTATTTTTTATGGAGTTGAGATATCTAAGAGTTTCTGAGGATTTTTTGATACCTGTAGTCACCCATTGATTTCTCTTTTAGTTTTAATTTGATAAAGAGTTTTGGGAAACATCTCTTCAAATCTGAGTTTAAAAATTGACATGAACTTGATAAATTTCTGATTTGCATTGGTTTCTGCATAGACTTCCCTCCAATCTTCATATTCTAGCTGGAATTTAAACTGATAGAGGGCTGATTTGGAAAACATTCTTTTGTATGTACAAAGTTTAGCAGGAGTTTCTACATGAATGTTAGTTTTTAAGATCTGGCAGAGGTGGTCTGATAGGCCCAGGTTTTGGACAACAATATGACATTTTTTACTCTCAATATCTGTAGCTACATGATCTGTAGATGAGGAGGATTCTTTCGTTATTCTAGTTGGACAATTAACAAGGGAGGATATTCCATAACAGCTTAGAATATTCACATATATGTAGCTAGCCTTATCAGGCTTCATCATATTAATGTTTAAGTCACCACAGATAATTACATTTGCTTTTGGTCCAGAAACCTTGTCTAACCTTTGATTCAGTTTTGAGAAGAATATATCAGTGTCTCCACTGGGAGAGCGGTACACACAAAATATGACTAATTTTTTTGCTATGCGAGGTCCTATTATTTCAACAGCGGAAAGTTCGAAATGTTTGTCCTCACCTAGATCTAAAAGATCATATCTAACTTTAAATGACATACCTTTTTTTACATAGATACATGAACCTCCACCATTCATTGAGATTCTGCTATAGTAACATGCAAGGTCAAATGAGGCTAATGCAATGTGTTCAATTTCCTTCCCTTTGCACCAGTGTTCAGTGATACACAAAATTTGGCTATCAAAATTTTCCAATTCTACTTCTAGCTGTTGTGCTTTGTTCTTTATGGCTTGAATGTTTTGGTGAAACACTGTTAGGCATTTGTTTTCACTTATCTTGGTGGCGCCTTTCCCTTTAGACCTGATGCTAAAAAATCCTTTAGATGAGCTGGTGGCATGGTTATTCTTCTGTTGATGACGGTGGAGGTGAGTCTGTTGCCAGTTAGACTTGGAAGTTGGTGTATCTGAAGGTATCTGCCTTATGTTAGTCTTGTAACTGAGGCCGGGTACCAAAAATCCTTGTTGTAGATTCCTCTGCTTGCAAGCATTTATCTCTTTCCCTGTTACGTGCTGTTGTTCACTGCTTTGCCCCAGCAAAAATCCTGGCTTCTCTAGGGTGGCTGCCTCCTTCTGGTGTGATGACTGCTCCTATTACCACTGCTGCTGCTGTGTCCTGTTGCAGTGAATGCCAGTGATTCTGGTTGCTTGGTTATTGATGTTGGAACTACTGCTTCTGATGTTGCTGTGACTGCTAATGATTCTGGTTGGTTGGTTTTTGATGCTGTAACTATTGCTTCTGTTGTTAGTTCTGCTGCTGCTAATGTTGGTTCAGTAGTAGGTTCTTCTGTTCCTACTGTTTTTTGGATGGTCCATTTGCGTGCTGCTCCTGTTTTTGCTGGTGTTTCTGCTATTGGAGATTTATACCATCCCAGTTCAGTGGCTGTCACTTTGTAATTGCATTTAATTGCTTCCCTTATTAAGTTTCCTAACCTGGCCTTTCCATTTCTGTTAAGGTGAAGCCCATGTTTCGTAAAACATTCTCTGTCAAGTGTGCTTGAGTCAATTAATTTTGCATTGCTGAATAGCCTACAACTACTTTTAAGTTTCGCATTAATTTTGTGAATTTCCTTATTCACACATGACCATTCAGGTAAATCATGCCTGTGGGTAAAGTTCACCAGTAAAATGTTTGTATTTGACAGTACTAGCAAAAGACTCAAGAGCAATTTATACATTTTCATAGCATTGTTTTCGTAAATGTCTTTAGCTCCTGCACAGATTACAACACTGTCCTGCTTGTCATAGTTATATTTTACAATGTTTTTTGTCACTTCTTTGAAACCAGCACCTGGTTTAACCATGCCTGTGACTGTCGTTGATTTAATATTTACTTGCAGTTCTTGAGAAATTCCTTTGGCGTGACTGTCTCCAAAGATGTCGACTTTTGATTCTTTCTTCTTTGTCACACACGTTGGTTTTTGTTTATTTGTATTTTCACTTTGTTGCAAAACGTCATATTTGTTTTTATCGCAAAATGTGACAGATTTTATGGAGTTTGTTATTCTTTTAGTGGACAAGGGATTACCTTTTAGCGACACTTTTATCCACTCTGACGTTGTTTCACTGTCTGTCATCACTTCACTAGCGTTTTGCATATCCTTATTGCAGGCATCACTACTATTCGACAGAACACTGTACCTGTTTTTATATGTAATTATAATTTCATTTGCTGCCTTTGATGCCTGTCTATTGCTTCCTTTCCACTTCTCATAACTCACCAGGTTCCCATTTTGTGGCTTTATTGTTTTATCATTTAGAATATGGCGCAACTTCTTCAGCTCACAGTTTTCATTAGTTATATGCGAAATCTCACATCTTAGAACATCTACAACTTTTTGTAAACTTGAAATGCGTTCATTTAGTTTTTCGATTTCGCTTTTACAGTTTTCACAGGATTCCTTTTGAAGCTATACAATATGCATATAAAATCAACATATGTAAGGAAGACTTTGTGTCCTCACACATGCAATCCCTTGTGAATGAACTAGCAGGAAAGAGAGTAAAAAAGAAAAGCAGACAAACATACATGAGAGAGAAATGCTTTTACAATATTGTAAAACAATAACTCAAGTTATGAACACCCTGGACTCATCATTTAAGTTTTCAGTTTGTCTCTGAAGACAGTAAGTCGACCTTTTATTTATTTATTTCACATTTTTACGCCTTTCAGGAGTAACAAACTGCTGCAGTCGTAGTCCGAAACATTTGTACCTTTACAACCTTAGTTGATCAGTCTATGTATCACTTTAAATACTTCAGTTACATAGTAAATACATTAAACAAATATTAGAACACAAGATCTCAGTTTGCATTTGCATGCAAAGACTTGCATAATGCTTTTTGTGGTGACATTATGAAGTGTAGTTGCCATTATAAAATTCACTATTATCACGCCCAAAACCAAATAAAATGTCTTATACAATAGGAAATGAAATGTCATAAATGATTTATGTCACGTGAATGTTAATTTGTCATAACCCATTCCTGATAAAACTTCTCTAAGTTAGAAATAATATTTATTGACTTGTAACATGGTTATACACTCCTGGAAATTGAAATAAGAACACCGTGAATTCATTGTCCCAGGAAGGGGAAACTTTATTGACACATTCCTGGGGTCAGATACATCACATGATCACACTGACAGAACCACAGGCACATAGGCACAGGCAACAGAGCATGCACAATGTCGGCACTAGTACAGTGCATATCCACCTTTCGCAGCAATGCAGGCTGCTATTCTCCCATGGAGACGATCGTAGAGATGCTGGATGTAGTCCTGTGGAACGGCTTGCCATGCCATTTCCACCTGGCGCCTCAGTTGGACCAGCGTTCGTGCTGGACGTGCAGACCGCGTGAGATGACGCTTCATCCAGTCCCAAACATGCTCAATGGGGGTCAGATCCGGAGATCTTGCTGGCCAGGGTAGTTGACTTACACCTTCTAGAGCACGTTGGGTGGCACAGGATACATGCGGACGTGCATTGTCCTGTTGGAACAGCAAGTTCCCTTGCCGGTCTAGGAATGGTAGAACGATGGGTTTGATGACGGTTTGGATGTACTGTGCACTATTCAGTGTCCCCTCGACGATCACCAGTGGTGTACGGCCAGTGTAGGAGATCGCTCCCCACACCATGATGCCGGGTGTTGGCCCTGTGTGCCTCGGTCGTATGCAGTCCTGATTGTGGCGCTCACCTGCACGGCGCCAAACACGCATACGACCATCATTGGCCCCAAGGCAGAAGCGACTCTCATCGCTGAAGACGACACGTCTCCATTCGTCCCTCCATTCACGCCTGTCGCGACACCACTGGAGGCGGGCTGCACGATGTTGGGGCGTGAGCAGAAGACGGCCTAACGGTGTGCGGGACCGTAGCCCAGCTTCATGGAGACGGTTGCGAATGGTCCTCGCCGATACCCCAGGAGCAACAGTGTCCCTAATTTGCTGGGAAGTGGCGGTGCGGTCCCCTACGGCACTGCGTAGCATCCTACGGTCTTGGCGTGCATCCGTGCGTCGCTGCGGTCCGGTCCCAGGTCAACGGGCACGTGCACCTTCCGCCGACCACTGGCGACAACATCGATGTACTGTGGAGACCTCACGCCCCACGTGTTGAGCAAGTCGGCGGTACGTCCACCCGGCCTCCCGCATGCCCACTATACGCCCTCGCTCAAAGTCCGTCAACTGCACATACGGTTCACGTCCACGCTGTCGCGGCATGCTACCAGTGTTAAAGACTGCGATGGAGCTCCGTATGCCACGGCAAACTGGCTGACACTGACGGCGGCGGTGCACAAATGCTGCGCAGCTAGCGCCATTCGACGGCCAACACCGCAGTTCCTGGTGTGTCCGCTGTGCCGTGCATGTGATCATTGCTTGTACAGCCCTCTCGCAGTGTCCGGAGCAAGTATGGTGGGTCTGACACACCGGTGTCAATGTGTTCTTTTTTCCATTTCCAGGAGTGTATGTGGAGGAACTGAGGAATGGTTTAATTACTACTCAATCCTAATGCTATCATAGTTAATACTAGTGTAGACGTTTTACATCTCTTTCATTATAATGTACATCCTAAAGCATGCATGACAACCTCATAACCGAGAACAGACTCCTTATCTAGGGTCTGCTACTTAACTAACTCTACACATGCAGCAATATCAAATACCTTTATTAGTATTGGAACCCTTATAGGGAAGAAAAAAAAAATTTTTTTTTGTTTTTCTTCATGGGTTTGCTGTCCAATTTAATACCTCGTTTTTAGAGTAGTTCAGTTCTAACATTCTCAAAATCTTCACTCATAATGTAATCACCTTTCTCTTGCTGCCTCTCAGGGAGGGCACATAAAACAACATACATCATTTTATTAATACCATAGTAGTGTCATCATATATTAGCCTTACCTCTACCCCACTGTTATAAACAATGGGTTACCATCATTATATCAACCCTGCTATTTCCATATTATTTAATTGAAAACTGCCTGATAAGCTTGTTACACCTGACAATTTTGAAAAAAAGAGGATGGTCAGTTAATCTCTGTTTGGTCATAAATCCGGGGTATTATACATGCTCTTTTCTTTGCTGGTTGTTTGATTGTTGGGTCAGTTAATATTACTGCCATTGCATGTGGTATCCTGGTTATCATGAATGGCCCTTCCTACAGTGGGTAAAACTTGCTCGTTGTCCTTCCACACTTGTCACTTCTCTTGCGACTTCTGACCAAGACTACACCTCCCACTCTGTATAATATAGGGGTGCCTTTTTCCCATATCCTTTTCAGCTTCTTTAGTCATCCCTACTTTAATATTCTTTGTTGACATTGACTGGAGGACAGAGTTTTCTTGTGGCCACATATCATTCCAGGAAATCTTCCCCTTCTACTTCTTGTCCTATTAACTCTGTTGATGAAACCTTAGTGACCATGTGTGGCAATTCATTCAACACTAATCCCAATTCAATTACTAATTTTGTACACTTTAGTCACACAGTAAGCTCAGAAAAAATGCCCCAGTTCACGCGTAATCCTTTCTGACAGATTACTTTGTGGATGGTAGTGCAAGATCAAAATATGGTTTACATTCTGCCTGACCAAAAACTCTTTGAGGTTCTTGGATGTAAACTGGCTCCCATTGTCCACTAACAGTTTCTTAGTTTTTACCAACTTGTTTAAAATAGTGACCTCACAATTTACTTACTATGCTATTGTTTGTAGCTTTTCTTAGAGGGTACAACTTTGACCAACATTCTAAAATGACCAGGATGTATCTCATTCCTCCCCAGCCTTTATGCATTGGGACAGAGAAATCCAGTGCCACTAACTCCCTAATTTCTTCTGGAACAAAGGGATACAGCAATGTGTGTACTTCTGAAGTATTTATTTTTACTTTTTGGCATATCTCACAGGAGTATAATATTTTCTTCACCTGCCGATTCATGTTTTTAAAGTATCAATACTTTTTCATGTCCATGATACTTTTCTGTAGTCCAAAGTATGCATAACCTAAGTGTACGTACCAAGTAAGTAATTCAGTGCTATCTTTGGTGGTGCATAGTAACAATTTATCTGTTTTGTTGTTCTTATGAAACAAAATTCCTTCACGTATCTTCTAATTTTCATCCTGATCTGAGTTGCTTTGTTGTACACCTTTAATGTGTCTATTTAAACTACTATTTTGCTGCTGTAGATTTGTTAACATATGACTGAGTGTTTGAATATCTTTTTCATATTTATCAATTTTCAAGAAATATGTAGCAAATGTTCCTCTGCCCTTTACATCCTGGTTTGATTGTAAGTCAACAGATGGTCTTGATAAGGCACCTAGTACAAAGTTGTCTTTTACTTTCTTGTGCCTAATGGAAAATTTAAATTCCTTCAAGAACAGAGACCATCTAGTGAGTTTACTGTGTAAAAGTCTGCAGTTTATTAGGAAGATTATTGCATTATGGTCTTTATGAATTACTGTTTCGTTGCCTGTCAATGAGTATTTAAACTTGTGAAAACCCACGCTACAAGTAATGTCTTTTTTCATTGATAGTATAATTACTTATTTTCCTGTGCTCTACTGTGTACTGCATGTGTTCCTGAAATATGCAGCATCCCAGACCATAGTTGGATGCATCTGCTGATAGTTGGAATGGTAATGTGAAGTGTGAGTGAAGTAGTATAGGTGAATTTAATAAGTTTTCCTTATAGTGTTAAACTGCTCTGTACAATGTTCATCCCAACTCCAGGATGTGTTTGCTATTAATAATTTTAATAAGTGTGGTGCATTCAGTACTGCATGTGGAAAAATTTTTCTATAAAATTCTACCATTCCTAAATTAGACTTTAGTTGCCTTTTGTTTGAAGGTTCTGGACAGAGTTCAGTAGCATCTAGTCTATGTGGACCCAGTTTTATTCCTTTCATACTCACTGTGTGTTCCAAAAACTTCATCTCATTCCTAACAAATTGTGATTTTCATAGTTTAATTGTAATTCCATGTGATGTCAGTCTATTTAGAAATTCGTGTAGCATTTTTAAGTGTTTGTTCCATTTAGTAGATACAACTACAATGCCATCAATGTAAATTAAAATCTTATCTCTTAAGTCATTGGCTTTGCCCAGGATTTTGTAAACACGAAAATTGGAACGTTTAGTCCAAAAGGTAAAACCTGATATTGGTATGATTGTCCTTAAAATAGAAAAACTGTTTACTTTCTAGTCTTTATGAAGTTTTATTTGCAAATATCCATCACTGATATCCATTGTGCTGATGTATCTTGCCCCTGTAAATGTGGTTAACATTTCTTCTATTGTAGGTGGTTTCTCTCTTTCAGGTTCAATTATTTTACTAGCACATCTTGCATCTAATACTTGTCTCACAATTCTATCGGTTCTTTGACTACAACTAAGGGGTTGTTACAGCAACTTTCAGAAGATTCAATGATTAATCATCCTGTCACTTTCCTTTTGTACTTGCATTTTCATAGGAACATGTATGGAATATGGTCTTGTATAGAATGGATTGTGTGGCTTAATCTTTAGAGTAGAAACAAAGTGTTTTATAAGTCGTGGGCTCAATGAAAAACATGTATGTGACTACTTAATAAAGATGCCATCTTCTTTTTCTTGTTTGTTTTGAGATTTTCTGATCTACTCATCTTGTTAACTGTATCCTCTTGATTTACCAGTAGGTTGTTATCATGTACTTTTTTGTCATTATCAGTGACTAGGTTAGCTCCTGCTACTGATGTAAGATTCACCTCTCGAATAGTCACTGGATCATATTTTAATGTGACTGTGTTTCTGTCTTGTCCATAAGGAAATCATACTGAGCTCATTTGAAAAATCTAATGTAACCGTGTGCAAGCTAGTCTATTCTGAGAACAGTTGGTATATTTAATCCTGCACCTAGAAACGTTGGGTACTTGTGTATATCCACTCAATACAAATGTAATCAAGAATTCTTCATGAATTGGTTTGCTTATGATTAAAGTTATCCCTGTGATTTTAACTCCTGTTACAAGCACTCTTGGAAACATATGTAACATATAGCGTTGTTTGAAAGACCCATAGTCTACTACACTAATATCGCTACCAGAATCATGAGGTATTCTTATTGGTGTATGCCTGACTATTCCATTAAGTTTTGGTTGAAAATGTTACTTAACAGGTTGTGTTCTTTTTTCTAAGAGGTCGTCTGTTAATGTATTTTCAGTGTAATATCTTATTAAACTAGCAATATTATTGTTAAATATTGTACCTTGGTGTTCTGTATCATTGTTACCATATCCTTGCCTATATCCTGTTCTGTTATCATCTTGACAACTGGACCTTCTGTACAGAATACTCACATTATTTTCTCTTGTCCCCCATTGTCCTCTATTGTAACACCCATTTGTCATGTTGTGTTGGTGAGCGTTGTTGCTGTTGTTATTTGATTGCCATCTCTCTGATTGTCTCTCAATGGTGTCTCTCTGTTCTAAATATTCTAGTAAATTATTAACATTACTCAAATCTTGGTCCAAAAGTTTGTCTCTTACTCTCCATGGGAGGAGGCTGAAAACTACATTTAACAAAATTTTCTCTCATGTACGATCATCTAAGTACTTAGCCTTATTAATGTGCCACTCAGCAAAATTCCTGTATACTTTCCAAGAGTTATTATTGTATGGTTTTAAACACAACAGTTCACAGCCATAACTTTTTCATTCCCGATGTCTCCAGTACTTTGATTTGAAGGCAATTTCAAATCTTGGTAAGTTCTAAAGTTTTCCAATAGTAGCGTTCCCCATTGCGGACCAATATCCATCATATGGCTTATGACAAATCTTATTTGATTATAATCTGTCCATGTTTCTGGTTTTTTGGTAACATACCTTTAAATGATTTCAAAAATAAAATGGGGTGTATCTTTCCTGGTGGCGTGAATTTCAGAAACTTGTGATTTATTCCTTTACTTAATAAAGTACTGAAATCATCACAACTGTTACTTACTAACTTACCCGTCATTATCAGATCTACAGCCTCTCTTGTTAGTTCTTGTCCTTTATAATTAATCTGTAGTACATTGTTAGTAGTAACTAAGAATTGGTCATTATTATTAACTGTTGACAGTCTATTACCTATGACTGTGGTTATGGAAGGTATGGATTTATTCTAAAAAAAAAGGTTCCATAGGTTTACTGTTTGTGTCCTTAAGTCTGGTTGTTTTTTTGTTCAACTTCTAGCTTTTGTAATGTTGGTTCTGATTCCTTAATGATAGATGATACCGTATTACATTAATATTCTTGTTTGTAGTCTTCTGTAAGATGTCTTTAGTGTGCAGTAAATCTCCCTCTAAAATTTGAATTCTTTGTATTAAACTACCTAGGTAAGATTTTAGTTTATGTACATGTTCCAGTTTGCCCTCTACTTTGTCCTCCACGATACCCAGCTGTTCTCCAGTTCAGCAACTTGATTGAATCCTAAGTCTAATCATTTTTCCAAGCTGCCCATTCTGCCATTAAGTTGAGATGCATAGTTTCTTATCGATGCTATCTACTCTGTTCTCAATTTTTGTGAATTATTGTCTATTTCTGTAAATCTGTTATTCATTAAGGCAAATTGCTCTAATAATAACTGCATAAACCCTTCCATGGTGAGATTGTTCTCTATTAAAGCTGTGTCAAGCTATTTGTTTATAGCTATATGTCTAGAATCCAGAAATGAGTATATATGTTGGTTACGACTACACTTCACCTAATGTTCAGACTATAGTTCTTACATTCCTGTTTAAAAATTTCTATGTCGTATTTTACACAAACACCTTTCCAGTCAAAACAATTACTGCAAAAAAATCACTGCACTTTACACTTGTCAGACGTATTTTTGTCTTGTTGAATTTGTCGGCTGCTGTTGCTGCTGCCATTGCAAAGTGTGGAAATTGTTGTCAGTTGTTAAACTCTTTATTGTATCACAACAAATTGCTCATGTACTGTCCAAAATATTTGGTAGTGTCGAAATATTTATATTTGAACACTGTATTTGTGACCCATCTATATAATTCTCATTTCCTTCATATGAATGTTTGATGTTTATTTGCTTAGCAACTCATTATGTAACACATAGCTAAGCTGTATTTCTTCAGTTATTCAGTTGATAAAGCCTTGTTACAACATTAAAACTGGTCAGCATTTTTTTTTTTTTTTTTTTTTTTTTTTTTTTAAGTATGGTAGTATTGCATTTTAAAGTTGTGCAACTTTGGGTAGTATAGTTCCAGTGCACTACTTGTAATTATACAGCATGAATTTTCTTCTTTTTTATAATAATTAGTCCGTATTTGTTCTTGATATTCTTCGCTGTCTTATTAGCACTAATTGACTGATTGAATCTTCTGGCTGCATTGTATTCACGTTGTTAAAAGGACAGGAATTCCAATACAACATTATTTTTGACAGTTTTTGTAGCATAGACTTTGTTCGTGTGGCAGTATTCTTCACTAAAATTCGCCATGTGCTAGGGTCTTTGACTATCTTGCGTTTTCAGTGGAGCAAACATTGGCTGACTCCTGACAAAATCATTCTAAAAACGAAATAAAGGTAATTGTCTCCTTGACAAAAAATACTCTAATTCTCAGCTCAGTCTGCTTGTTTATTTATTTGAAGCTACACAACATGAATATAAAATCGACATATGTAAGAGAGAGTTTTTATCCTTACAACTGTTTCTTTGAACTATTCTCTAATTATGTTGATAATCATTTCTGTCATACAAATTAGAACAGCAGCATATTGTTTAATTATTCCTGCTGTGTGGTATAGTCATTCAATTGGTTCAGTATTAATTAGTTCTCAGAAGGTACAGGATACGTTTTATGAATAGCCTTATACATTTCTTGAACTAGAAATGGTTTTCATGTCTGCTAATACTTCAAGTTGATTTGAAATACCTAGTTACACCATAGTTCAAATTGCATGTTAAACTGTTTGGGTGGGTCAGATCTGAGAGAGGTGGAAGGTAACATCCAATAAAACTATGGATGAAGAAGCATTGTGGTGTGCAAGCTGCCTGAAGTCAATGACTTTTTACTATTTCTTATTATTCAGACACTGTAGTGTATATCTCTGGTAACATTTCAGAACATTGTGACAAGTGCATTTTTGCATGTATTTCACTGGATATCAATCATTTTTCTTTATTCTATAAAATTCATCTGCCTTACAGCTATGTTTTTATATAAAGATTAAATGAAATAGAGTAGCTCAAAAACTCATTGTTCAATGCAATGCAAATATGATAGGAAATGCTAGTTTTTCAAGAAAATTCTTTCTACATCAGGCAAAGACACTTGAAAAAATAAATAGAAATTCAACCAGAATGCATGTGAAGAGAGAGGAAGACAACAGGAGAAAAGAAGAGTGCGTGGGCCAGATCTTTGATACTTGTGTCCCTTGAACCCAGTCGTAGGTTCTACCTAAACCATATCCTGTCATCTACATGCTTCCAGAGAAGCTCAAGACGATTCTCTTTATGTTTTAGTTGCTAGCTTAGAGTGCATACTAAACATGAGCTTGTGGTTCTGGTGTAATGTATTTTGCTGTTGCATGGTAGGTATACATCTGAGTCATGTGTAGCAGTATTTCTAAGAGATACAAACAGTGGGAAGAGAAACACTTGTAAATATGATAAAAACTACAAATGATTCAGAATAATGCGGAGTGTATATTCACCCAACTACCTGCCTTGTCACATTTTTCCCATACTCTGTGGATCACACTCATCACCTATAATCTGTAACTGAGTTGTTCTTTATTCTTGAATTCTCATTGCATTAGAAGCATATGTCTTATTCATACAATTGTGTTCTTTGCAAGTCAGTTTTTTATTCTTTATTTTCACTTTCATATTTTTATTTTTTGCTGTGAAAATGTAGTAGTATAACCCTATGGGTTCTTCAGTTTCTGGTAGTATACTAAACAGCTGAACTGATTTCAGAGCCGATTCCACTCCTCCAAGTTTAATGATGAGCGAGTTCAGCTGTGGCTCACCCAAGAAATTAGCAGGTCTATTGGATTCGCAAATGGCTACCTCAAGAGGAGAATTAATGAGGCTCGAAGAAATAAAGAAATTGCAGGTTTGATATTCTATCTTGGTAAATGATGTGTTACTATGTTTCATTTTTTATGAAGTTGCTCGTAAAATGAGTTGTTTGTTGAAAATGTGTCCACCAAATAATCATGGAAGAAGGCACATATTATTCATGTTACATACAATTATGAAATGAAGATTTTCTTCTAAATAATGTATGTAGGCATAACATCATGCTATAAGGTATCAATGGATCTAAACAAGCAAAAATATTTCAATTTACAAACCATACACTTCTTTCTCTCCAAGACTAGTAAAAATAGAATCTGAAAATTACTGAACTTATTTGCCTGAGCAATAGTAAACATTGTCTTCCAGTGTAATCACTCATTTATAGGTTCACACAATAATTTTAAAAATATTCATTTCACCTTCTAGCTCATGATGCTTGTTATTGGTTTTACAGCCACTGTTGGTTGTTACAGTGTATTGATTTTTCCACACAAAGTAGGCTCCAGTTTATAGGAAAATACGTTGTAATTATTGAATTAATAGTATTTAAAATTTCCCTCATTGCCACCTGTTGTTTCCCCATTACAAGTGACTCTATGGTTAGGACATCAGCAACTGGGGTAGTACCTTTTGTATAAAGAACTCTGAAAACAGCTATATCTAGAACCAGTTTTATTTCTTGTTGTTTAGATATACACCTGATGATGTGGCTGTAAGCCACAAAACCAGTAGTGTGTAAATAAAATTGGTTCGACATACTGTTGCTTGCGGAGTTCTTGCTATAAAGTATTATCCCTATATTGCCAACACAAACTGGTAAAAAAAAAAAATTTGCACCACTTCCATACCTTTGAGTGCGTGTGGGCTGAAATTCAAGGCAAGTAGGGAATGATAGAATAAGCCTTATGAATTGAATGATTTACTTGGGGGTGGGGGGTGGGAACAATTGTGGACTTAGCTCATAGTTGCCTGCACCAGGATTGAGTTTTTGTGCATTACTATCCCTGTCATTCTAGTAAAACCAGCCAATACTCTTAAAGAGCAGTAGGAGACCTTTACTAGTTCTTTATTAGGCACAATTTTGTCAGGGCTTGATGACCCAAAATTCCGTATCTTTTGGTCTCCAGTGCTTTGAATTGGAAGATTAAATGTTATGTGGTTTGGGCCTGCTCACCACGTAGTCTACACTTACTTCTCTATACCCATCATGTGCAGGTGTTTCTTGAAGTTTATATAGCTAGTCATTAAACCTACCATAATTTTAATCTTTCTCCTGTTCAAGCTCAGGATTGAACTTCTCTTAAAACACAGCTTTGGCACCATTAGCTTGCCTTGTTTTTGGATTTGGATCTTCGTCCAATATTCTGATTGTTGCCTCCTAAACCAAACGCATTGTGGAGGCCCCAATGGTTTGGTGATTCTGTGGAAGTCTAGCAGCAAAGCACTGCAGATGTTAGAGGTAGCTGACGGGCACAGACTGAGCAGGGTAGTGCAGTGACTAGCACACTGGACTTGAATTCAGGAGAACGACGGTTTGAACCAATGTTCAGCCATTCTGATTTAGATTTTCCATGATTACCCTGAATCGCTTAAGGCGAATCCAACCTTGTGCTCCTCTCTAATGGCCTTGTCAACAGGCAGGCACAATATTTCAGCATATTACTTTCAGCAACAAAGCTCTTTATTCATTCAGAGATGGGACAGGCTTGGCACTGAATTCCTGGGGTCATAGTGGAAAGGCACTGCCTCGGCAGGCCAAGCCAGGCAATTGTTACACCTTGAGCCCATGAAATAATTGTCCCTTCTGTGGCCCAAAGCAGTACAAAATCATGAGAACTGAGCTGTTGACTTGTATATAAACATACCAATTTCAGGTAAGGTATGAACAGTCCAACAGTGCCTGTAGGGATGAGGAGGTTACACTGGATGACAGGCAGATGAGGCTCAGCCAGCAGCTGCCATTATTTTGGGCCTTTGTCATCTCTTGTACTGATTCCTCTCCTGAGACTTAGTACTGTACCACTGAGCGGCACCTCTTCCTGGCCCACTGCAGGAGCAACATCCAGTGGTCAGTGGGCCAACTCTACATGTTGCCACCACCCACCTGTCTTCATTGGTGTGGGCACTGTGGTGCCTCATATCATCTCTCCATGAAGATGGCTTTCCCTGCCAGCATTCTGTCCAACTGCAGCACAACTGATGCTGCCAGTTTGCTGCATGATCTGCCATAATGGCTCACATGTTGCTAAGCTGAACATAGGTTTCAGCAATCATGGGTGCATGTCGCTGTCACAGACCAACCGCCCTGGTGTACTTCATTAGGTGCCAGAAGTGCTAATTTCATCTCCAGTGGTTATCAGATGATCTGACATTCACACAGGAAAGCATCACAACTGCAGCAAACAGTACCATCACAGTGAGGTGACTGAGAAAACTGTTGTTCTGCTTGCTGATGTGGAAGAGATGCGGTCTAAAAGAGAAGTACAGTGTAATTTCAGAGTTACGTTGTGCAGCTGATGTATCGTGTTTTGCCGTCTGTGGAATCTGTGTCAGTAGTGTGTTGGATGTGCCACCATTATGGACATGCAACCAGAAGTGTACAGAATCTAGGTGTTTGATGACAAAGCATAAATGGTCTATAATTCTTAGTGTGTGAGTAGCTGTGGACGTGGAAAGTGTCTATTTTGTTGTGAATAATAGTTACAGACTTCACAGTAGTAGAGCGAGAGACACACGGCATGTTCAAACCCGAGGCAGTACAAGTATTACTAGATAAAATAGAGTTTTTAGTGGCTGAGAAGTTGGAATTAGAGGACAAGTTCTAGATAGGGATGAATAGTTAGCATCTGTGTGGCTGTCTTTACCTGAAGTGGTTAGACATATGAATTAGGGGAGACATACGACATATCATAATGAGTGTGGACAGGTACCCCAGAAGATCCTAAATTCTGCTGTTAGATTAGCAACTGAATTCTAGAAAACTGACATAGCAGCTAGTGTACATAATAAACATGGGATATTCTCCAATAATGTGAAATATTATAACTGGTATCAAACAGGACACATTCAGAGGCAGTGTTGGTAGCCTCAGTGGGATAGGAAGGATGGTTATCAGCAGCAGAGTAATGGAAACACCAATAAGGACAAACAAGGAGGTAATACAAAAGTGTTAAAACAGGGTGTACACATGCCCAAGAAAAAAAATCCCATATTTTTCCTGGATGTCCCGGTCAAAAATATACATTTTCCATGTTAAGTGACAGAATACTTTCTCTTGGAACCATAAAACTTATCAACCCCTTGAATGGTTAAGGTTTTAAACACTGACATAGAATTCCTGGTGCTTCAGAAAACAACCCCCCCTCCCCCCCCCCCCCCCCCCACACACACACACACACCACCACCACCACCACCACCACGAGGTGCTTGTGTGTGCACTTGTTTGTTGTTGGAAATGGTGCATTTGCTTTGCAAAATAAGTTTATTTTGGTTTTCTTTCCTTCGTTTATGTTTTATTGCTGCAGTGTTATTCTGCAATAGAGGACTAAAGTAAAATTCTTTGTTACAATGTCAGTTCTTACCAGTCAGAACTACAAAAATTTAACTGAAAACTAAAACAATGAAAAATTTCCAGAGTTCTAAAACATTCCTGGGTTTTTCCCTGTTTTCTCCCAGATGAAAAAATTCCCGTGTTCCCAGATTTGCCGGTTGTCCTGAGTTATATACACCCCGTAAAAACACCAAAGCAAACCCCAAGTCCACTCAGTGGTGTTCCTGTAAAATAGATGCAGCGAGTATCTGTGCAGAAGTGGAGTGTGCTGTAATAGTGGGTGTGAAGAGCATTAAATTTAAAGTTCTGTTGAACACATGGGTACATGTGTTCAGTAGTGAATATGTATCTTCTGGATTGAAAATAATTGAATCGACCATGCTATAGGTTGTGTGGGGTAGAAGATTCTGCTGGGAGATCAATTGGATTGTTCGAATTAAGTTTTCGAGTTTATGTGGTTCAATTTGAACAATGTGTGGAAGTGGTGCATCATGCAAGTGGTGATTATTGGATGATCTTAGGGTTACACTTTTTGAATGAGCACCATGCCAAAATTGAGCTGTCTTTAAGGATCACACTGTCTGTACTGCATATGAGACCACTAAAGCTTGTTTGCATAACATTCTGCCTGATGGCATCAGAAAGTCAGTTTGGGTGAGTCTGGAGCCAGACTTACCAGTTGATGTGTTGTGTGTGGTACAACCACTGAAAGTGAGTGATGTATTGAATACTTTGCAGTGTCTTGTTAGAAGGAGCATTGTACACATACAAGAGGGAGATGGCTGGAGACTAGTACCAATGAATCTGAATAATTTTAACAACGAGGAAATAAAATTAATGAAGGGAATGATTACACAAGAGGGAGATGGTGGGAGAATGGTACCCATGAATCTGTACAATTTTAACACCAAGGTGATAAAGTTAATGAGGGGAATTATTATAGCAATTTGGACATCAAGAATTGCTACTGGCAACACCCATGAAGCGACATTGAATACTGATGGGAAATGAAGCACCAGTGTACCGTAAATCATATTGGTTGTCCCATTATTTGCAGCTGATTATGGAAGAATTTATGGACCAGGAGTTAGCCAATGCAGCCTGTGGGATAATAGAAGAAAGCATTGGTCTAGCATGTGGTGCTGCTGTTGTGGTTGTGTTGAAGAAATCAATAGATCAATATAGGTTTTGCTGTGAACATAGGAATCTTAACAGTAAAATGGTGACAGATGCATACCCCGTTCCGAACAATTTTGGACAGTGTCTTTATTTTTCCACTATGGACTTGGGAAGCGAATACCATCAGATAGATGTAACTCTGGAGAACCAAACACAGACAGCATTATTGATCCCCTGAGGTCATTATCAGTGTAGAAGGATGCCATTTTGATTAAAGAATGTTCCAGCTACATTTCAGTGTTTACTAGATGGGGTCTGAGGGGATTAAGACCTATCTGGATCTTGTAATTGTGTTTCCAGAATGTATGGATGAACATAGACAGCAATTAAGAGACATTTTTCAAAGATTGTGGGCAGCATGTTTGTCTTTGAGCCTGGAGAAGTGTAATTTTTTTAGGCATGTAATCGGCAAGGAAGGATTCATGACAGACCCAAGACTGGTACACATCTTTTCAATTCTTAAGTCATGTAAAGAGTTGCATTCATTTCTAGGACTCGGAAATTTTGTGGGAAATTTGAGAAGGACTTCATAGATATAACAGGTAGACCGTCGTTTTTCTCTCGCTCTATCTGCAATTGGAATAGGAAAGGAATCAACTAGTAGTGGTACAGGGTACTCTACGCCATGCACCATATGGTGTCTTTTTGGAGTATGTAGAAGTAGATAATGTGACCACTGACACAGTTGTTAAGGAAAGGGGTAAAATTTGACTGGTCATAGAAGTGTTAAATTGCTTTTGAGTTGTTGAGGAGGGCACTAACATCAAGCCCTGTTTTAGTAGTCCCAGACTTTGAGAAAGAATTTGTGTTATCAAGTGACACGTCCAATTAGGCGTGTATTGAGCCAAGAGATCAGTGGTAAGAAACATCCAATAGCATGCACTTTAGGTCTACTCAACAAAGCAGAAAATAGCTATTCCGGAAAAAACAATTGCTTAGTCTGAAATACAGATATATATACTTCCAGAATTACATATATGGGAAAAAATTTAAAGTAGTTACAGATCATGCAGCCCTCAAATGTTTTTTAAGCTTGAAGGACCCACCAGTAGGTTAACAAGTTGGGCATTGCATCGCATTCTGTTTGATTATGAAGTGGTACATAGTCCAGGTGAGAAACATATGAATGCAGATGGGTTGCACAGGAAAGTGACTATAATGCAAACATGGGGACTTGGCCTTGCAGAATAGCAAGCAGCACAAAATGCTGTCACTAACTGCAAGCTATACGAGGTGTGATCAAAAAGTGATGGGAATTTTTTAATTTCATGGGTTGTATACATTCAGTTTTCAATTTTTTTTATCTTGGTGATATGCATGTTCTGGGTCTGTGTTTGCATTTTCATCTGTTTTGGATATTTAATTTATTGTTGGCAGTCAAAAAGGTTATTCATGTTTTCAAATGCTTGGCGAATTTTTACTCTTGAAAAAGATAGATCAAAGAATTTGCATTAAATTTCGCTTTTAAAATGGAATAAAGTACAGCAGTGCATTCAAAATGTTGACTGTGGTTTTTGATGAATCTAGTATAAGCAAGAGAAGAGTGTACAAATAGTATGTGTGGTATAAATGTTTCAAAGAGGCTTGAGAATACATTGAAGATGGCAATCACCCTGAATGCCCTAGCACTTCAATCAGTGACAGTACTGTGGAAGAAGCAGAGAAAATGATTCTGAAAAATTGCCAAAACACCAGCAGAGAGATTGTTGTTGATCCTTGGGCTCATGCCGAGCAATGTTTTTGGATGTTTTGGGTTTGAAATGTGTAGCAGCAAAGTTTGTTGAGTTTTGACAAAAAACGAATCCACGTAGACTTTGCTGAGGAATTGTTGAATGAAGTCGACAATGCCCTAGAACTTCTAAGGAAATTTATAACAGGTGATGAAGCATGAGTATGTGGATATGGTGTAAAAGGAAGGCGCAGCTGTCGAAACTGAAACTGCCTGAAAAGCAAAGATCAAAAAAAATTTGACAAGTTTGATCACATGTTAAGGTTCTTCTCATTGTTTTCTTTGATTACAATGGGATAGTGCATCATGGGTTCCTGCTTTATGGTCATTCAGTCAATGAGGAATATTACCTGTAAGTTATGTGCCATTTGCATGGAGTAGTCTGAAGAAAACGAGCAGAATTGTGGCAAAACTACACACAGAAATTGCATCACAGTAATGCTCCTGGTCACACCTTAATGCTTGTTCATGATTTTTTTGGTGAAAAACAAAACCGTTTTGTTGCTTCAACCATTGTGTTCACCAGGTGTGCCCCCCTATGACTTCCTTCTATTCCTGAGCCTGAAGAGAATTGTGAAAGGATGTCTTCTTGCCACCATTGATGAGATAAAAACAAAATAACTAAAGGAGCTGAGTACTATTATGATAAGCAAGTTGCAGATGTACTCCCAAGATTGGAAAAAGTGCTGGCACAAGTATATTATATCTGAGGAAGATTACGTTAAAGAGGCAAAGTTGATGTAAATGAATAAAAAAAAGATTCTTTAAGAAAAACAAAAATTCTCATTACTTTTTGATCACACCTTATTTAGGACACAGCCACAGTTCAGCATGAGTGATGGTCTGTTGTGTAAGATAACAAGGTTGTGGGTCACACATGGTAGTGCTGGCCGAACTCAAAGGGAAAGTATTAAAGGAAGCTCACAATCGTGTATTATACAAACATTGAGGTTGTAGGGCAATCTAAGGATAGCGGAGAGGTATTTGTGTAGAAGAAGAAAGGTAGATGGAGACCAATGTGTGAGGAATTGAGTGCAATGTGTGCAGAGAGCAGGTAAAAGTTGTAAACAAGTGTTATTGCAGAGATTACCATAGGCTATGAAACCATTCGTAGTGATTGGAATGAACATGTTGTGTCCACTTAACTGGACTCCTGCAGGGAACATGCAGGGAACATTTTTGTATTGACAATAATATTGTATCATATTTCTATATATGTGGTATAATCAAAATCCCTAATCAGCAGGCAGCATAGTACTGAGATGATGTTGAGTCACTATATGGACTTGCACCATACTGACTGGGACATGTATCTTTCATTTGCAATAGCAGCTTATAGTTCAAAGATTCACACCAGTAAAGAGCTATCTGCATACGAAGTGATATATCTGATGAAAATGCTTCTACCATTTGATATAATTAAAACAAAGAGCGGTAGAGACAAAGAATCAATGCATAATTTCATGTCATAAGATACCAAGAACCATATTAGGTGACAGAGACCATGTCTCCAGTTACTGTGAAGCTACAGTTTGCCTACTAAAACAACAATAGTACATGTTGGATGCCTACAACCACTCCTTGGAAAGCAGATAAAGAAGAAGAAACAATGGAGTGTATGCAGGGATATTGAACATCCAATGCAGGAGTTATCGTATGCATGGAGGTCAAGAAAATGGTGAAGAATATTCAGTGTGTTTTCAGTTCTAATAATGTGATCATGGGAGTAGAGAATTTAAGGTTTTGTAAAGAGTTATGAGGAGCAATGTTTTGGTGTTATGTAGCAAGTAAGTTTTGTGTTTAGTAATATTGCAGTGTTTAGGTTAGGATTCACATTTTTCATTTATGTGTGTCTAGTATAAATCAACGACAATGGGCATTTTGTTAAGGGGGAGGGAGGGTGACTGTAGTCCCTGTCATCTGGTTGCTGTGTACCAGGGTTAATAATGAAGGGGATGGCAGTACTTGTCTCTTTACCTGGGGGAGGGAGGGGGGGTTAGGTGTGGTCACTTCAGGGTCATAGCCTGGAGGGCAGAATACTATTTACTGGACAGTAAGGTGTAGTAATTAACAACCTTAACAACCATCAGTGGGCACTTAGACTAATTTTTACTGCATGACAACTGAGAAACAAAGTAAGAAGGCTGTAGGATGTGTTTTCTGGACAAAGGCGAGAAGCAAAGAGCAATGGAGTACACAGAGAAGTGTTGGCAGAATTCAGTAAACTATATGGGTCTTATGAACAATTGAGGGAGTAAGTACAGGAACTGATAGGTGGAGTGCCACGAACTATATGACAAATCTAGAAATGATGGTTAGATTTTATGGCAAGAATACTGAAGGTTGTTTTTGAGAACTGTGAATGAGCAAGACATCAGGGGACTGTACGGCACCACATAAAAAGTGAAGGAAGTAGCAGGAAGTAGTAAGTCAATTATTGAATGGCTTGCCATGCAGATAGTAAGTTTAGAGCACGAAGTACTTAATAATACATGCATGTTACAGAAATTGATGGGAGAGTTGAATGATGGAAATTGATTGAATATGCAAAAGCATCACACAATAGTTTGAATTGGGATTCAGGAACCATGCGAACCGAAATGGATTTGTTAGGCACAAGAATTTCCATAGCATCCACATTGCAATCACTATTAGATAGCATTTGGAATGCTTTGGCGGTAATGACAGCTGTGAAACTTCATGTTTGCAAGAGGGAAATGATTATGGTCTGTCCAACTAGGGTAACCCTTACCAATAAAAGTACATGTGAGGTAGAACTGTTCCTAGGGAAAGCAGATGGTCAAGGGGGTCGAAAGGGTGTTTTGTATCACAAACATTATTTCCAGCTGGCAGGGTTGCACTGGATTTACTTGTTATGTAACTCTGTAGTAGTAGTGATGAACTGATAGGAGTAGGGTAGATTCACAGGGGTGAAATTGTTGGAGTTAGTGATAGTGGAATGTTGATCAATGAAAAATGTGTGATGCAATGAGACTAACTTGCCATCTAACAGCCACAGTTTCAGGAACTTTCAAACTAAACATAACACAGCCTCAACTGTACTGGCCAGACAAGCCACTAGGGATGTTCCCAGTATAGAACTTGCCCTACATCAATAAGACCTTGAAACCAGACCTAATCATAACCACACAACAAGAAGGGCATGTTTTGGTAGGACAGATGTTACTACACATTCAGCAATATTGAAGGAGGGACAAAATCAGATGATAGTGTTTTTTGGTTTCACATTGCTGCTGTCTAGTGCTGCCACAGGAGCTCTTAGGCAGAAAGCTGCCCTCCTCCCTGACCCCCTGATGGTACTGGATAACCAGTCAAGCTTAGTGCTCAGAGAATAATAGTAGGACAAAATAAGTGTTGAATGAGTGACTCTGTATTATGTGTGAAAATAAGAAGTGTGTTTCCTAGTATACAAGAAATTAGTAGATTCATAGCATAAACTGGTAAAAGATCATCATGGATACTGTAATAAGAAAGGAGAAGTTAGCAGTATTATGTTAATTTATAAGTGACAAATTAGAAATAAAAGTTAATTGGAAATGCAAGTAGTATGAGGAATATGTTCTCTAGTGTGTAAGTTGTTGAGAAACATGAAGAATCAGGGTATAAGCACACTAGAGAAATATGGGAGATGTTAAATGTCACATGGAGGGATTCCAAGAGGACAAGACTACCATAGTGAAGCAATAACAGCAGTGATTAGTGGATAACAGCAGTGATTGCCTGCTGAGTTGATGTATCAGCCAGTGTGGAGGAATTGCCTGGAGGTCGTGGCTAGTGAGAGATAGACATTTGTACTTGGTGTTATGCATACTCAGGAGAGCTAATGAACCATTCAATAGTTTGATGGAATTATAACTTTGTAGTTATGGAAGAAGAACTTAGGATCTAAGTATTCTAAAGAAATTGCAGCAGCTTAATCTTGGTGTTTAAGTCACCTAGCACTACAAAGTAGAAGTTATTTGTAAGTATTGAATGTTGTTAGCCATATTTGTTATGCCTGTTACTACCTGATCCTATGTAGAGACGTGGGGACCAGGTCTTCGGAAAGAAGGGGATACTGTAGTGGCCCCAACAGTTTTTCGATGATTCTTCTTTTTCAGAAGAGCCAGAAAAATTCTGTCTGGGCCTGGTGACTTGAGTGGCGGATATGTTCCCACTACCCAATGGATTTTCTTGAAGTCAACACTTTCTCTGGCAGATTCCTGATTCTCCCATTGGTTATCTATAAACCAATACCTACAGGGACTGAATCTTGGCCTGTGCTATTTACCAGGGTGCAATGAGGGAAGTGAGTCTTGAGAAGTACATCTAGCATCTCATGTCCTATCCTTATATTGCCACTGTCCTCCTTCCTTAGTGTACCTCGCAGATCTGTAGATTTTCTTGTGAGGATTTTGTGAAGTCTGGCCCTATGAGCTGTATCTTCCACCTCCTCACAGAATACCTCCCAGGATGGTGGTTTTGCTAACTTAATAACAAGATTGTATTTAGCAAGTTGCTTCCAGTATTTTTCCTATTGTCCTTTCCTTCTTG
Organism: Schistocerca serialis cubense; assembly: GCF_023864345.2. Classification (NCBI taxonomy): domain Eukaryota; kingdom Metazoa; phylum Arthropoda; class Insecta; order Orthoptera; family Acrididae; genus Schistocerca; species Schistocerca serialis. The sequence goes on from NC_064638.1 coordinate 315,709,093, forward strand.
CAAGGTTTAACAGTCTTCTTACCTACTTCCTATGCAGTTCCAGATTATTGGTCCATTGAGGTACATTCCTGCTTGTATGCTTCTTGGTGGTAGGACAGTTTTCTAAGTATGAGGACATCATGGCAGAAGTCAACTGATCTTCCATTTCCCAAAAATCTAGATTTATTATCAGAATTTTAACTTTAGATAAATGTGAGTTTAGTTCTTTCCTATGTGATTCCCAGTCTATTTTTCTAGGATTCCTGTAGGCTATGGTCTGTTTAAAACCCGTATCAACCAAGAACTTAATATACATGTGATTAGATAAGGTTGGCTCCATCGCCACACGTCATTGTTTCAAATAACTACCCATTAGGGTGGACACAAACATGTCAATTACTTCTCCTCGTCTTCTATTGCTGCAGATAGGTTCTCTACCACCATTGAGGCCTCTAAATTACTGTAGTAGGTATTCCAATAGTTATTCACTTCTGCAGTTAGTGTCACTGCTTTCTCATGCCAGGTTGTGGGCTTTGGTGTCATGAACAAGCTACAGTTGCTCATTCAGGTGCAAGGGTGTGTCTGCCTGTTTCCTCATTTCTTGGGAAGGAGGAGATTTGTTCTCAAAAGGAATGTAAACTGATGCCAGTACAAATTCTCTCATCCTTCCTTACATGCTGTTCATACTCATGTTCACCAAGTCCCTAGAACCCACCTTTGGCTTGAATGAAATTCCATACTTAACATAAATGCTTGTTCTGGGCCTCAAGACTTTCTGATTCTGCACTCATACTTTCTCTAGCAGTGTCTTCAGACATAGTTTCTCTACCAGAGTCTTCAGAGGAACATCCTTAAGAAGTTTTGGGGCTTGGATTGAGATCTTCTTGGTCTTAAAGAGCACTACTGTTGTCTTGACTAGTGGCTTCACCTCTTCCCTTGGAGATATATATCACCATAATATTCTGGGATTGAAGAATAAAGTAGATGAGCTCCTGGTTTGTTTGGATGACATTGAATCTGATAATGTAATAGATATACTATGCCTGTCTGAGCATCACATTGTGTCTGATATGGAAAAGGTAAATATCAGTGGTTATAAACTAGCTGCACATATGAGTAGAGAGAATAAGGTGGGAGGAGGAGTTGCCATATATGTCAAAAGTTATCACTGTGTAGAAAGCTTAGATACAAAAAAGTTTTGTCTAGAGCAACATATAGAAGCATGTGCCTGTCAGCTTAAACTGAAGGAGGGCTCTTTTATAATTGTAACAGTATGTAGGTCCCCTTCAGGAAACTTTCATTTATTCCTGGAAAACTTGGGTGCCTTGTTGTGCTTTCTGTCAGGTAGGGGAAAGCAAATTATTATTTGTGGGGATTTCAATGTTGATTCACTGCAAGAGTGTAATAGGAAGAATGATCTGGAAGTCTTGCTCGGTTCTTTCAATTTGACATCTGTCATTAATTTTCCTACTCAGGTAGTGAAGGACAGCAGCACATTGATAGATAACACTTTTATAGACCAAGATAGGTTCAAAAACATCAATTCTTGTCCTGTTGAGAATGGGCTTTCTGATCATGATGCTCAGCTAGTTACAGTGACATAGCTCCGTTCAGTAATGCTCAATTAATGACTCAACAATTAGAAATTTCAGAGAAAATCTTCAGCAGTTAGACTGGGATGAGGTGTACAAGGAACCCGATACTAATTCAAAATATAACTTATTTCATATACACTTGTAAGAGAATTTGAAAACTTTTTCCCCAAGAAAGAAGTTAAATCTAATTATAAGAAACCATGCAAAAAACTTTGGCTTACTAAAGGAATAAAAATATCTTGTAACCACTAAAGGGAACTGTATCCAACAACAAGAAAGAGTAATGACCCAGAAACAGCCAAATATTATAAAAACTACTGTGCTACATTAAGAAAGGTTATTAAAAAGTCCAGAAGCATGTGCATCATGTCTGAGATTAATACCTCTGATAACAAAATCAAAATAATTTGGAGTATTATTACAAAGGAGGCAGGGCAACCAAGAGTACAGGATGACAGCATCACCATCAAAGCGATTGGAAACGTGATAAAAACAAGCCAGAAGTCGAAAACATTTTGAATAATCATTTTTTAAATGTTGTAGAGAAAATAGGATCTAAATGTTCATTAGAAGAAGCAAGGCAGTTAATGGAAGAGGCCTTACCCACACCATCTGATACAATTGAAGTTCCACCCACCTCTCCTTCTAAAATTAGGAAGATAATAAACTCTCTGAAGAATAAAAGCTCACATGGAATTGATGGCATTTCCAGCAGGATAATAAAAGCTTGTTCCCAAGAAATAAGTGGGATTCTTAGCCACATATGTAATAGCTCTCTGAAGCAGGGTTTTTTTCCCAGATAGACTGAAGTATGCCATTGTTAAACCACTGCATAAAAAAGGGGATACGTCTGATATCAACAACTACCACCCAATCTCTCTTCTGACTGCCTTATCCAAAATTCTTGAAAAAGTAATGTATTGTAGAGCAGCTTCACACCTTTGCAAAAATAAATTTTTAACAAAATGCCAGTTTGGTTTCCAGAAGGGTTTTTCAATGGATAATGCTGTATATACTTTCACTAATGAAATATTAAATGCTTTGAGTAACCAGAAGTCACCTGTTGGGATTTTTCGTGATCTATCAAAGGCTTTTGATTGTGTAAATCATGGAATACTTCTAGATAAGCTCAAGTGCTGTGGTATGAATGGGACATTGCTCAAATGGTTTAAATCATACCTAAGTGGGAGAATGCAGAAAGTTGACATAAACAGTTCACATAATATGCAAAAAACTGGTGATTTCTCAAACTGGGGAACAATCAAGAACGGGGCGCTGCAAGATTCGGTCTTGGGTCCTCTGCTGTTCTTAATATATTTAATGACTTGCCATTCTATATTCACGAAGAGGCAAAGCTGGCACTTTTTGCCGATGATAGAAGTATAGCTACCACACCCAACAGACAAGAATTAACTGGTGAAATTGTAAACGATGTGTTTCAGAAAATCATTAAGTGGTTCTCTGCAAATGGGCTCTCATTAAACTTTGACAAAACACAGTATATACAGTTCCACACAGTAAATGGAATGACACCATCAATAAATATAAACTTCGATCAGAAATTGGTAGCTAAGGTAGAATATTCAAAATTTGTAGGTGTATGCATTGATGAGGGGTTGAACTGGAAAAAACACACTGAGGATCTGCTGAAACGTTTGAGTTCAGCTACTTATGCTATTAGGGTCATTGCAAATTTTGGCAATAAACATCTGAGTAAATTAGCTTACCACGCCTATTTTCATTCTCTGCTTTCGTATGGCATCATATTCTGGGGTAACTCATCATTGAGTAAAAGAGTGTTCATTGCACAGAAGTGTGTAATCAGAATAATTGCTGGAGCTCATCCAAGATCATCCTGCAGACACTTATTTAAAAAGCTAGAAATCTTCACTGTAGCCTCACAATATATATATTCACTTATGAAATTTGTTATTAACAATCCGAACGAATTCAGAAGTAATGGCAGTGTACATGGCTACAACACAAGGAGAAAGGATGATCTTCACTACTCAAGGTCAAATCTAACTTTGGCTCAGAAGGGGGTAAATTATGCTGCCACAAAAATCTTTGGTCGCTCACCTAATACCATCAAAAGTCTGACAGATAGCCATATAGCATTTAAAAGGAAATTAAAAGAATTTCTTAATGGCAACTCCTTCTACTCATTAGATGAATTTTTGGATGTAGTAAATGGGTAATTTCCCAACCCCCACAAAAAAATTGAGTGTCATGTAATATTTTGTGTAATGTAATATCTTGTATAGACACTTTTTATTAACCTGACACATTCCACATCATTATGAAGTGTCGTATTCATTATCTATGGAAAAAGTACTAATCTAATCTAATCTAAAAACCATCTCCTTAAGACACTCCGCTGTTCCCATTCCCTCACAGAGAAAGCACCTTTGTCCAAACAGACTTTCCTAAATGAGATTTTCACTCTGCAGCGGAGTGTGCGCTGATATGAAACTTCCTGTCAGATTAAAACTGTGTGCCCGACTGAGACTCAAACTCGGGACCTTTGCATTTCGTGGGCAAGTACTCTACCAACTGAGCTACCGAAGCACGACTCATGCCCGGTCCTCACAGCTTTACTTCTGCCAGTGTCTCGTCTCCTACCTTCCAAACTTTACAGAAGCTCTCCTGCGAACCTTGCAGAACTAGCACTCCTGAAAGAAAGGATACTGCAGAGACATGGCTTAGCCACAGCCTGGGGGATGTTTCCAGAATGAGATTTTCACTCTGCAGTGGAGTGTGCGCTGATATGAAACTTCCTGGCAGATTAAAACTGTGCGCCCGACCGAGACTCAAACTTGGGACCTTTGCCTTTCGCGGGCAAGTGCTCTACCAGCTGAGCTACCGAAGCACGACTCACGCCCGGTCCTCACAGCTTTACTTCTGCCAATATCTCGTCTCCTACCTTCCAAACTTTACAGAAGCTCTCCTGCGAAGCTTGCAGAACTAGCACTCCTGAAAGAAAGGATACTGTGGAGACATGGCTTAGCCACAGCCTGGGGGATGTTTCCAGAATGAGATTTTCACTCTGCAGCAGAGTGTGCGCTGATATGAAACTTCCTAGGAAGGACTTTTGATAGAGTACATCATGACGTGCTCATATCAAAAATTCTGAAGAGCGGTACCACTGGAAAACTCATGCGATTGCTAGAAACATATTTAAAGATTAGACAACAGTACTCAGAGATTATATTCCCTGATGGAGAAAAACAGGAGAGGAGAAGGTCAAGCATAAGAAATAAACATTTTGGTGTTCCTCAGGTATTCATTTTAGGTCCAGTCCTATCCATATGCTATGTAAATGATTTCCCAAGTTCTCCTAACAATAAGCAATTGATCATTATGTATGCAGATGATACATCTGGTGTCTGATATGCAGACAGTGAACCCAGCCCAGTTGGAGAGATGCATAACTTTATTGAAAAGGCAAGAGCTCACTTAGAAAGAGACAACCTAAAAATAGGGAAACTAATAATATTCATTTTAAACCAATTCGTCGAAACAGACAAAATGCTGTGGTTGATGAAATTCTACCAAAAATCTGTACAGATTGTAAATTCTTGGGTTTATGCATAGATGATCGACTTTCATTGAAGCAGCAAGCTGATTACATCTGTAAAAGAATAACATCCAGTCAACATGTATTAAGAAGATTCTCACCATATCTTAATTCTGAAACCATAGGGGCTGTATATTATGGATTAGTATACCCTTTCTTGTCTTATGGAATAGTACTGTGGGATGGGACATGCCAAACTAATATGAAAATGGTTTTCATACTGCAGAAGCGAGCCTTCAGGATCATAGCAAAAGTAAAACCAGGAACTTTTTGCAAACTCCTGTTCATTACACACAATATTCTTACAGTTTATGCCATGTACACACTAGAAACTATAATGCTAATGAAAGAAGACACTAAGATCACAAAAAGAAACATGGATATTCGCAACTATGAAACAAGGCATAAAAAAGACTTTCATAAGGTTAACAGAACATTAACTTTAACAGTGAAAAGCCCCTATGTCAAAGAAGCTGTTTTTAAATACTTGTTACCAAGCGTAGTTAAGATATTAATGTGGGATACTTTTAAAAAATGAGTCAAGCAGTGGCTTATTCAAAAATTCCCATACACCCTGAATGTATCACAAATTATAATGTAAAAAGAAATGATGTAAACTAGAAAAATGTGATTGTAAAAACTTTATACTTAGTTGATAACACAAATGCATGTAAAATCATATGTTATGAGCAGTAAATTGAAATTGAAATTCTAATTCTACACTGTACAGTGTTTGCTGTTTTCATATTGAATATGTGACAGACAAGTCATTTGGTGCACTATTAATTAAGTCTCAGTCACAAAATCAGATTAAAGCTAATTTAATTCACTTATTTGTTCTCACTAAGAAAATAAATTAAGAGATGTTAAACACCTAGAGACCCCAGTGGAGTGATTTATGATGCTGTTACAGTGATTAAATATAAACATGTAACACACACAATGGGGATTTTTATGAGCATTTTGTTTTTTCCATGGCAGTGGCAATCATCACTAGGTCTGCAACAGCATTGGAGATGATTGCACAGTTTCTATTAGAAACAATTCAAAAGTAGTATATCAGTGTGATTCATGAATCAGTAGACAGGTGTACCATATCCAATAAATATTCCTTCGTTGAAAGAATGTACCAGTAAATTGTTACATCAGCAGTAAATATAAAAAAAAAACATAGCAGCCTCCTGATGGTTCACTATGATATTAGTGTCCTTAAAACATTATGAGAGGTGACAGAAGTTATATAAAACAGGTTATGCTCAATTGCTTTGCACAATGAGAAAATAATGTAAGTGTTGTTGTGCTCCATGATATAGTAAACTGTATCTGCTTCTTTTTATGTGCAGCATTGGTGATGAAGCTTGCTAACAATGTACAAAAGTTGTTTTATCAAAATATTCTGTAGAAGCGGTGTGTTTCACAGTAGCGAAGGTGAACAAGTCCTCATAGCTCTTAAGTTATGCACTTTGAGACCATTTTCTTCTTGTTTTGGTCCATGCTACCACCTATTAAAATATGGAAAGCAAAGTGCTTGCAGTAGAAGAGATTTGTTTCACAGTATCAAAGATGAAGAAATGCTTTAAGTTCCATGTTTTATGAACAGGGTTCAAATGCATTGTAAGTGTAATCAATTCTCGTTCTTCCTGAAGCAGGATGTTTTTCATTTCAGGGCAAACTGATGTGATGTGAAAACAATGTTACAGTCTACCATGGAATTTGGTATAAATTTTAATTAATTTCTAAGGCCTAGGAAAGTAAAATTACCTAGTTTTCTACACTGACAGAAAATGGGTTTGTGACATTATCATATTGTGCTTGCACTTATACATATAGCCAGACATCCCAGAAACAACCAACTGTATTCTTTGGAATATGGGGTTTTTGGATATTTCAGACTACATAGTGTACTTCCAAGATCGCCCAAGAGACTAGAGATGCAATTTTGTAGTAGTTATGGACAACCAGCATTGCTAGATTATTGAGTGTAACAAGTTGATGCAGAAGAGTTTAGCCATCTCAAACTTAGCCAGCTTTCTAATTGTGTAATGAGGTGAAAATGTGCGGAAAGTTCTGTAGCTCAAAAAATGATAGAACTGCCCATGTGTTTTGATCTTTGTAGGTTGTGAATGTTTGAAAAGTTGCTTGAGGTGAGATGGCTTGTGTACCTCAACAATACAGATAGCCATACCATAAGTGCAACCATAATGAACGGATATCAATGGAGAGGTCACACAAGCATGTGGTTCCTGAAGAGGGGCAACAGCCTTTTCAGTAGTTGCAGACAAAACAGTTTCAGTGATTGAATGATCTGCCCTTGTAAAATTAGCCAACAGCTTTTATGTGGTGGTATGGCAAACAGTTGAAAGCAAAGGGATATGGTTAAATGATGCTGGCACCCTCTTTAGTAAAATAATCTGGAGGTAAAATGGTACTCATTCTGATCTCTGGATGGGTACTACTCAGGAGGGAGTCGTCATCAGGAAATCAGAACTGGCATTCTACGGGTGAGAGATTGAAATGTTAGATCACTTTATGAGATAGATAGGCTAGAGTAACACAAGTTTATATGCCACCTAGCTCAGCAGTTGATGAAGATATTGAAGGAAAGTACAATGCAATAAAAGAAATATTTCATATAGTTTAGGGAGGAGAAAATTCAGTTGTGATGGGGGACTAGACTTTAATGATAGTAGAAGGAAGAAAGGTAAAAATGGCAGGACAATGTGGACTGTGAGGGAGGGAGAATAAAAGAGGAAGCTGTCTGGTAGAATTTAGCATAGAGCATAATTTAATCATTGCTAATACGTAGTTAGAGAACATGGAAGGAGTTTATATACCTGGATACACACAAAGGTTTCAATCAGATTACATTATAATAAGACAGAGATTTTGAAACCAGATTTTAAATTACGTAACATTTCCAGCTGCAGCTGTGGATTCGGACCATAATTTATTGGTAATGAGCTGCAGATTTAAGTTGGAAAAATTGCAGAAAGAGAGGAAATTAAGGAGATGGAACCTAAAGTAGAGTGACAGAAAATGCAGAATGGCAAAGGGGAAGTGCTAGGCTGTAGAAGTGTGTATAACTATGGGAAAGATAGATGCTGCCTACAGGAGAATTAAAGAAACTTTTGGAGAAAAGAGTAGCTGTTGTATGAATGTCAAGGGCTCAGATTGGAAGCCAGTATAAGCAAAGAAGGCAAACCTGGAAGGTGAAAGGAATATACAGATGGTCTGTACAAGGAAGACTAAATTGAAGGCACTGTTATAGAAATGAAAGAGGAAGTAGATGAAAATGAGATAGCAGATATGATGCTATGAGAAGAATTCAGTGAGAAGTCTGGATTAGATGATAGTACTTCAGAAATACTGAGATCCCTGGTAGAGCCAGCCTTGACAAAAGTATTCTGCCTGGTGTGTGAGATGTATGAGGCAGACAAAATACCCTCAGACTGCAAGAAGACTGTAATAATGTCAAGTCCTATGAAGGCAGGTGCTGACAGATGTGAATATTACAGAAATGTCAGTTTAATAAGTCATGCTTGCAAAATACTGACTTCAGTTATTTACAGAAGAACGTAAAAATGGGTGGGCTTCTGAGAAATGTAGGGACATGTGTGGTAATACTGACTCCGCAATTTATCTTAGAAGATAGGTCAAAGAAGGAAAACAATCTGTGTTGCATTTGTAGATTTTTTGACAGTATTGACTTGAATACACTCTTTGAAATTCTGGAGGTAGCAAGGATAAAATACAGGTAGTGAAAGGTTATTTACAATTTACACAGGTTCCAGGCTGTAGTTATAAGAGTAGAAACACATGAAAGAGAAGCAGTAACTGAGAAGGGAGTGCAACACAGTGGTAATCTGTCCCTTATGTTGTTCAGTCTGTACTTTGAGCAATAAGTAAAGGAAACCAAGGAAAAATTTGGAGACAGAATTAAAATGGATAGTGACCTGAAAAGACCATGAAATGAACATCAGTAAAGGTAAAACAAGGCTAATAGAATGTAGCCAAATTAAAAGAGGTAATAGAGAAGGAATTAGATTAGGAATTGAGACACTAAAAGTAGTAGATAAGTTTTGCTGTTTGAGCAGCAATAACTAATGATGGTCAAAGTGCATAGGGTATAATATGTAGACTGGCAGGAAAAGCATTTTTGAAAAAAGAGTAATTTGTTAACATCAAATGTAAACCTATAAGTATAAACCTGGACGCTAATATTTAGAAAAGGATAGATTGCTACTCACCATATAGTGGAGATGTTAAGTCGCAGATAGACACAGTGAAAGACTGTCACACAAGTAAGCTGTTGGCCAAAAGGCCTTCTTCCAAATTAGGCAACATACATACGCAGACTTACGCAAATGCAACTCACACACACGATGACTGTCAACGAGAGACAGTGGTCACGTGTGTGTGAGTTGCATTTGCATCAGTGCATACATGTGTGTGTGTGTGTGTGTGTGTGTGTGTGTTTTTGTCTAATTTGGAAGAAGGCCTTTTGGCTGAATGCTTACTTTTTTTTTTGCCTATCTGCGACTTCTCCCTCCGCTATATGGGATATTGGCATTATTCCGTCGTGGATTTTCCATTGTGTAAATCTGGGTGTTAGGAACTCTTTTCTGAAGGTATATGTCCAGAGTGTAGCCCTAGTGTGGAAGTGAAACTTGGACAAGAAGCAATTCTGACAAGAAAAGAGTAGGAGCTCATGGAATGTGGTGCTACAGAAGAATGTTGAAGATTCGATGGCTGTATTGAGTAACTAATAAGGAGATTCTGACTTGAATTGGGGAGAAAAGAAATTTATGGCACAACTTATCTGAAAGAAGGAATCAGTTGTGGGATACATACTGTGACGTGAAGGAACCATCAGTTTGGTAATGGAGGAAAGTATGGGAGGTAAGAATTGAAGAGGAAGACCAAGGGAGAAATACAGTAAATAGGTTCAAATGGATGTAGGTTGTAGTAGTTATTCTGAGATGTGGAGGGTTGCATAAGATATGCACCCCCAAAAACATATGTTTTTCATATTAGGTGCGTTGTGCTGCCATCTACCGCCAGGTACTCCATATCAGTGACCTCAGTAGTCATTAGACATCGTGAGAGAGCAGAATGGGGTACTTTGTGGGACTTACGGACTTCGAACATGGTCAGGTGATTGGTTGTCACTTGTGTCATATGTCTGTATGCAAGATTTCCACACTCCTAAACATCCCTAGGTCCACTGTTTCTGATGTGATAGTGAAGTGGAAACGTGAAGGGAGATGTACAGCACGAAAGCATATAGGGAGACCACTGACAGTTGAAGAGGGTCATAATGTGTAATAGGCAGACAGCTCTCCAGACCATCACACAGGAATTCCAATCTGCATCAGGATCCGCTGCAACTACTATGACAGTTAGGCAGGAAGTGAGAAAACTGGGATTTCGTGGTTGAGCGTCTGCTCATAAGCCACACATCATGCCAGTGAATACCAAACGATGCCTCGCTTGGTGTAAGGAATGTAAACATTGGACAATTGAACAGTGTAAAAACGATGTGTGGAGTGATGAATCACGGTACACAATGTGGTGATTCGATGGCAGGTTGTGGGTATGGTGAATGCCCGGTGAACATCATCTGCCAGCATGTGTTGTGCCAACAGTAAAATTTGGAGGCGGTGGTGTTATGGTGTGCTTGTGTTTTTCATGGAGGGGGCTTGCACCCCTTGTTGTTTTGTGTGGCACTATCACAGCACAGGTGTACACTGATGTGTTAATCACCTTCTTACTTCCCACTGTTGAAGAGCAATTCGGGGATGGCAATTGCATCTTTCAACACTATCGAGAACCTGTTCACAATGCATTGCCTGTGGTGGAATGGTTACATGACAATAACATCCCTCTAATGGACTGGCATGCACGGAGTACTGACCTGAATCCTATAGAATACATTTGAGATGTTTTGTAGTGCCGACTTCATGTCAGGCCTTACCGACCAACATCAATACCTCTCGTCAGTGCAGCACTCCCTGAAGAATGGGCTGCTATTCCCAAAGAAACCTTCCAGCACCTGATTGAAAGTATGCCTGCAGGAGTGGAAGCTGTCATCAAGGCTAAGTGTGCGCCAACACCGTATTGAATTCCAGCATTACTGATGGAGGGCACCACGAACTTGTAAGTCGTTTCTGCCAGGTGTCCAGATGCTTCCGATCACATAGTGTATTAACATAGAGAAGTGCATCAAAACAGTCTTCAGACTGAAAACCACGATAACAACATTTCACATGTTAACATAAAAGACCTTATGTATGTTCTGCTTAATTTTCAAGGGATTGATCAGAGATGGAAAATATAATGCTTATTGACTGGCCTGCTAAGATTCCTTACCTTAAACTGATTAAAGATTTATACGTTATTTAGGAATAGCAACTACTTACGATACGTCAAAGACTTATCTTGATTGTGGCTCTCATAAAGAATGAACTTCTTGTCTATATATATCCACTTTCATCAAACACTTTGAGACCATCCGAACTAGAATTATTTGATCATGAAGCAAATCATTACATCGATATTTCAAGGAATGCTGGTCTCTCATACACACACACACACACACACACACACACACACACCACACACACACACACACATGATATTTGCAATTGTCTATAATTATGTATAATATAATACTGCGACTTGTACCCGTGGTCTAGGGTAGCGTCTTTGATTCATAATCAAAACGTCTTCAGTCCCGGGTTCGATCCCTGCCACTGCCCAAATTTTGATAAATAATCAGCATTGGCGGCCGAAGACTTCCGGCATAAGAAGTCAGCCTCATTCTGCCAATGGCCTTGTCAAAGAGGGCGGAGGAGTGGATAGAGGTTCAGGGCACTCTCTTGTCCTAGGGGTGGGAAATTGCCCCTAAAGGCAGAAGAATCAGCAATGATCAACGACATGAGGATGCAGAAGGCAATGGAAACCACTGCATTAAAGACACGTAACGTGTATCCACAGGACATGTGGCCTGTAATTGAAGAAGTGTCATGATGATCTCTCCATTGGCAAAAGATTCCGGAATAGTCCCCCATTCGGATCTCTGGGAGGGGACTGCCAAGGGGGAGGTTACTATGAGAAAAAGATTGAATAATCTACGAAAGGATAACGTTCTACGAGTCGGGGCGTGGAATGTCAGAAGTTTGAACATGGTAGGGAAACTAGAAAATCTGAAAAGGGAAATGCAAAGGCTCAATCTAGATATAGTAGGGGTCAGTGAAGTGAAGTGGAAGGGAGACAAGGATTTCTGGTCAGATGAGTATTGGTGGTAATATCAACAGCAGCAGAAAATGGTATAACAGGTGTAGGATTCGTTACGAATAGGAAGGCAGGGCAGAGGGTGTGTTACTGTGAACAGTTCAGTGACCGGGTTGTTCTAATCAGAATCGACAGCAGACCAACACCGACAAAGATAGTTCAGGTATACATGCCGACATCACAAGCTGAAGATGAACAGATAGAGAAAGTGTATGAGGATATTGAAAGGGTAATGCAGTATGTAAAGGGGGACAAAAATCTAATAGTCATGGGCGACTGGAATGCAGTTGTAGGGGAAGGAGTAGAAGAAAAGGTTACAGGAGAATATGGGCTTGGGACATGGAATGATAGAGGAGAAAGACTAATTGAGTTCTGTAACAAGTTTCAGCTAGTAATAGCGAATACCCTGTTCAAGAATCACAAGAGGAGGAGGTATACTTGGAAAAGGCCGGGAGATACGGGAAGATTTCAATTAGATTACATCATGGTCAGACAGAGATTCCGAAATCAGATACTGGATTGTAAGGCGTACCCAGGAGCAGATATAGACTCAGATCGCAATATAGTAGTGATGAAGAGTAGGCTGAAGTTCAAGACATTAGTCAGGAAGAATCAATACGCAAAGAAATGGGATACGGAAGTACCAAGAAATGACGAGATACATTTGAAGTTCTCTAACGCTATAGATATAGCAATAAGGAATAGCACAGTAGGCAGTACAGTTGAAGAGGAATGGACATCACTAAAAAGGGCCATCACAGAAGTTGGGAAGGAAAACATAGGTACAAAGAAGGTAGCTGCGAAGAAACCATGGCTAACAGAAGAAATACTTCAGTTGATTGATGAAAGGAGGAAGTACAAACATGTTCTGGGAAAATCAGGAATACAGAAATACAAGTCGCTGAGGAATGAAATAAATAGGAAGTGCAGGGAAGCTAGGACGAAATGGCTGCAGAAAAAATGTGAAGACATCGAAAAAGATATGATTGTCGGAAGGACAGACTCAGCATACAGGAAAGTCAAAACAACCTTTGGTGACATTAAAAGCAACGGTGGTAACATTAAGAGTGCTACGGGAATTCCACTGTTAAATGCAGAGGAGAGAGCAGATAGGTGAAAAGAATACATTGAAAGCCTCTATGAAGGTGAAGATTTGTCTAATGTGATAGAAGAAGAAACAGGAGTCGATTTAGAAGAGATAAGGGATCCAGTATTAGAATCTGAATTTAAAAGAGCTTTGGAGGACTTACGGTCAATTAAGGCAGAAGGGATAGATAACATTCCATCAGAATTTCTAAAATCATTGGAGGAAGTGGCAACAAACTGACTATTCACGTTGGTGTGTAGAATATATGAGTCTGGCGATATACCATCTGACATTCGGAAAAGCATCATCCACACAATTACGAAGATGGCAAGAGCTGACAAGTGCAAGAATTATCGCACAATCAGCTTAACAGCTCATGCATCGAAGCTGCTTACAAGAATAATGTACAGAAGAATGGAAAATAAAATTGAGAATGCGCTAGGTGACGATCAGTTTGGCTTTAGGAAAAGTAAAGGGATGATAGAGGCAATTCTGACGTTACGGCTAGTAATGGAAGCAAGGCTAAAGAAAAATCAAGACACTGTCGTAGGATTTGTCGACCTGGAAAAAGCGTTCGACACTATAAAATGGTGCAAGCTGTTCAAGATTCTGAAAAAAAGTAGCGATAAGATATAGGGAGAGACGGGTCATATACAATATGTACAACAACCAAGAGGGAATAATAAGAGTGGACGATCAAGAACGAAGTGCTCGTATTAAGAAGGGTGTAAGACAAGGCTGTAGCCTTTTGCCCCTACTCTTCAATCTGTACATCGAGGAAGCAAAGATGGAAATAAAAGAAAGGTTCAGGAATGGAATTAAAATACAAGGTGAAAGGATATCAATGATACAATTCGCTGATGACATTGCTATCCTGAGTGAAAGTGAAGAAGAATTAAATGATCTGCTGAACGGAATGAACAGTCTAATGAATACACAGTATGGTTTGAGAGTAAGTCAGAGAAAGATGAAAGTAATGAGAAGTAGTAGAAATGAGACCAGCGAGAAACTTAACGTCAGGATTGATGGTCACGAAGTCAATGAAGTTAAGGAATTCTGCTACCTAGGCAGTAAAATAACCAATGACGGGCGGAGCAAGGAGGACATCAAAAGCAGACTCGCTATGGCAAAAAAGGCATTTCTGGCCAAGAGAAGTCTACTAATATCAAATACCGGCCTTAATTTGAGGAAGAAATTTCTGAGGATGTACGTCTGGAGTACAGCATTGTATGGTAGTGAAACATGGACTGTGGGAAAACCGGAACAGAAGAGAATCGAAGCATTTGAGATGTGGTGCTATAGACGAATGTTGAAAATTAGGTGGACTGATAAGGTAAGGAATGAGGAGGTTCTACGCAGAATCGGAGAGGAAAGGAATATGCGGAAAACACTGATAAGGAGAAGGGATAGGATGATAGGACATCTGCTAAGACATGAGGGAATGACTTCCATGGTACTAGAGGGAGCTGTAGAGGGCAAAAACTGTAGAGGAAGATAGAGATTGGAATACGTCAAGCAAATAATTGAGGACGTAGGTTGCAAGTGCTACTCTGAGATGAAGAGGTTAGCACAGGAAAGGAATTCATGGCAGGCCGCATCAAACCAGTCAGTAGACTGATGACCAAAAAAAAAAAAAAAGTACTGTGAAAGGCCATAGTTACTGTGAGGAACTGTGAAAAAAGGAAAACATACGTACCGTGAGGTAGATTTTCAAATTACATTTTAAAATTTGAGATCTATGCTTCTCATTTTTATTGGTATCTTCATTGAAAAATTAATCTACAAAGCAGTACATATATTTTTGTACTGTGGCTAAGGAAGTTATACCGAAGTTCTTTTCCATGTGGTGTTCACTCATCAAGTGTGAAGTATATCTCTGAGAGTAGAGGCTGTCAGAAAAGTAAAGAATGGGGCAATTTCATACCATGTGGCAATATATGAAGCAAACCTTTAAGATATCTACAATTAGAGATCAGAATGGATATTCAGATAATTGTTATCACATGAGGCACTAATTGATTCCAACACTATGTCATTGTAACTTCTGAATTCTCCTTGTGTTTGGTGAGAACACAAGTTGATCACTTCCTGTCCTGTGTGCCTGCATTGCAGTTGCTTTCATACCCCATTATCTCCTGTGGTGTAATATATATGTGACAAAACAAGCTATATGCTGAATCAGAAACTGATTTTTGTGAGCAATGAGCTTAACGATTGAGATATCCATATGTATCTCACAGTACACCTCACATTTTCACACCATCAGTACATCTCAGATATTTTCCAGACCCCACAAAGTTTCATCTGAGTACCTTACTGGACCAGCACCTTTGGAGAAAGTATATGGTGGAGGATGGCTTAGTTGTATCTTAATTGGTATTTTGAGGATGAAATTTTCACTTTTCAATATAATGTAAGTTGTAATGAAACTTCCAAGCTCAGTCAGTGTATGCCTTATCCTTTCTTCCAGAGGTGATAATCTAGAAACATATACAGTGGAATGTCTGTGTAATGCGAAAAGTTGGAGAGAGGCACTTGTGGATTGAAACTTTGAGCAGGGCTGTTTTTTGTGCAGGACTAGGTGAGTCAGTAAAACATTGCTTACCAAAGGAAAAGATATGTGTTGGAGTTCCATGTCTAGCAGACACTTTTAATCTCTCAAGAAGTCTGCAACGGAGTAGATTTTCTGCATATCAAAGATTCACACATGTTTTAAGGCATCATCATCAAGTTGAACAACTCTGTGGTATATTGCATTTTGATAGCTATTTTGTACACATACTGTTTGTTATTTACTCTCTTGATTGTTGATGTGTATTTATTCTCATTTTATTTCAGGCAGAGTGTGAAAATTTGAGGGCTCAGTTGGCTACTGTTACAGAAAAGTACAATGCTTTAGCATTGCGTCATATACAGTACAAAGCTAAGCGTAAAGCTCAAATAGATGAATTAAGGTAACATGATATAAAATTCTATATGTCAATAGTAAAAGTATTCTAACAACTTCTCATTACAGTTTCATCTGTGAAATATTCATTTTTAAACTTTGTACTTGTGATGCACTGTGTTATTTATGTGTCTATTTCCATCATGAAAGAATGTTGTTACTGAACTTCAAGTAATTAATATTTTCACTATGCACTACCTAAATGTAATTGTTTATTTATTTATTTATTTCCATCGTAGAGACAGTTGGGTTGAATTCATTAAATGGAAAACCATATGAGCTCTGACATGATTGTTGATTTGGATGTGGTTTCTGCATTGATCACTGATATTATTGCTGTTCATTTAATTCAGTTCACATGTATCCCTTGTGGCAGAGTGAGCCATTATTTTCTTCATTTCTTCCATTCCCTCGATGGAGTTATTCCCACATTCTGTGTGGGAGTATCTCTGGTAATCTAAGAGACTAGTAGGAGCTTCATGTAAATGTGGTTATCCTGACAGAAGCATTGATCAAGGAATATTTATTTTAGCCATTATATAAATTATGTGTGCATTTGACTGCAGTAAATGTTAATATGTTTTGGTATCTCTGAGCAGAACGTATAGGTCCTTTATATCTTTCTTTAATCTGATAACTTATGGAGGACATCTAAGATTCTTTAAACTTTATCTGATTATTTTTTTTTTTTTTTTTACCAATACAACTGACTGATAAAAACTACGGTTAAATAATTAAAAGAAATCCCCATTTTCGTTAGTATTAGAACTACTGTTGGTTTATGTGTACAAAGACGTTATTAAATTTACTGTGGATACTTTTCATCTTTTATAAGTGAGTATCACTATGTGGTACTATCCACTGGTCTGAATTAATCTCTGTGGATAGAACATCATGATCAGGGACATTATTTTCTAGTTCTAATTACTAAGTCCTCCCTGTTTAATCTTATAACAATGTAATCAAAGACATACCTGTACATCAGATGCTGTTCTTGCCGGTGTTAAATTGACATTTGTATAATCATAGCAGGCTAATATAACCTATACCAGTGGAACATAACCTAAGATGCTAAGATGCTTTACATTATAGTTTTAAGAGATTTTATTCACATCTCATATTATTAAAATGTGTTTTCCTTTATCAGGAGTTCATCCAGCTGACATTGCCATTATTCTGATGAGATAATACGCCAAGACAGTGATAAAAATGTAGTGGTAGCATGGTATCCAAAATCATAATATTCAGTCTTGAACATTATTATGGTACCATTATGTACATAGCTGTGAATATGTACATAGGAGATCCATTGCAGCTTAGCTGTAAAGATACTACAGTATGTAGCTGGATAGAAAACTTTGTTGTGTCTAGACAAGACAGCCTAGACACAATGAGAGGAAGCCGAAAGGCACGCGCTAAGCTAAAGCAGGATGGCGTGAGGTCTGAAACAGGATACGTAATGAATGCTATAAAGAAAAGTACGTAGCTTCTGGAATACTTAACTTTAATCCATCCTTTTGGTACATCTGGAGATTGTGGCGATACAAGTGAGACTCTTTAGATACATGCAACGTTACTAATGGCGCCTTGCTAGGTCGTAGCCATTGACTTAACTGAAGGCTATTCTAACTATCTGCTCTGCAAATGAGCGAGGCTTCGTCAGTGTGCATCGCTAGCTACGTCGTCCGTACAACTGGGGCGAGTGCTAGTCTGTATCTCGAGACCTGCCTTGTGGTGGCGCTTGGTCTGCGATCACACAGTGGCGACACGCGGGTCCGACATGTACTAATGGACCGCGGCCGATTTAAAACTACCACCTAGCAAGTGTGGTGTCTGGCGGTGACACCACAAACTTAACACCACAAATTATTTTGTAAATATAATGTAATTAGCTAGATAAAAAGTCTACTCACCAAGTGGTGGCAGAACACACACATACAAGGCTATAATTCTACAAGCTTCAAAGCCAATGGCTCCTCCTTCGAACAGAAGGATTGAAGGGGAAGGAAGAGGAGTGAAGGAAAAATACTGGAGAGTTGTAGGAGAAGGGGTAGATTTTGAAAAAGTCTCCACTGACCTGCAGTTCTGGGTGACTTTTCTGAAATCTATACCTCTCAATTGCTTTTCCTTCACCCCTCTTCCTTCTTCTTCAACTCTTCGGTTGGAAGAACGGCCACTGGATACAAAAGTTTGCATAATTACAACCTTCTTTTGTATGGATGTTCTGGTGCAGCTTGGTGAGTAGATTTTTTATCCATCCAATTAAATTATACTGTCAAAAATTATTTTGTAAGTAACTTAATGCGGTGGACAAACTAAAACAGTGCATACTGATGTACACTGTACATAGCTATTTTTCAACATATGCACTACATCTCTCAATACAAATTTCACATAAATAAATGAATTTAATCTGGACACAACTGTCATGACCTTGACAGCATACTGGATCGTGTGCTTGAGGCACTGTTCGTACAAGGTCAAGACTGCATAATCATCAGTGGAACATTTTCCAGATGAATTGTGCAGCCTTGGATTGAATGGATGCCTACCATTGGGCAGTGCATTGTTTTAAAGCAGTTATACATTTGCTGCTTCAGACACTTGTTATAAAGAACTATGAACCATATCAGATTTCAGTGTGCACTTAGGCATTGGAAATCATCCCATTTGGATGAAATTTCACTAAGAGAACACTTTACATGTACATATACATAATCTTACACTGATA
This sequence comes from Schistocerca serialis cubense, assembly GCF_023864345.2. Lineage (NCBI taxonomy): Eukaryota > Metazoa > Arthropoda > Insecta > Orthoptera > Acrididae > Schistocerca > Schistocerca serialis. The sequence goes on from NC_064638.1 coordinate 315,728,302, forward strand.
CTACTTAGTAAAATCATCTTGAGGTTCTAGAAATATAAGGTAATCAAAACTCTATGAACCGTTGACAGCATTCTCCCTTTATTTTGACAAGTGATGACTTCCTGACTGCCATATTGCTGCTGACACTATTGTTATACAGCTGTTTATGACATCATTGGTACCTAGACCACTACCATACATAGATCAGTGTATTTGATCTGCACCTTCTTCAACCTCCTTATGACTGGGTACCATTTCATACTCATCTGAGTGTCAACTTCTTCCCCATCTCTACACCACAGAGCTGCAGAAATTCAACCTTCTTGTTCCTCAGTAATGTTCATCTCACTTTTCATTTCTGAAATTCCATGAGATGTCTACAAGCTCATTTTCTCAACATGGGTGGTTCAGTTCTTGTAACTGGTATTTGTCATCTAATATAATATTGCTACTTTTTGTTCCTCAGTGTCTAATGTTTTGACAACACGAGAAGTGGTGCGAAACTGGATTGCATTCACAATTCACACCTCACTCTCATCGGTTGACATACGTGTTGTGTGTAGCCTATCCTCTTCTCTGAGTAATTAGCTACATCGATCTCCCAAAAGCTTCATCTCTAAAGACTATTGCTGGTTATAGGAATTTATTTGACATTTCATTTCATTTCATTTTATTATCTTCCTGTATATCATTTACATGATGTAGGAATTGTCACAACAAAGTTATCATACTAGTACAAGTACTACAGACATAATAATGGAATATCACTTTCAAGACATTTTTTAAAAGTACAAGTTTAGACATACAAATTAAAATTTTTGGCAATAAATTTACACACAATCAAAGTACTCATCTACGTCATAGAAAGTTTTGCTTAAAAGGTAATTTTTAAGTTCAGTCTTAAATTTTACTTAATCTATTATTGCCTTCATGTACACTGGCAGAGCATTGTAGAGTTTTATTCCAAAATAACTTACATGCTTTTGGGTTTGTGTTGTCCTTACCCTTTCTACATACAAATTCTTACGAGTTCTAGTATTATAATTATGGCAGTCCTCATTTGTACGTAGATTTTTCATATGTGCTCTTGTACACAGAATCCTTTTAAAAATATACAGTGATGGTATTGTATTTGCAGTTCTTTGAAAAGGGGCCTACAATGAGTTCTTGGAGAGTTATGTGTTATGATTCGTACAGCTCTTTTCTGAAATTTGAAGATATCTGTTAAGCTTGATTTAGTTTTACCCCAGAACAATTTCTCTACTCTTGAAATAACTGGGTACTCGCAGAATAGTTTCAGTTCGATCACGATATATTTTCAACTTTCACAGGAAACAACTTTACCATTTCTCATACAAACATTTAAACTTCTGCAAGTCAACTTAGTCATCAAACATTACACTCAATTAAACACTTCCATAATTGCATTGGCTTGAAAACCAAATATTTCGTGAACATCACATGTATTGTGTCTCGTACAGGGCTAAGACATGAAGTAAGTTAAAAGTCTATAGTCAATTGTTCATTTTTCTTTTTTACAGTAATCACATTCACTAACACAGCAAAGAACAGCATATAATTACTCTGTGTTCTTTCAGACAGCGTCTTTGGCACTAGCAGCAAACACTTGTCATCGTCAGTGGATCGCCACTCTTACAGACTGCTCATAACAAACTTCCAACCTGCACATAGAAACAGGTGGCACAGTAGATACGCTTCCACTCCCCCATTTATATATAAAATATCTTGTGTTTGAGATGGTAGAAGGATGAGTGGTTCTATAATTTACACGGAAATTCTTGAAGCACTACATATCCCTCCCCTCAGCTTGAACATGCAATATTTTTGTACGTAATCACCATGTACATCAATATCACGCAGGATAACACTTCATTTTTCAACAATACATTTGTTTCTATTAATAACCATCAGTACTTTTGTTCTTATTATCTAGTCATTCCTTGTTTCCATTTTCTACAATTATAAAATGTGAACCTTTCAATCCATGTTGGAGTTAGCTCTTTCAATATTTAAAATCGGGAAGACCTGAATTGTTCTGTTTTCTGCTCTTTTTCCAATCATAAATTCCAGTTGTGTATGACCCATGAGTAATCTACTGTTTGTTCCTACTTTCCGTACTGCCTATTCTAAGTATGTACTTATTTATTGCTTATTGTAGTTTCGTGGAACTCTGGGTAAAATAAAAGTGTTCTCTCTCTTTTTGACACTTGTAAACATAAAACGTAGTAAGACTGATGATGCATAGAATTCAAACTGACCAGTCTAATTCCTATAAAACGTGTGACTTCTGTCATGACACTGTCCTTTTCCCCTTTACAAACAGTACCCATACCTCACATATGGGTTGACCCTATGAGTGCACTCTCTCTTCCTGTTTTGGTAGGTACACACCTCTTAATTCCTATTCTCCTATGGTACAGTCAATCCCCTTCTTGGTGCCCCTGTCCACACAGTATAGGTCAGCCTTTCTTAGTTCTGCCTATCTGCCTTTTATATTCAATATATGCTGAATGTGCCCCCCTTATCCTTCCTCAGTGGGCCTCATGGTTCATTGCCCTAGTATACATCTTTATGTACACTATCATTAAATATTCTCTGGTAAAGTTACACATCTATTTTACACCTCAACTCCACTTTCTAATACTCCACCTAATACCCTTGAGTCCTCTTCCATTCACTTTCTAATACTCCATCTAATACCCTAGAGTCCTCTTCCACGCCTCACTTCTGTCACATAAGCAGACACTATGTCTGCACATACTGTTCGACTTATAGTAGATGCTATGTCTACCTGTATTAAGCAACACATAGTAGATACTATGTCTACACATAATAATCAAGTCCCACTACTCTATAACTCACCAAAGTATTTACTATCCTGGCTTTTCTCAAATGGTTATTACGATTAACACCAATTTCACTTATCACTGTTTTATAATTATTACACCAGCTCTCCTGCTCCTGTCTCTCTAGGCACATGAGTTGATTTCTACCCTTCTTTCTTTATATATATATATATATATATATATATATATATATATATATATATATAATTTTTTTTTTTTTTTTTTTTTTCCCCTACATTCCTTGGCAGTTCTGACATCACTTCAGGTTTTGTAATTTTCATGTTTGTGTCTAAGTGCATCTTTGTGTGTATGTTGATGTGTGTTTGTGCAGCCTGATTCTTTGGCCTACTTATATGAAATAAGTTGTAGGTTATTGGAAACCATGGAAAATAAGAAGAACCTCTGTGATAGAAGCAGTTGCATATGGAAAGAGGGAAAGATAGATAGGTACTCAAATGAGAAGTAAGAAAGGAAAAAGTAGAAATGGTTGCTAAGATTGAAGAAGTGAAAGAAGATAGCCCAAAGACAGGAACCCCTTTCCACCCCCCTTGCCCAGGATCCCTACCTCGCCGGTACTTGAGTGAGAAGCTGGAGGAGGTATGGTGTTAATCATTTCCTACAGATTGGACATTCTCACCTTCACCCTTGAGGCCCCCGAAGAAACTCTTTGCAACACCTACGGGCAGCAAATGATGAAGAATCAGTCAATCAAGAATCAGTCAAACTTGTTTGTGAGGGTCGTTTGGAAAGTGTGGTGTATGTTCTGTGTTAGCAGAGATTTGTCTATTGGTGTAAATCATGTTTTAATCTACAGTACCAACCCTTTCCAAAACTAATACAAACCTTTACCTCACATTTCATAAAAGGTATAAAATATTCAATACAAAATAGAAAATTATACACTATGATCAATTAGTTGTTTAGTTATTCAGTTTATACTGTATTTCATACACAAATAAAATACTCTGTTCAGTTTATATCATCTCGATATCACTCTGTTTGAATAGTACCACGATATTATTTTTCCATAATACTGTATTCTACTCGTTTCATTTCATGTTTAGAGATCACTGTTGATCCGAGATTCTCTTAAGTCTTTTTTTTTCCATATCCGGTTTTCTATACACTAAACTTATAGGATAGTTTAAGAATTCATTAATAGATAACAGAATAGTTTAAGATTTGAAGAGAATTTGGTGTATGAAAACTAATTTTGAAGAAACACCGAAAACAACTGGGGTGCAGCGGTCGTCACTCCGCCTGTCAAATCAGAATGTTAACGTCCCTGGGGAATAGATGTGACTCTGCCCAGATCCCATGGATCTGATCTGAATCTCATTCACTTGAACAAGTGCAAACCAGTACTTGTTAAATTTTGTGTGAAGGTCTCCCCACAACAAAAAAATTACCACTTTACTTGGTAACACAACATTAGTTAAAGTTATTCTATTTTCTACTCTATCCTGGATAAATTTGAATTCTTTCAACAAGTTGTCTATAACCTTGCTGGTATTATTAAGTTTGGAAGAAGTAATAGTTGAAACATTTCCAGAGGTCATTCTCGCAGCAACTCCTCGATCTATCATTTCTTCAAATGGTTCCTCCAAGCTACATACACTTCTAATATCAAAGGTGGATATATTCTCTTGGAAATTCCATCCTACACTATTTCCTCGTATACTGACAACTCATGTACTGACACCTGTAATTTGTGATTGAATAATCGACATTAATTCCTTAGACGAATCTACACTCTCTTTTGAAGTACGTAAACCTTGTCTTACATTTTTGTGTTCATTATTGAACATGTCTTTTAAATATTCTAAGTTTTCAATAGGTTTTATTCTACATGATTACATTTGGCGTCAAATTCAGTTTCCAAAGCAACCATTCCTTTGCATCGTTTGCGTCAAATTCAGTTTCCAAAGCAACCATGCCTTTGGATTGATTATTAGATTCTTGGCTTTTAACATCTATTTTGATGGGAACAAACCTATGTTTGTCATTTGAATATTTAAAGTTTCATTCTGTCTCTGATTAAAGTCAATGATTTATGTGACTACTTAAAGAACTAGTTAGTTCACTCTTTAAATCTAACTTCAGATTTTCAACTTTCTTATTTAAAGTGTCAAATTCAGTCTTTAATAAACCTATATATGTTGCTTGATTGTTCGAGGTTTCACTCTTGTTTGTTAAAACTTCACTCTGAGCATCTAATTTAATATTTAATTGGGTATTCACTGAATCTAATTTAAGACTTAGTTCCTGTCTTAAAGCTGCTGAATCTGCACACTGGGCTTTATTTAAATTCACTACTTCAGACCAGTCTGGCATCTCCTTACTCACTTTAATAGCCATGGCTGGTTCTGAAGTTTCTCCTAGTCGCTATTCTTGATCCATAACTTTACAGGCGTTAGACCTTGTGAGCATTAAAAAAATTGTACTCTACTTATGATGACTACTATAATACAGTCTTACAACAGTTCCTTCAACTTTATACTCAAACAATTATTGTTTTACACTCACCTGGTGTAGAATCCTAGGCTGCATCGGTTAGCAGATGTGTATTCAACGCAGGAGAACAGCACTGTCGCCAGCGGTGTCAAATGTTGGTTTCAGTGTCGGTGAGCAGATGTGGAGTCAGCACCGGTGAGCAGCAACCGGTGTCTGCATCGTCGGATGTAAGGCTGGTTACTACGTCGACATCAGTCGCGATGTGTGTGAAAGCTGTGTACTCTCCACACCAAATCTCCTTAGTTGAATTCCTCTTGGCGTAACTCTTCTTAGTCTAAAATATCGAGGTCTCCTCTCCGTTCTTTTGACGTTATTACTTTCTTAAGTCTTTTACTGTGTTGCATTCACAACTTTCTTCCATTTGGTTTCTTGGACTCAATCCAATTACTCGAAACAGTTCTCTTATCTTGTTATGCCTGGTTGCTGTGGCAACTCAAAATATCTTCTTCCCGTTTCCGTCTTAAAATTTCCATTTTCTTTGAATCCTGTCACTTAGGTTGCCACATTTTAATAGTTTTGTCGACACGAGAAGGGGTGCAAAACTGGATTGCATTCACAATTCACACCTCACTCTCATCAGTTGACTTACGCGGTGTGCATAGCCGATCCTCTCCTCTGGGTAATTAGCTAAGTCGATCTCCCAAAAGCTTCTTCTCCTAAGACTATCACTGGTTATAGGAATTTATTTGACTATTTCTCTACTGTTGAAATAATTGGGCACTCACAGAATACTTTCAGTTTAATCACGATATATTTTCAACTTTCACAGGAAACAACTTTACCATTTCTCATACAAACATTTAAACTTCTGCAAGTCAACATAGTCATCAAACATCAGACTCGATTACACACATTCATAATTGCATGGGATTGACAACCAAATAATTCGTGAACATCACATGCGTCTTGTCTCGTACAGTGCTAAGACATGAAGTAAGTTAAAAGTCTATAGTCAATTTTTCCTTTTTCTTTTTCACAATAATCACATTCACTAACACAGAAAATAACAGCATATAATTTGCGTTCTTTCAGAAAGCATCTGTGGTGCTAGCAGCAAACACTTGTCGTCGTCAGTGGACCGCCACTCTTACAGTCTTCTCATAACAAACTTCCAAACTGCACATAGAAACAGGTGGCACAGTAGATACGCTTCCACTCTCCCACTTATATTTAAAATATCGTGCGTTTGAGACAGTTGAAGGACGAGTGGTTCTAGAACTTATGCAGAAATTCTTGAAGCACTACAAGTGATGTGCATCTAATGCTTCACTTCTGAAATTTCAAGATAGATCTACAAGTTGTTGTAAACACTTTCTCTTGACATGCATGGCTCAGTTCGTGGGGCAGGTATATGACATGTGAGACAGTCCTTGTTTGATGCAAGAGTGTCATCAGGACTGTGTCATTCCATGCTCACAGGTGATAGGTAAGAGCAAGTAGATGAAGCTTGTAAATTCCTAACCTCCTAATTCATTGAAAACCAAAATGGATCTTATGAAGATCGTGCATGTTCCTGAACTTTGTTGTGGTGGTCTTCTTACTTATTGTAATTTTGAATTACCTCAGCAAAGATGGAAAGGAATGCATCCACACCATGAAGGCCTTCTTTGATTCATACAATCAGTGGTATGTAGAGGATTCATCACCAGGATGTCATTGCCAGCTGCTTTGTAATGCCGTATGGATGAAATCATCCTCTACCTTTGTTGTCGTCTGTCAAATTGTTAGATGCCCTGCATTTTGCAAAGCGAGTTACATGTGTACAATATTGTTCATTCATCCAAAAGCAATATTGAATCTCTATGTATAGATTCACATTTGAATCCTACAGCCATTCTGAATCACATAATTATTTCCTTGGAAAGCTGGCAGCATAGTCGCCTTATCGGTAGTGGAGAACTTGAATAATCAACAAAGCTGAGAAAGTACACAATGAAGCCTGTGGCCCTTCTGGAGGTGACTTCACTCATCCAATCTTTTCAGTATATCTGGATCATTTCAGAATGAATTCCATGTGGACTGCATGTTTTTGTTCACAAAATTGAAATGACAATTCACCACCTCCCAATTATTGATAACGCTATCACACACATCATCTTTGTTTGTTACCTCACTGTGCTATTGCCAGGGTCTGAGCTGGCCTCATGTCATTTGACATCTAACATTGGATCTACTTTCTTCTGATCCCAATTTTTGGCTGCGATAACAAGACAATAACAAATTCTCATTTGTTCCTTTTTGCTTCACCTTTGTATATCATTGAGTTATATGTCGATGGTATTATGTAAGTATATGTTTCAGTTTTAGACATATGTGCCTTAAAGCCAGTTAGTCACAGTCACAACAGCTGGGAAGAAACAATTAAATTTTCATATTTTATGTAAATTAAAAGGAAACCACAACTGCTGTGTCTAGTATGCAGAATTTTAGTACAGTAACCAAAATCAGTTCTGGCTCTTCTTTTTGCTGCAGGAACTAAGTGTGAATTCATAAACTTTTCCAGCAGATATGGGTTATTCTAAATATTGTTGTGCAAATAGACAAATGAGTACCTTATTCGTTTTCTTGTTTCTCTTTTTAAATGAGCCTTATGTAAACTGTGACCATACGTAAATACACGCATCAAAAAAAGTTTTGCATCAGCCCGGTTCCAGGAGTTCTGAAACCTGTACAGAAAATTGGAATAGAGATCAACATAAACAGCATTTCCGTCCTTTTTATTGCTCAAGAAAACCACACACTGCATGTTGTACCACCATACAGCGAGACCTTCCAAGGTGGTGGTCCAGATTGCTGTACACACCAGTACCTCTAATTCCCAGTAGCACGTTCTCTTGCATTGATGCATATCTAATTCGTCGTGGCTTACTATCCACAAGTTCATAAAGGCACTATTGGTCCAGATCGTCCCACTCCTCAATGGCCGTTCGGCATGGATCCCTCAGAGTGATTGGTGGGTCACGGCATCCATAAACAGTCCCCTTCAGTCCATCCCAGGCATGTTCAATAGGTTTCATGTCTGGAGAACAAGCTGGCCACTCTAGTCGAGTGATGTCATTATCCTGAAGGAAGTCATTCACAAGATGTGCACGATGAGGGCATGAATTGTTGTCCATGAATGTTAATGCCTCACCAATATGCTGCTGATATGGTTGCACTATCAGTCAGAGGATGCCTTTCATGTATCGTACAGTCATTAAAGCACCTTCCATTACATTACCACCAGCAGTGTACGACGTCTGCACATAATGCCATCCTGAAACAGCAGGAAACCTCCAGCTTGCTGCACTCGCTAGACAGTGTGTCTAAGGCGTTCAGCCTGGCTGGGTTGCCTCCAAACACGTCTCCAACGATTGTCTGGTTGAAGGCATATGCGACACTCATCAGTGAAGAGAACATGATGCCAATACTGAGCGGTCCATTCGGCGTGTTGTTGGGCTCATCTGTACTGTTTTGCATGGTGCACGAAAAGCATTATTCAACATGGTGGCATTGCTGTCAGGGTTCCTCTGAGCCATAATCTGTAGGTAGCGGTCATCCACTGCAGTAGTAGCCCTTGGGTGGCCTGAGCAAGGCATGTCATTAACAGTTCCAGTCTCTCTGTATCTCCTACATGTCCAGGCAACATTGCTTTGGCTCACTCTAAGATGCCTGGACACTTCCCTTGTTGAGAGCCCTTCCTGTTACAAAGTAACAATGTGGACATGATCGATCTGCGGTATTGATCATTTAGGCATGGCTGAACTACAGATAACATGAGCCATGTACCTCCTTCCTGGTGGAAGGACAGAATAATGATTCATTTTCACACATGAAATTTATCTGCTCCTTTTGTGGGAGGTCCATTTCCATATGTGATTTATCTGTAGGGATCAAGAAAGAAAATTTGATTCTTGTATTACCTTACTTCAAATTGGCCTTAATCTCTCTCTGACTGCTAGCTTCACACCATCAAAAGCAATGAAATGTTCCTTCCCAACAATTAGAAATTTATGGTAAACATATTTGCTTTGGTGCTAATTTGTTACTGAGAGGCTCACCACTACCTTCACTTCACTACTAAGATCACAATATTTTCTGTACCATTTAGTCACATGACAGGGCTACTTAGAATGCCCCTCTCATTCTGCCATGTTGTGTTTTGTGTGGAATGTAATCCTGACTTTCCTATCAAGTCCTGGAATAGTCCCATTTACTCTGACCATCACCTCTCCTATACCAGTTGAAGAGGTCTTTGGTTTCAAAACCTAGTGTTTCTGTCGTTTTTGATTCATGTGTATCAATCCATTGGCATTTGGTAAATAGAAGTTTTTTTCTTTCATTTTGAGCAAGGTATGCAAGATAAGAGTCCTATAGCATCCCCTGGTGCTGGGTGGAGTAGCTATGAGCCAGGATGGGGGAAGTGGGTGGTGGGCATGAGCTGGGAGCCCTTGTGGCTCCAGAGAAATGCAGCGGCAAATGTAACAAGTTCTTTTATTGACACATCTGCACTGTTTGATGCACTAGGTCAATGGCCATCTGGCCATTGAATTCTGATGTGGATGACAGCTGGCATGCAAGGGAAGCAACACGCTGCTCCCTGGGCAAGAATTGGCCATGCTGCTGGAGACGATGTTGTGTGGCCAACTGTGCCATGGTACTGAGTCCAGGAAGGGACTTAGGGCACAGAGCTGTTGCCCTGCCGTGGCCTGGAACCAGTGACCTCTGCTTGCAGGTCCATGTCTCACCCTTATCCAGCACAGCCCCACCATCCTGGTCGGGCTGTGAGCGTCAGAATAATTTTATTACAAAAAGACCAGTACCTATACTCACCAGTCACACACTTGTGCATATGCACCACTACCACTCGCATATCTTAAAACACTGCTGTCACTGTCATTGTGGAAATCTGCCTTGCCACCTGCTGCACTATTCAGTGCAATTCCATTGAGTTCACTGTTTCAGCAAGCTAACAAGCCTAGCGACACCACGCTGGTCTTGTTGAATTATTACAGTAACAGCATCCCATGCGTGCCTGTTGTCAAACACAACTGCAATACACTACATAGGCTCTCGCTAATGAACCCATAAATGGCCATTATGCTAAAGTCCAGTCCAATTGAACTACATGCTACCAACAGCGTGTTAACATATATTGCAAAACAATTAAATATATTTTCTATAATTTAATCTAATTATTGTTTAAGAGTTGGAGTTTTTCCTGAAATATTTGCAAGTAATGCTTTCATACAGTTATGTATAATTTGAGGAGTAAAGGCAACAACTCATTAAATAGTGGAGACATTGATTCATCAATAGGCACATTAAGAAGACTGAAGCTTTGTTACTTTTCTCATGAATCCTTCTTTAGAAGTAGAAAACACGCACACACACACACACACACACACACACACACACACACACACACACACACACACACACACACACACACCTCTTTACAGCTATGTTTTCCAGGCTAACTACATTGTGTTGACACTACAGTTCAACAGAGGTGACAGGTTGTGTCAGGTGGAGTGGGAAAAGGAGAGAGGAGGTGGGGAATGGAAGGGGTTAGGCAATGGTGGCTGATGACTGGGAGGGATGTGCATAGAAATGTGCCACTGAAGAGCTCATTGCGGCCACAAGTAAGAGTAGATGTCCAAAGGGCACAATGACTCGGCGAAGTGGATTTGAAGGGGGAATAACATATAGTGTAAAATTAAACTTTACAGCTTTGACGGTTTGGTAATTATATTCATGTTTTGCAGGAGTAGATTTGACGCAGAACTGAGTTCCCTCCAGTGCCAAGTGGAGAATTTGCAATCACAGTTATCAGTCCAGAAGAAAATGTTGTCCACAGAAGAGAGTTTGAGATCAAGAGTTGAAACTGATTACAGGCAAATACAGGAGGAGAAACGAGCATTAATGGTGAAGTAAGTTGATTTAATTATTTCTGTTACACATTTTTAGTTGATTTCATTCAGCTTGTGATGACACTCATGTTGCTGCCTATGAAGAGTTCAGCACCAGGTTTGTTTATTGTACAAATCAAGAAACTACCTGTCTTTAGTGTTACAACTGCCTAAGGAGTGAATTTTACTGATGTGCTTATGAAGAAACAAATTAAAATGCTATCCAACAACTATCAAGAAGGAAAGTTGGAATGAAGTTCCTCTAAGAATGAGATTCACATCTGCTACCTTTTTATGTGGGTGCTGAATTGTTTCTGTAGCTCATGACATAATATTTGAGTTATTTATCATTGTCCAAGACATCGAGCAATAAAATTATCAAGTAAAACAGTAATTTCAATATTAAAACTAATAAAGGATCAAAAACATTTAAAAATATTAAATAATACTTTCATATGTCATGTGGCAATGAAAATGGTGTCTACCAAGATTTTCAAGTGTTCAGATTCCAAAATAGTCCAGAATAGCCCTGTTATTTGCTGTAACCAAGTCTTCTAAGGTGCATGATTTATCGATCTTTCAGCAAATTAACAAGTAGAGTGGATCTTGTAGTTCGTCAAATCCCATCACAACATTCATCAGTACTACTGTAACCTCATTTCTTCATATTTTATTGATACTGGGATATTCCTGTTCTTAGACATTTAGGACTTTCCAAGTTGTTTAAGGGAGTTTGAAACCCGCAGAAAATTCCTCATTTGGGTTGTTCCATGGGTCTATTGGAGACAAGTTCTAGCACAGTTCTATTTGACATTTATTAGATTATAATGGGATTGCTTCGATTTGTTGCAAAAGGTTCTTTCTTGATTTGAATCTCCATCTACATCTATATTCTGCACGCCACTGTGAGGTGCATGACAAGACGGACATCCCATTGCACCAATTATTAGAGTTTCTTCCCATTTCATTCAGATATAGAGTACGGGAAGAATGATTGTTTGAATGCCTCTGTGCATGCAGTAATTATTCTAATCGTACCTTGACAATCCCTATGTGAGCGATTCATAGGGGGTTGTAGTATAATCCTAGTCATCATTTAAAACTGGTTCTTGAAACTTTGTTAACAGACTTTCTTGGAATAGTTTACGTCTGTCTTCAGAGTCTTCCAGTTCTGTCCCTTCAGTATCTGTTTGGCACTCTCTCATGGATCAAACAAACCTGTGACCATTCATGCTGCCCTTCTATGTATACATTCAATATCCCCTGTTAGTCCTATCTGGTATGGGTCCCAAAAACTTGAGCAATATTTTAGAACCAGTCACATGAACCAGTCACACCAATATTTTAGAACCTGTCACAGTCATTTAGAACCAGTCACTGATGATGCGGTGGTGTACAGGGAGGGGTCAAAGATCAGTGACTGCAGGATGATACAAGATGACTTAGACAAAATTTCTAGTTAGTGTGATGAATGGCAGCTGGCTCCAAATGTAGAATAATGTAAGTTAATATGGATGAGTAGGAAAAACAGACACATTATGTTCAGATACAGTATTAGCAGTGTCCTCCTTGACACAGTCACATCATTTAAATATCTGGGTACAATGTTGCGAAGCGATATGAAATGGAATGATCATCTGAGGATTGTGGTGGGGAAGGCAAATAGGAAAGTATGGTTCATCTATAAAGTAGACCATGTAGGACACTAGTGTGAACTATTATTGAGTACTGATCAAGTATGTGGGATCTACACCAGGTCATATTGAAAGAAGACATCGAAGCAGTTCGGAGGTGAGCTGCTAGATTTGTTACTGGTAGATTCAATCAACATGTAAGTGTTACAGATATGCTTTGGGAACTTAAGTGGGAATCCCTGGAGGGAAACACACATTCATTTCAAAGAACACTACTGAGAATGTTTAGAGAACCGGCATTTGAAGCTGACTGCAGAATGGTCCTACTGCCACCAAGATACATTTGACCTAGGGAACACATAGATAAGGTAGATAAATTAGTGCTCATTTGGAGGTATATTGATAGTCATTTTTCCCTCGATCTGTCTGCAAGTGAAACAGGAAAGGAAATGACTAGTAGTGGTACAGTGTGCCCTCTGCCATGCACTGTGTGATGACCTGCAGGCTGTGTATATATCTGTAGATACAGATATCCCTACCAATTGTTACATCCAGGTATTTGTAAGAGTTGGCCAATTCCAGCAATGAGTCATTGTATTATAGTCATAGGAAACTATGTTTTTTTTCATTTTATGAAGTGCACAGTTTTACATTTGTGAACATTTAAAGCAAGTTTGCAGCCTATGCACCACCTTGAAATCTTATCAAGAGCTGACTGAACATTTATCCAACTTATTTCAGATACTACTTCACCATAGATAACAGCATTATCTGCAAAAAGTGTGAGGTTACTATTGATTTTGTCTGCAAGGTCATTGATATATAACATGTACAGCAAAGGTCCCAACAAACTTCCCTGGGGCACACCCAAAGTTGCTCCTACATCTGACAATGACTCTTCATCGAAGATAATATGCTGTGTCCTCCCTACCGAAAACTCCTCAATCAAGTTACAAATTTCACTTGATACTCCATATGATCATACGTTTGGCAATAAGCATAGATTTGCTACTGAATCAAATACTTTTCAGAAGTAAAGGAATACTGCATCTCCTTGACTGTCTTGATCCAAAGCTTTCAGTATATCATGTGAGAAAAGTGTGAGTTAAGTTTCACATGATTGATGTTTTTGGATTTCTTGCTGGTTCACATTGAGGAGGTTATTATGTACAGTGATTGATGAATGTATCCAAGCATAGAGTGTCTGGAATCTTTCATGAGGGTATTTTTGATGCATCATAGCAACTACAAAAATAATAGATATAACACAGTGGGTAGTAACTGATAGTAACGAACATAATAGAAATTCCCTCATTTGCACTATTGTTTCTTGTGCTGTGGCTGCAAAGACAGATTGCCAACTTATATCTTACCATTGAGCTCTCAAAATTAGTCAGGGAAAAATGCTAAAACTTGTCTGGAAATCTGAGAAATATCAGGGAATTTTTCTTGAGGAAACTTGTGACAACCCTGGTTTCGGAAAATAGGTTACAAATGGTGTGTAGTACCATACTTTACAGATACATGTATAAAAATTTCCGAAAATTTGTTTTTGAGTGTTCCAGAGAATGAGAAGATGCATAAAATATTGTTGCACACAGTTTCACCAACTTAATTAAAAATGTGTTGCACTACGAAGTTAACATTAACTTACCTCTGAGATATTCTCTCCCACTGCTACAACAAAGGCTAGTGTCAACAAAATTGAACTCCTAGTGAGAATTGTCGTTTTACCCAACTGCACTTTAGTTATTTGGTAGCTTAATTGTTACAGAGGTAGGCTGTCGAATTTTATAAGATGATGTCCATAGATCGCTGGTTCGAACCTAACCCAAAACAACATTTTATTTGTAAAACTTCTCAACAGTCCTCTCATAAGAAAACCAGATCACAATTACAAAACTTCACCACATTGATTAGAAACAGAATATTATTGTGTTTTCCTTGACATTCAAAACGATATTTTCTTGTTAATGTGACCACATACCTTTTACTTTATTAGGAATGTTGTTTTTATCTTCATACTGTTCAGCTAGGATCCTTATTGTTTAAACTTTTTCGTTTCATCATCTTACATAAATAAGTCTGCTTCAGACACTAATGTTAATTAACACTCACAAACATCACAGCCCTTATGTTCATGTCACTTGCATTTTATACAGGCTTTATATCTCCCCGTGTAACCTCATCATCTTACACCTCATTGTACTGTGGTCGTATGGTGATATCTTCACTGTTAGCAATGCTAGCCAAAAAATGAATTGTATGTTCGCAAAGGAAATCCATTTATACTCTGTTGTCCATTTCTCAAAACAATACTAATGTGAAGCTACATACAATTGCTACAGCTATATACTACTGCTAAAATCAGTTCTTGCTAATGCTATTTTCATATTTCATGTAAAATTTTTAAAAATATCTGACTTTTCAAGATTCAAGAATTTGTACAGTAACATTTAGCTGACATAAATCACATAAATATTGAAATAGCTAATTGTATTGCAGATTTGTTTCTTCAAAGAAAACAGAGCTATACACTTACATAATATTGTTGAGGCTTTCAAGTCAAAATCTTTCATAATTGTTATTTGATAATGGTGAATATTTAATTTGCCAATAGCAACAACTGAAAAAAATTAAAAATTTATATCCTTCTCATAAGAAAAATAATTCGTCTATACTTACACAAAAATAGCAGAATTGGCAAATTTTTGTGCAAAAGCATTGCAAAATTTATACTATTACTCAAAAATTAATTAGAAATCAAAATTATTTCAGTTTCACAGACACAGTGGGCAATCCAACAATTATTATGATTGGTAAAGAACTTGTATTTCAATAACTACAGAAGATTGGTGTATGAAAAGCATTTCACTCTAACTAATCAAACAGCATCACCTATCTCAAGAATGGCATAAGAAAATGACTATTAATTAGAAGTAAAACAAAAATTAAATTTCATACAAAATAGTGTCCACCTCCATAGCTGAGTGGTCAGCAAGGCTGACTACAGTGGGGGAGACTCAGGCTTGGTTCCTGGTCAAGGCAAAGACTTTACGTAGCTTGGCAGTGGTTATTATGTGGTCCACATCATCATCAACATATAAGCCACCAAAGTCGCATAAAAAAAATAATTAAAAAAAAAAAAAAGGTGCAGTAGGTGGCCAAAAAAACCCAGATGGCATCTCTCAGCCAAAAATTTCATATGATCATTAAATGAAACAACAAGTTTACTGTTACCAGTCACCGTTTTATTTATTTCCATGACGCATTTCAAAGGTTTAAACTTCCATCATCAGGTGGATTTACATTAGGACATTTGTGTGTGTGTTGAGTTACGATTTTTGGAGGAACTTGTGGCACTGGCTAGTGGAGAAACAGGACACTATTTCAGAACGTGGCTTTGGATTTCTTCTGACAAAAAATTAAACTGATATCTAATGTATTTTACCAATGTGAAGGTAATATATTGGGGGTAATGGTGAAATATTGGAAGTGACTACAAATTCGTACTCGTTTATACAATCAGGTGAAATGTTAAAATGGCTTAAACGTCATACTTGTAAAAAACAATCAGGTGAGATGTTACAGACTTGAAGTACAATAATCATATTGGCTACAGCAGTAAAATCATACATAGATGACACTATTTGATTGGGATTAATAGACAGATGTAAGAGGCTGGAGGCAGAAGGAGAGGAAGAGAGAGAGAAAGTGAGAGTGTGTGTGTGAGAGAGAGAGAGAGAGAGAGAGAGAGAGAGAGGGTGGAAAGAGTGATTATATAAGAGCAAACATTTACATGGCAAGGGGTCTTAAGATTACATGTTACATACCGGGTGATCAAGAAGTCATTATAAATTTGAAAACTGAATAAATCACGGAATAATGTAGATAGACAGGAAAAACCCACCATGGTTCAACAACGAAGTTAGGGTATTACTGCAAAAGCAAAGAGAGCTTCACTGCAAGTTTAAATGCAGCCAAAACCTCCCAGACAAACAGAAGCTAAACGATGCCAAAGTTAGCATAAGGAGGGCTATGCGTGAAGTGTTCAGTGAATTCGAAAGTAAAATTCTATGTACTGACTTGACAGAAAATCCTAGGAAGTTCTGTTCTTATGTTAAATCAGTAAGTGGCTCGAAACAGCATCTCCAGACACTCCGGGATGATGATGGCATTGAAACAGAGGTTGACACGCGTAAAGCCGAAATACTAAACACCTTTTTCCAAAGCTGTTTCACAGAAGAAGATCACACTGCAGTTCCTTCTCTAAATCCTCGCACAAACAAAAAATGGCTGACATCGAAATAAGTGTCCAAGGAATAGAAAAGCAACTGGAATCACTCAACAGAGGAAAGTCCACTGGACCTGACGGGATACCAATTCAACTCTACACAGAGTACGCGAAAGAACTTGCCTCCCTTCTAACAGCTGTGTACCGCAAGTCTCTAATGGAACGGAAGGTTCCAAGTGATTGGAAAAGAGCACAGGTAGTTCCAGTTTTCAAGAAGGGTCGTCGAGCAGATGCGCAAAACTATAGACCTATATCTCTGACATTGATCTGTTGTAGAATTTTAGAACATGTTTTTTGCTCACGTATCATGTCGTTTCTGGAAACCCAGAATCTACTCTGTAGGAATCAACATGGATTCCGGAAACAGCGATCCTGTGTGACCCAACTCGCATTATTTGTTCATGAGACCCAGAAAATATTAGACACAGCAAAATGCAGGAAAATTTGCAGCGGATAGGCACTTGGTGCAGGGAGTGGCAACTGACCCTTAACATAGACAAATGTAATGTATTGCGAATACAAAGAAAGAAGGATCCTTTATTGTATGATTATATGATAGCGGAACAAACACTGGTAGCAGTTACTTCTGTAAAATATCTGGGAGTATATGTGCAGAACGATTTGAAGTGGAATGATCATATAAAATTAATTGTTGGTAAGGCGAGTACCAGGTTGAGATTCGTTGGGAGAGTCCTTAGAAAATGTAGTCCATCAACAAAGGAGGTGGCTTACAAAACACTCGTTTGACCTGTACTTGAGTGTTGCTCATCAGTGTGGGGTCTGTACCAAGTTGGGTTGACAGAGGAGATAGAGAAGATCCAAAGAAGAGCGGCACATTTTGTCACTGGGCTATTTGGTCAGCGTGATAGCGTCACGGAGATGTTTAGTAAACTCAAGTCGCAGACTCTGCAAGAGAGGGGCTCTGCATCGCAGTGTAGTTTACTGTCCAAGTTTCGAGAGGGTGCGTTTCTGGATGAAGTGTCGAATATATTGCTTCCCCCTACTTATACCTCCCGAGGAGATCATGAATGTAAAATTAGAGAGATTCGAGCACGCATGGAGTCTTTCCGGCAGTCGTTCTTCCTGCGAACCATAGGAGACTGGAACAGGAAAGGGAGATAATGACAGTGCCCTCCGCCACACACCGTGGGGTGGCTTGCGGAGTATAAATGTAGATGTAGATAGAGAGGTACAAATTGACACACATGCTTGGAATGACATGGGGTTTTATTAGAACCAAAAAATACAAAAGTTCAAAAAATGTCCGCCAGATAGCGCTTCATCTGATCAGAATAGCAATAATTAGGATAACAAAGTAAAGCGAAGCAAAGATGATGCTCTTTACAGGAAATGCTCAATATGTCCACCATCATTCCTCAACAATAGCTGTAGTCGAGGAATAATGTTGTGAACAGCACTGTAAAGCATGTCCGGAGTTATGGTGAGGCATTGGCATTGGATGACACTTGCGACTTCAGGTAACCCCAAAGCCAATAATCGCACGGACTGAGGTCTGGGGACCTGGGAGGCCTAGCATGATGAAAGTGGCGGCTGAGCACACGATCATCACCAAACAATGCGCGCAAGAGATCTTTCATGCGTTAGCAATATGGTGTGGAGCGCTATCCTGCATGAACATCGTATGTTCCAGCAGGTATTTATTAGCCAGGCTGGGGATGATGCGATTCTGTAACATATCGGTGTACGTCTCATGTCATTCCAAGCATGTGTGTCAATTTTTACCTCTCTATCTACATTATTTCGTGGTTTATTAAGTTTTCAAATTTATACTGATTTTTTGACCACCCGGTATATTAGCTGCCTAAAGGTTGGGGTAATATGTTGGTTAATGTTATAAAATATGCAGATAGTTATACAGCGTGTGCCAGTAGTTGATGTTCATACAGTTTCAAGCTGAGAAGGGGTACAAGCTGTTGGTGTGATGAATTATCTGTAAATGACTCTTGGCGGCTGTCAATATTTATGGTAAATATTAAGGTGTGTGCATGTGTGTGTGTGTGTGTGTGTGTGTGTGTGTGTGTGTGTGTGTGTGTGTGTGTTTAAGAATGTAGGCAGTTGCTGAAAACAGAGATGATACTATTGTAAATATTGTCATTTTTGTCATTTAAGATGGACTCCGGTTGTTTCGTTTGGTGTTTATATGTTTGGTGTGTTTCGAGGATGTCTAGTTTTGTGCCTTCTGGCTGGATGTGTAGGATGCTAATACTTGTGTTCTTAACATGGTGTTTTGTTTCATGCAGGTGGGTAGCTATTGCTGATGTGTGGTACTTTTTGTTTTTTAGTGCTGCCATGTGTTCCTGGAATCTAATTTCAAATGATCTGCCTGTTTGCCCTATTTAGAAGCAGTCACAGTCCAAACATTCAATTTTGTACACACCTGTGTGATGAAGTGGGTTTCGTGTGCCGATGTTGTGGGGTAACTTCTGTCCAATATTGTTGTCTGTTGTAAAGGATATGCTTATGCCTTTTTGTTTGAAGACATTGGCAATCTGGTATGAAATGTCACCTAGAAAAGGGATTGTATGGAAGATTTTATTTTCTTTTTGTTTTTTGTGTTGTGATTGCTTTGCCATTATTGAGTGTTTTAGGGTGTCTACTATGGAGCTGTTTTAACCATTTTCAATAGCTGTTTGTTTTATTATTTCAATTTCTTGGTCACATTTGTCTTCAGAGAGTGGTAGTTGGATAACTCTATTAATCATGTACCAGAATGCTGCCATTTTGTGTGCTGCGGTGTGACTAGAGGAGTTGTGGCTTGTGGTATGTGTTGTGGTAGGCTTCCGATAAATTTCAAACTGGTTCAACTCACTGATGTTATCTTTAGTGCCTTTGATTAAATTGATGGTATCATCTACATATCTGTAGTAGTAGATGATATTTTTGAGGATGTGGTGATTGGAAGTCAGGATTTTGTCTTCTAGGTTACTTATAAATATTTCTGCTTGCAATCCGAAAGATTTGAGCCCATTGCCAGACCATCTGTTTGTTTGTAGATTTTTTTGTTAAATTTAAAATAGTTGTGTGAAAGTGTGAATTCAAGCTGGTCCATTAGTTCAGTAATGTGAGTTGAAGGGATTTTTTTGTGTTTATGTAAGTTGTCATTGACTATCTGCAGTGTGGAAACTATTGGCACAGAGGAATAAAAGTTTTGTACATCAAATGAGGCAAGTGTGGCTCCATCAGGTACTTGTCTGTTTTTGACATATTGTGTGAATTCTGTTGTGTTTTTAAGTGTTCTCTCGTTACTGAATGTGTATGCTTCTTTGAGAATTCTGAAGAGCATTTTATTGAGTTTGAATGTTGGGCTGTTCCTACAGTTCACTATAGGCCTGATGGGGGTCCCATTTTTGTGGATCTTTGGTTGTAACCTAAGGCAAGGAGTGTGGGCTCTTTGTTACAATGTTTCTTGCTTCTTGGATGGTGAGTAAAAATTAATGTTGTTTGAAATGTGTTTAATCTCCTTTTGTATTCTGGCAGTTGGATCTTTATGTATTTCTGTTATGTTGCTGGTTTGGAAGAAGTCTAAAGTTTTTTCTATGTATGTTGCCCTGTCCATTACAACAGTTGTGTTGCCCTTGTCAGCTTTTACAATTATTGCATTATTCATGTTTAATTTAGTCTTAATGGTACGTGCAAGGGCTACTTCTCATTTCTTGTATGCTGGGAATGGTTTTACAATTTCCTTTTCAATGATTTCATTAATTTTGTGGCTGGTTGCTATTCTGTCAATTTGCTTCTTAAAGGCTATGGTCGAGATCTGTGTGACACAAGTGATGAGCTTTTCTTGGTTGTTTTGGTTCAGTGGAGCTTGAACGTTATGTTTTAAGCCTTTGCAAAATAGTGCCTCTTCTTCTGCAGCGAATATTATGTTCGTATTGTTGAGGAAAGGTGTGTAGAATGTGTTTCTTTCAACTGTTTTGGTTCAGTTTGGGAGTTAATTGTTGCTTTATAAGATTGGCTAGTTTTTTCTTCTTTGTAGCTTTCATTTTCTGTACGATGAACTCAGTGTACTCTTTTTTGGTTATGGAATCATATTCTAATCTATGAAGCAACTTTCCCAACTGTAATTCTGCCTTATGAAACTGTGTGTTGAACATTTGTTTTTTAATATAAAGTTCTTTCAGTTCATTTTTCATCCAGAGTTTTTGTACGTTTTCTAGTGTTTTCTTTGTAGTTGTCATGTTTGTTTTGATGTCAATCTTGACATAACTTGGAATGACGTTATTCTTGAGACAATTCCTATTCAAGTGTATGTGTTTTGTCGACATTATGTCAATAACAGTCATGGTAAATCCTAATCTCAAATGTTCGCATTTAATGTTAATCTGCCCAGTCAGGCAATCAAGGCAATTTTCGAGTACAAAAACTGTGCAGAAAAGGTTGCAATGACAACACAACACATACACAAATATACAGACACCAAACGAAACAACCGCAATCCATCTTAAATGACAATATTTACAATAGTATCATTTCTGTTTTCAGCAACTGCCTACATTCTTAAAAATGCACACACACACACACACACACACACACACACACACACACACACACACATACACGTGCACACACCTTAATATTTACTATAAATATTTATAGCCGCCAAGAGTACAAGAGATTGACCTCATTTCCAGATAATTCATCACACCAAAAGCTTGTACCCCTTGTCAGCTTGAAACTGTATGTGCATCAACTACTGGCACAAATTGTATATCTATCTGCATATTTTATAGCATTAACCAATGTATTACCCCAACCTTTAGGCAGGTAATATATGTAACATGTAATCTTAAGACCCCTTGCCATGTAAATGTTTGCTCTTATATAATCACTCTTTCCACCCTCTCTCTCTCTCTCTCTCTCTCTCTCTCTCTCACACACACACACACACACACACACACACACACACACACACACACACACACTTTCTCTCTCTCTTCCTCTCCTTCTGCCTCCAGCCTCTTTCATCTGTCTATTAATCCCAATCAAATAGTGTCATCTATGTATGATTTTACTGCTGTAGCCAATATGATTATTGTACTTCAAGTCTGTAACATCTCACCTGATTGTTTTTTACAAGTATGACGTTTAAGCCATTTTAACATTTCACCTGATTGTATAAATGAGTATGAATGTTAAACCGTTTTAACTTGTCAAAACTGGATTTATATGCCACCTGAAGTACACACACATAAATTCGACACCTCAAAACAAACACCTCAAAATGCTTTAAACAATTATTCTGTAATAATGTTGTTACAATGTATGTTCTTTGCACTTTGCGATTATCTCTTGTATTCTGCTATACGAACCTTGCACCCAGCAGATTCCAGATGCCATATTTGTTTACAAATGTGACGTGTTACAACAGCGAAAGGAACCTGTGACCACTGGAGGTACTCTAGTTTACTTATTTTATGTTTACCATTAGATATCAGTTTAATTTTTTGTCAGAAGAAATCCAAAACCATGTTCTGAAATAGTGTCTTGTTTCTCCACTAGGCAGTGCCACAAGTTCCTCCAAAAATCGTAACTCAACACACACACAAATGTCATACTAACTAATGTAAATCCGCCCGATGATGGAGGTTTAAACCTTTGAAACATGTCGTGGAAATAAATAAAACGGTGACTGGTGACAGTAAACTTGTTTCATTTAATGTCAATAACAGTCACGATAAAGCGTAACCTAAAATGTTCGCATTTAAAGTCATATGATCATTTCATTTCATACAAAATATTCCTATTGAGTATAAGATTTTTTTGAAGAGTCTCACAGCATTTCAATATTCCATAAAGATGTGTTTCAGAAGAGTAACGTGTCAAAAAATTTGCAGTACTTATACACAATTTGGAAAAGAGATAGAGTTTTAGTATTGCATTAGGTACTACAATGTCCCATACTTTTTCTGCTTCAAAAACAGTTTTTGACATATTTTTTTTTAGTTTTAATGGCACCACATGATCTTTTTAAGCAAGTTTCTTTTAAATAATCAAGCTGTGTTACATCAAACTCTCCCATGGTACAAAATACTAGTCAGCTGCATTATAATGTTGCAGATATTTCCTTCAGCTAATATTTTTACTATTTCCATTAGCCCAAGTCACGTTTTCTCACATAAGCATCAGACGTAATCAGTACACTTTTCCTATAGCTGTCAGAAGTGCAGTAAACATATTGTAAACTTTCATCATCTTCCCTGACACACACACCCACCCACCCACACACACACACACACACACACACACATGTGCATCAACATTTGACAAACATCCAAAAATATGTAGACGTATTTAATATTAGATCATAATATTCGTAGTCACTTCCAATATTTCACCATTACCCTCAATATATTACCTTCACATTGGTAAAATACTTGGAACATAATGTATCAGGCTTCAATTTGTAATCACTCAGTACATGTTCAACACTTAGTTTCCTCCTCAAAATATTATCATCATTAATTCAGATTTATCACATCATTTACTTGTTTCTCTCACTTACAACAATTTTGAAAGTATGTGGTCTGAAAAACAATGTCCTCTCTACAGACAAACTCCGTTTCAAAAAACGTGATATGGATCGAGTAAAAAAGCTGTTAACTACATAAAATTGCAGCGTAATGTTCTCCAATCACAACAAAATGTTTATTGATGCTTCAGTTTTTTCATAATCCTTCTAATGTTGACCACACTTCCACAATGTGACAATAATAAACTAACAGGTCAACTCTATTTTTCATTAAATATTTGTATACAGACACAAATTCCTATAAATATAGCACAACAGTTCCACAAATTCATCAAAAATCATGTACAAACATTTTTGCTTAATTATACAGGACAGAAATCCAAAAATACATCTGGTATCATCGATTTTCCAAAACATATTTTCTAGCCAGAAATAGTAAAAGTATAATTTCTTTCCAATCCTGCGTAGTATGTTTAAATAGCTACAAAATTCACCCGCAAAACTTCCTTAAAATGCAGATGAAATAGAGAGACATGGAGAAATGAAGATAATTTGCGTATGCAAAAATTTTTCTCATCGAAAGCAATAAAATATATGTTTTCTTTCAAAACATAAGAAAATTCTCTCATCACCCAAGTGCAAATACAAATAAGTTTTCTATTACAGAAGTATAAAGTACTTTAAATGTTACCTCATTTCCAAACTTTTTCAAATGTAGCTAATGATACGCAAATCTCATTTTAAAAATATAGAAAAATTTCAGTTCTCTGACAAAACAATAGATTTTTTTCCCATTAACACACTGTAACCATACACTCACAAGTTTTCTTGAAATCATCACAACATATTACATTTCCTAGCATTAATTATTCTACAGATTCTCTAGCATTAATCAGTTTGATCTATCTCATCAACTCTGAGCATGACAAAGGCAGAAGCATAGATCAACATTACTCTTGGCAGAACATAATCTGAAATATTAAATAGTTATTGACTATTTAAACTGAAGCAGTAAACAATTCATAAGATCCATCATATCAAGGTAAAAAGATGGCAATTGCTGAAATATGGAAAAGTCTTTGAGATCTCTGAAGGGGCAAATTTCAGTACATCAGTATTGTTTTTCACAGGCGTATCACTTTGTCTGGGGGTTTCCTCACTCTTTTCAGAAATATATTCTGTGCTGCATTTTCTATTTTTTTCTACAGCAATACATAACGTTGCTTATATGTCTCACAGTTAGTTTCTTTCTTAAATCTGCTGATAAGTCAAAACTGTCCATCGTTTCTTTCAAAAATTGCAGATATTTTTTTCCTCGATGCAATTAAAAATTTTTCATTGGAAAGAAACTGTTTTATGTGAATCAACATCATCTGCTATAAAAACAAAGTGTTCTTTTGAATGAACCATAAGGGAGGACCAGCAATAGGTTTGCTGCTTCACCTCAACATCTGGGTGCACAGTCTCGTGGAACTGCATCATCGATGATCGAAGGTGCTGACCACTTGGGTGGGGAACCCAGGATGCTGGTGATGAACGACCCATCGCCACCAGCTCTCAGTAATGAATGCCGCACGGACGAAAACTGGCAGAGCGGCATGAGTAGGTGCAGGACACAATGTAGCTGACAACCACAGATTATCTTGGCTCGACTCTGACCCCTACCAGCATAAAACTGTGGGAAGTGCCTTATGGCATCATGCATGGAAGAGTCCACAACGTATTCTTAATTTGAAACCTGGATGTGGGGACTAGCCGTTCTGCCTCAGTGTTAGATTGGGGGTGGAAAGGAGGAACCGTCACATGTTGAATGCTTGATGGGTGCAGAAATTGTGGAAGATGTGAGACACAAACTGTGAATCATTATGCATCACAAGTGTATAAAGCAATCCTTCAAAAGATAAAATTTTTGAGAGTGCTGAACCTCAGACAGAAATGGATTATTGTGCTGTACTGCACATTGATACACCAGCTTGTTAGGAGCCAACCGAATGATGGTATCATGGACCATAGAATCAGCATAGGAATTGTGATGCAGCATAGGAATTGTGATGAGCATTGGTAGCAAACTGATGTTTGTGACTGAAGCTGTGTAATTCAGCTGCCCAAGCCCAGTAGGGCTGATGGGGCTGTTTCTGACGACAATAGAACTCAATATGCACAGGAATGACATGTGCACTTATGATGATAATTGAACAACAACTTACACATTTTGTTGAATGAAAGCAATGCTGGTTCCTGGAGAGGGGATAACTAACACAACAACTTGTAAATTCAAGGGGAAATCCAAGATAGGAGCAAAGACACATGTTGGCATCAGTGACGCCAAAAGCAAGGAAGTGTTACTGAAGCTGCTTCTCGTAAATGTTCCAGTCTTCTGCTGCATCATCATAAGGGGGCACGGGTAGTGGATACACCAATGGCATGGAAGGCTGCATAGTCAATGCGGCCAACAAGTTCATAATAACATGAGTCTGCTGCTGCTTGAGGAGAGATTGGAGCACTGCCCCCATGGACACGAGAACTGACAGAACAACCAAATAGACTGAACACATGGAAGTGACCACCACACTAGTTGCCATTTGTTTCATAATGCTAGACATAACCAATAGTGTGGTCACTAAGAACAAAAGTTTACTGAGCTACATTCAGGTAAACAAAAAACTTAGAAACAGTACAATAAGCAGTAGAATCCAATCTGAGGAGTGTCAGCTACACTGCCTTTATATAGAGGAGTACTCTAGTAGGCAGTGCAGCAGATGTCTTGCCATGCGCACTAGTCTTGTGACCCACTACAGGCAGCGTCTGGTAGCTGACCCCCACAACTGCCATTGGCAGACTTTTTAAGTGTAGCATGATGGTGGTCTGATGCCTCTGTGTGTATCCAGATGTTGCGTAAAGGATTATATAAATTCTCATCTGCTGTGTTGTGGACACCATGAAAGAAGTTGAACCATCATGTCAACTGACTTTTCATCCTGAAAAATCTTCAGTCACATAGAGTGTAGTGCCCTAGTACACTGTGTTACCCTTCAGTCTTTGCTGTGTAAAAAATACTGGGGGTATTTGCATGTAAAGGCCTTCAGGTATCATTTGTGTGAACAATATACCCAAAAGTTTTATCAGAGAGGATTTTTGAAATGATTTCTCATCCTTATATGGCCCACCCACTCACTTTTTTCTAGTTTTTGGCTTTATTTTATTTTCTTCACTTCTAATATGATACCTACCTCTTGGTTGCTGTCTACACAGCATATTTTTATCAACTTGGTGTTTTAAAAATATGTTATTCCTCTCATATCGATATGATTGTATTGCATTTTATTTTTATTCATCTTCTTGTTTACAAAAGCAGCCTATGCACAAGACATGCAGTCTAACTTCATGTATTCCATTTGTTTCAGAGACAGAAATCTATGATTTATAAATATAAAAACAGCAGTTACTGCCAGTCTACCATTGTTTCAGTCCCTATAAAATTATTTTTGCATTATTTTATAAATAATATAATATATTTATTTTATATTTGTAGTGCTATGCATCTGGAAACTGCAATGCGAGAAAAAGAACGAGAGATTACTGCCCTGGGTAAGAAGATACTGCTTTTGGAAAATGCAAACTCTGACCTTCTGGCAAAAGTTTTACAACTGAAGTATTCCACTGTACGCCAAATTCCAAAAAACCAATCGGCAATGCCAAAGAGCAATAGTGTTGAAGGTGTGTTGATGGACTTGGGTAGTGTGTGATGCATGCTATTTGTCACATTATTTCATGGTACTTAAGCATTTTAGGAAAGAGTTCTCATCACAGATCAATTCTGTTCAAAAGAAGTAAGTAACATCTTTAACACATTCTAGTATTTTTAACATTTACCTCAAAAATGTATACCTCCACACATTTTAAAACTTTTATGTATATTTTTCAAGATATGTGTTAAATCTTTTGTCAAAATAATATATATTTTAATAGCTCTGAAAACCAAAGACTTGCTTTACCTATGTTGTCTTTGTTATCATGTGTTAATCACCCTGAGCTATCTAAAAATCATTTGTGTTTTACTCAAAGATAGCTT
Source organism: Schistocerca serialis cubense (assembly GCF_023864345.2). Lineage (NCBI taxonomy): Eukaryota > Metazoa > Arthropoda > Insecta > Orthoptera > Acrididae > Schistocerca > Schistocerca serialis. The sequence continues at coordinate 315,756,046 of NC_064638.1, forward strand.
CTTGTACTGGTTATGAGTATAATACATATTGTTTGTTTATGTTTTATATTATTTGTAAGTATTCAGTGAATGTGAGCATATGTTTCCGCATTCTGCAGTGTCTAGAAACAGGTGCACATAGCTATATGCACTGTAGCATAAGCCATTCGTTAATATGTCACTTTCTTGTAATAATGTTACATTTTATTTTGGTTCCTGAATAACTTTACAAAACCATAAAAGAAAGGGGATCTCAAACTTTATGAACCCTTTGGGTATCTCGTGCCAAACATAAAAGTAGTAAATTTATAATGTATTAAAAAAATGTGGTAATCACTCTTTGTAATCAATTCGGTGGCTGTACATGACAGAGATACATTATCATTTTGAACATTATCAATACATAAAACAAATTTTCAATTACATGCAGATTAGGAATCAACAATCAATTTTAAAGTGAAAGTAAAAGTAAAGTTAACATCCTAACTAGACAGGACATTTATAAATTGGTGGAGTCTTAAGTAAGTCTACAGTCAAAAGGTTTTTGTTTGTGCTGACTGTAACTTTTCATTGCCACATTATCAGTAAAATCATTATACATCAGTAACAGTTTGCAGAGTTTTGAGATGAATAGTTTGTGGTAAATAACAGTGCAATTCACATTATATTTTTAAAGTGTCTTTAGCCATTTATTGTGCTGACAGTTTTACTTCAAAATAATTTTGTATGTAATTTAAAGATGTGTGCATATACTGTAAAAAGGGTTTATTTGTTAAGTTATGATAGTTTCATCCCATGGAACAACATACTTGTGAAATTTTCTTCCATAATTTATGTCTTCCTTAGAATATTTTATCTTGGTGAATTATATTTGATATGTTTAGAAATGTTTGTCATTTACTAGTGTTGGAATTTTATTGATACATGTCTAAACACTTTTTGTAACTGGAACTAAGTCTGTTAGCCGTATAAAATATATTCAACAAGTAATGTAATGACCCGTCTCGTGCCAAACTTTATGTACAATCTCTAATTGAGTCCAAATTAAGGTTAGATGTAGTGATGGGTGATAGTATAGCTGGAAGACAACGTCTTTAACAGTGAATAGATCTCATTGAACATTCTTTGAACATGATGACCACAATCATTGCTCATCATCTTTTGTTTGTGGTTAATGTTAGTCTGCCAATCCTGTACCTGTATCATTTTTGTTATGTCTTTTGTTGGTGAAGGTAACTGTTTTGTTCACCTTTAATAGTGCCATTTGTTCGCACATACTGGTATTTATTTGCACTGCTATAAGTGTAATGAAAATCTTTCTATTCATATCCCTGAGACTACCTGAATAAAACAGTGTGATGGAACTTCCACTAACTTCATGCTTCATTAAATGCTGAAACAACACTGACATTATTTCAGAAAGTTTGCCCATTTTCAACTTTCTGCCTGTGCACTTGTAATGAGGAAATGGAATAAACTGCACCCAGCGGATGCTTCATTCCTGAATTACCTTTTCAAGTAATGCTCCATAAGATGCTTCTCAAATTGAGAAAGTACATTTCTGAGTTACGCTCTTTGAAACAGGACACCAGCTTTCATTTTAATACATGTAGAACATCATGATTTGTGAGATGCATCATGAATTTTTTGTGATAAATAATGATACAGCTGAAAAATTAGTCAAACTATCACACTTAATTATGTATAACAGTAAATAAGAAGTAAATATTTCCTTTCCAGTACATGTTAGAACTGTCAGGCTATGGGAATAGCAATATCTATTAAGACCAAACATTTGTTCCATGTATAACATCCATTCTATTATATCATCCATTGCAACAATAAAAAACTGTGTCAAATGACTTTCAATATAATTCCAGTGCTTGCTTAAAGTCATTTGCAAAAATGTGGAAAATCTGTTAGGATGAAGTCAGAACTAAGGTTATTATGTACAGGTTCAATGTTTTACCAGTACTCTGCTTTACATTATACCTGCATACTTTCAAAGACTTCATTCAAGTCTGTACAGTGAATTCAAATTTTTTTTGTAAATATGCAGCTGTATTTCATATAAAGACAGAGCACAAATGAGTTGAAATGGTGTGCCGTGCCAAAAATCTTTCTGGGGTGAAAGTATGAAAAGATTTTGATGACCTATTCCTCTCATAATGTTAAGAAACCTCTTAATTTAAATACACTATCATTATTTAGACAGTATCCCATAAATTATCCAATTATTATGAAATTGAAGTTGAAGGAAAATAACAAAACATTGCAGTACAGTTTCTGAAATAAAGAAATTAAGGTATTCAAACAATGGAAAATCCAGGTTGGAATAATGATAATATTATAAAAATGGTAGACTGCTACTCACCGTATAGAGGAAATGTTGAGTCACAGAGAGGCACATCAAAAAGACTGCTAAACATGTGAGCTTTTTAGTCAAAAGGCACACACACACACACACACACACACACACACACACACACACACACACACACACACACAAGCCAGAGGATAAGCTAACACATCCATTGCTTTTAAAAAATCATTTAGTGAGCATTTAAGGTATTTTTTTTACCTATGATGAGATTAAATTGTTAATACATCATGTAGCAACTCATTCGTAGAAAAATTTGTTAATTATAAAACAAAACTCTGTTTGTTGCACAGCTGTTTGTTTGCATTGCAAATCAGATCCTGATCTGTAAAGTTATCTTCAGGCATTTACTATCGTCAATTACAGCTTTTTGACAGGAAACAACTAAACAAATATTCAAAACAATGGATAATATTATATAACAGTGATATTCATATAGCATTTACAATAAAAAAAATCCTTAAGAGGAAATATATCATACCTGACTGCAATTATTAACACTGGAGTAATACAGATGGGTATGAGAACTCAAAATATTTTAGGATGATAAGCTGAAAACCCAGCTGAAACTAGAATGCTATCTATTAATAAAAATTGTAACAGCTACTCTCGTGTTGTTAGTGCTAGTGCCGTAAATTTCCATTTCGACACATGCAATTTATTACAAAGTATTAATTTTTCATTTATTCCACAGTTTTTGATCTCACAAGACATGAAGTTTACAATGATAAAGACATAAAATATGCATCACAGAAGAAACTTGAACAAAGGTTAAAATTATATAAAACTAAAGTACACTTGATAAAAATCCAACTATATTTACTTTACATACTACTTACAGCAGCAGTAGACACAGAATAAAAATTTGCAACTCTCAGGTTGTAACAATAACTAAATACTATACACACATAAAATAGTTCTGTATTAAGTATGGTATTTGATTGTGTGCACATGGACACAAAATTATAGAAACTGCAGAAATTTGGCAGCTCTTTTTATGTAGCACACCAGTCAAATAATATATTAAGTCAGGGAGATGGAAGTGACGCTTATGTCACATTTGCTATGCTGTTCTCATTAAAAGTAGATGATCATGCGTAATTCTGACTCTGCCTGTTTTGGTCCTTTTAAACTCATCTGTCTCAATTGTTTACTAATGTTCAGCCTCTCATACATTGTTCCCCTTATTGTTGCGTAGTTACCATCATTTGAATTATATTTTTCTTTGTTAAACTGTCTTTAGTTGTATATAATTTTGTTTACACCTGACCAAATGGGATGGTATTTTGGTAAGACAGTGGGCTCAGATTTAGGAGAATAATGATTCAAATCCCTATTCAGAATTCCAGATTTAAGTTTCCCCTAAATTATTTTGGCAAAATCCTAAATAACAGTTTGTGATCTGTCTATCATGACCTCATCATTGATGGGACATTAAATCCATATATTCATCCTGTTCACATGTGCCACACTTGATACACATATCTCAGTAATAGTGTGCATTGGTGCATTGCAGAGGCTTTCCTTCATAAAGTATTATCAATAAGAGTAGTCACAAGTAAATTATGGGAAGGGGGGGGGGGGGGGGGGGGCAGTAAAATAAAACTGAACAACCACCACAACAGGACCATGGAATGGTTGCATTCATAAATGATCAGCACAAGCATTAATACATGTATTCCACTTGGACACAAGACTATCAGTTCCTCCAATTGAAACCAACATCCACATTTGTCTTTTTTCAGATAGCCAAAAATGTGAAAAAAACCTGGGCTATATGGAGGATGTTGCAGTGTTTCCCAACCAAATCACCTTCATCTGATTGACAATGTTGTGGCAGGCATTATCTTGCAATAGGATCATTCCGTCTGATAGCCTTCCTGGGTGCGTTGCAGTTTCTGAAAACTGGCTTCATAGTGGTGTGCATAGATTGTAGTTCCATGTTTGAGGAACTCAATGAGCAGTGGAAGCATTCCGTAGCGCAATAACACCTGCCCCCTTACTGACAGTTGGACGAAGGCCACACTTCAGTGATTGGGATAGAAAACACTGCAACATCCCCTATACAGGCCAGATCTTTCTCCAACAATGGAAATTCAGGATGGAATGCAACAATATTATAAAAAGAAAAATTGCTACTCACCATATAGTGGAGATGCTGAGCCACAGATAGGCACAACAAAAAGACTGTCACAAATAAAGCCAGTAAGGCCTTCATAAAAAATAAAACACACACACACACACTTCGCTTTCACTCACTCACTGTCACACAAACACAACTCACACACACACATGACTGCAGTCTCGGTCAACGAAAGCCACACTAATATGCTTCAATGGCTTCATTTGCATGAGACTGCAGTCGTATGTGTGAGTCACATTTGCATGCGTGCATGTGTGTGTGTGTGTGTGTGTGTGTGTGTGTGTGTGTGTGTGTGTGTGTGTGTGTGTGTGTCATCTATTTTTGATGAAGGCCTTACTGGCCGAAAGCTTTATTTGTGACAGTTATTTTGTTGTGCGTATCTGCGACTCAGCATCTCTGGTATATGGTGAGTAGCAACCTTCAAGGTCTTTCTACATGTGATTTTCATAACTTTGGTGACTTGAAGAAAGACATGCTTAGACGTTGGTTTCACTTGGACAAGGAAGTGCGAAGTGGGTGCAGTTGTGGATCCATTAGTTGTTGACCCTGTTCTATAAAACAGGAACTGATCAATTTGTCTCCCAGTGGGATGGATGTCTTAATGTGTGTGGTGATTAGTTTTGAATGAAACCATTCCATGGTTCTGCTGTGATGACTGTTCAGTTTTCATTTGACTGGCTCTTATACTTTTATGGTCGTACATTGTGATTTCTGCTTCAGTGTATTTCGTGTTTGTAATGAGGCATGTGTGCTTTTCACACAGGTCACTGCTGTGTTGACAGTTCCTCACACACAGACAACATACACCTACACATTCATGCAAATGCAGCTCCCACGTACATAACCACTGTCTCTGGCTGCCGAGACCACGGCCTCAGCATCCAGGGACACTGATCACGTGTGTGTGAGCTGTATTTGCGTGAACGTATGTGTGTCTATTTGCCTATTTCAGAAGAAGGGCTTCTGGCTGAAAGATTACATGTTTAGTAGTCTTTTTGTTGTGTTGACTCAACATCTCTGCTATGTGGTGAGTGACAATCTATCCTTTGCATAATATTTTCATTACTCCATCCTGGATTTTCCATTGTTCAATAAAACCAGAGAAAATAATTGATGGAAATAGATCCCAAAAAATTGAACCTTGAAGGATGCCTTGTGCAATTGTTCTCCAGTTGAGGAGAGAATTTGCTGTATTTGAAGAGAGAATTAATCTTTCTCTTCAGTTACATGTGTACAAAGTTAAGAGTCTTGGAGGGGGGGGGGGGGGAGCTGTAAAGCACTGTTACTAATCCTATACTTATAATGTAACTAGGTAGATAAAAAAATCTACGCACCAAGTGGTGGCAGGAGAACATGCAAAGGTTTAACTTACACAAGCTTTTGGAGCCATTGGCTGCTTTTTCTGGCACATGAGTTGAAGGGAAAGGAATAGGGGTGAAGGAAAAGAACTGGAGACTCTTAGCAAAAGGGATACACTTCAGAAAAGTCATCCAGAACCCCAGGTCAGGGGAGACTTAGTGTATGGGATGAGAAGGAAAGACAGACTGTTGGGAAAGATATAGAAAACTAAAAGGGAGTGAAGAAAGGAATAGTTACCATGAAGAAATGCTGAGATAGAAAGAATTAATGTACCGGGTGATCAAAAGGTCAATATAACTTTGAAAACTGAATAAATCACGGAATAATGTAGATAGAGAGGTACAAATTGACACACATGCTTGGAATGACATGGGGTTTTATTAGAACCAAAAAAAATACAAAAGTTCAAAAAATGTCCAACAGATGGTGCTTCATCTGATCAGAATAGAAATAATTAGCATAACAAAGTAAGACAAAGCAAAGATGATGTTCTTTACAGGAAATGCTCAATATGTCCACCATCATTCCTCAACAATAGCTGTAGTCGAGGAATAATGTTGTGAACAGCTCTGTAAAGCATGTCCGGAGTTATGGTGAGGCATTGGCATCGGATGTTGTCTTTCAGCATCCCTAGAGATGTCGGTCGATCATGATACACTTGCGACTTCAGGTAACCCCAAAACCAATAATCGCACGGACTGAGGTCTGGGGACCTGGGAGGCCAAGCATGACGAAAGTGGCGGCTGAGCACACGATCATCACCAAACGACGCACGCAAGAGATCTTTCAGGTGTCTAGCAACACTTTTTTTTTGTTCTAATAAAACCCCATGTCATTCCAAGCATGTGTGTCAATTTTTACCTCTGTATCTACATTATTCCGTGGTTTATTAAGTTTTCAAATTTATACTGACGTTTTGATCACCCGGTAGATTAACGGAAGGTGAGTGACGAGAACCAAGGACATGCTGTAATGCTAGTTTCCACCTTGGGAGTTCTGAGAAACTGTTGTCTGGTGGAAGAATCCAGATGGAATGTGAGGCGAAACAGGCACTGACGTCAGACTGTCCTGTTGTAGAGCATGTTTTGCAACAGGATAGTGTGTGTTGCTGGTATACACCCTCTGTCTGTGCCCTTTCATCCTGACTGATATCTGGGTAGCTATGTAAAAGGCTGAGTACAACGACTTCGCAAGTGTACCCAATATCAGGAATCCGGTAAAACAGTGGAACGATATCGCTGCAGCCGGAACAAGATCGTATATGAACGGCCCTAACGACGACTGAAGGACCCCTTCGACTTGACAAAAGTGTGACCCTTCCGCAAATTGCTGAAGATTTCACTGCTTGGCCATCAACAAGTGTTTGCATAACAGCTGTACTGATATAGTTTGGGAATTATGGATGTGTGGATAAGTGAGTCTGAGGCATTTTGGAGGTCACAGAAGATCCCTGTATTGTTATTGTTCTTGAATATGTGCTAATCTTATCAACAAAATTATTTATGTGGTGTGCAGTATTGTTTTTATTGCTGAAAACCAAATAGATTATTTGAAAATCATATTTTACAATAATATTATGATTTCTATAGCAGCATCTTTAACAGAAAATTTAACAGACCTGTCAGAAGATGTCTACCCCTGTAGCTGAGCGGTCAGTGCTGCCGACTCTGTGATGAGGACCTGGGTTCAGTTCCATGTACTGCTAGGGAGTTTTCATTGTTGGGAGGGCTGGAATATATTGCACTCTGCTTTGTGATGTGGATTGAAGACCAAGTTGTAGTGGCTCCAAGCTATGAAAACTGACAGCCTGGAGAGCAGTGTGCTGACCCCCACACCCCTCCATACCACATATAATGATGCCCTTGGCAGAGGATGACATGGCAGTCAGTTGGTACCAATTGGTCAGACAGGACTCGCAGACAGAACTGATGTTTTACGGTAGAAGAGAGGTTGGGCAATAACTTCCCTTAGCTTTTCTTGACCATTTCTTAAAATGGTTCAGATGGCTCTAAGCGCTATGGGACTTAACATCTGAGGTCATCAGTCCCCTAAACTTAGAACTACTTAAACATAACTAACCTAAGGACATCACACACATCCATGCCCGAGTGAGTATTTGAACTTGTGACTGTAGCAGCAGCGCGGTTTTGGACTGAAGTGCCTAGAACTGCTTCGCCACAGCAGCTGGCATTTCTTAATTTGTGATTTTTTGTTTATTGTTATACTTCTGGAAACAACCTTGTACAAAAGACTACTCAATTATTGTAGACAATGCACTTCTTATTATTTTATGGACTAATTTGATTGCTGTGGTGGATATCACAGACCAGCTAGATTTTTAATAATAATGCTTTCCAAGTTCATTGTTGAACTTTTACTACATTTGTGTAAAAGAATCATGAAAGCACTCTAAAATCATTACAGGATTCATAATCATATCACCTACATGTGATTTTAGAAATATCATCACTAGAGACTTTAACATTAATCTCAGATTTAACAATGAGGCACATTGCCTTTATTTTATTTTGGTAGCATAGAATTTAGTAATTGTTTTCTGCTTTTACAACATTTTTAAGTATAATTTTATGGCACTAACATATTCAATAAAACAATTTCTCTTATGTGACTTTGTTTTATAGTTTCTTTTGTTCCTTTACTGTGAAAATTACTTTCATTCTCCATGCAATGCAACTAGCACAACATTACCTTTATATTTAAGTTCTCTTCTGTAAAGTTATTTTTTCTGTTTTTAAAGGGACTGTAGGAAGCTGTGGCGAGCATAGAAGTTCCACCCCCTCCCTTGTAGACAAAAAATAAAATATGAGCTGAGGTCTTTGCTTCTTTTAGATTTCCAATATCTAAATTAGCAAAGTTTGAATTAACATGTACTTATAATGTTAATAGTGACACTGTAGCTGCCGCTCTTACAAAGTGTTTCTTTGACCACAGAGTTGTCGTATACTGTCACAGGTACATGATATACCTGAAATCTTTTGACTTTCACAAGTTGAGGTCTTAAGGACCAAGGAACATTGAAAGAGAGTATAGTTGTGAGTGAGCAAGTTGGACCTTACTATCTCTATTCCTTTGTCACTTTGATCATCTATGGCAGAATTTTCTCCACTGATTTCACACTAATCATTCCAAAACCAGGAAATATAAAATACATTGTTTTACTATTTTCCCTTTCCACTGTTGTCTATTATAACAATCTATTGCTAGCCGGAGGTGGTTTTCGTAACTCGAAGCTGACTTGCTAATAATTAGCAGTAGAGTACTCATAGTCAGACTTGCATGGAATATTAAGTAACACTGAACAAGAAAGATATTTAGCCATACTAAAATTCTGAGTATTTTCATCCTATTTCTTTCTGCCGTGCTCATTGTATTTTGCTTCATTTGATAATCAGATATATGTTAATCCAGGGTGCAGTTATCGAACCAAAAAAATCATCAGCTGCCTTACAAAGCATTTTATATCCCCTCCTTCCCATCCTCTGCCTTCTTGTAATATCTTAAATAACATTGTGATATTTTTTGAAAATCATTTTTACTGCTTAATAACAAACTAAATTTAAACCTGTTCTGCGATATTTTCAAAACAAACTTTCATAACTGTAATGTTTGCTCTGATTGCATTAATACTTGGAGGTAATTGCTAAACAAGATTGGATATATTGGGTACAAAATATATCTTACATAAAAATGGTAAAAATAAATCTTTTAGAAAGAGTAAGTTTATAATATAGTGTGTAAATTATGATGAAATGTTTGATTTTGTAGGGCCCACTTGGCATTCTGTACAGTGTATAGTATTTGGCTCTATAAGTAAATTTGAATTCCATCTATACATTTTGTATCTCCTACATCTAACATGCACTGTTCCAAAAAATTTGGTATGTACAATTCATGCAGAGTAAAATTTTTCTGAGATTGTGTATTTTCTATACTGATATTTTATTTAGTTAAAAACGTCACCATGAAAAGTTGCTCTGACCCCATGAATTGTATAAACTAATATGTGTAAAGAAGTCTAGTTTTTTTTTTGTTCCCGCCTTACTGTGCAAGCACAGAAGTGGTGTACACATATAGTGATGTAAATACTTTTGGGGGTGGGAAGGGAGAGGGAGGGTGCTCATTACTGCATAACCATGTCCATAGCAGACTGGTATGAGAAAAGGAAGCCAATTGGTGGTTCTTATAGATTTCTCTCATATGTGTGACAAAGATTTATATTAATGTTAATGATACTTTTCAAAAAGAGGATTAGTTTTGTATAAAATAAAAATATTTTCAATGCTGCCATTGTTTTATGTACAAATGTTATTACTTCATTCTTAAATCTTCAACTTCCAAATGTAAAATGCCAAATGTATGTTCATCATATATTATCATAGTTTGGTACTGCTGAATATTTTTGCCAACTGGTATATTTTTCTTGTTTACGAATAGCATGGAGGGACATGTTGAGCTGGGCATGCATGCTCACACACACACACACACACACACACACACACACACACACACACACACACACAATTTGTAGATGGACACACTTGTACACAACAACAAAATGTATGCCCAACAGGTTGTATAGCAGAGGATACCTCTTATAGTACCAGTGCTAATTGTATTGTTGAAATCTGGAAAAAAAATATTGTTGTGATTTAATTTATTGATTTAATTAACTATTACTAAATGAGGTATATGGTCCTTGCCGCTTGTCTGTAGGTTTATAGGATATGCCAAATTCTCTTAGGGTTTTACTGTTTAGGACTGAGCCATTAATTACTGAATTGTTACTTTTTCATTTTATTGTGAAAATAATAGTGTATTTTTATTATCTCTTAAAGAACTGTGATGTTTTTATTCTCAGAACTGCAAGAGATATTTTGTGAGTACGCTGCTTTTGGTATGAATTCACAACTAAAGCTGTGAATGGAGGTTGAGTATTTCATATTTTTATAAAGTGCCAAATCATGTTATTGTTAGCAGTTCTGTGCAATGTACATGAAGAAATTTTACAATGTATATAAAATTACTGAAGAGGGTTATTTTAAAATGCAAATTCCAATTAATTAATGCTTATCCATCTTGATGTACAAAACTTTCCTCTGAGCTATGCCCCTGAAGTTGTGTGAAATAAAATTTTTAACTTATACTGTTTCTTTCATTTATTTAATATCATTACACTAACAAACATAACTAACTCATTCAGGCATCAGTGTACTTTTGGTATATTATTCACCTACCAAATAATAGGGGTGATGCATAACCATGTAAATAGTTTAGCTATAGTATCATTCTGTTCTTGTCATATAATTGTCACATTGTAGTTGCTAATCACATTTAGAGCTTGTAAAGTAAATACAATCTCTGTGGTAGAGTTCTGCTGAAAATTTGTCAGGGTGTATATGATCTGGGACAACTGGGAGATCCGGGAAAAACCTGGGATTTTTTTCATCCGGGAGAAACCGGGAAAACCCCGGGAATTTTTTAGAATTCTGGGAAGTTTTCATTGTTTTTGTTCTTTGTTAAATTTTTGTGATTTTGACTGGCAAGAACAGAGTCTCTAACAAAGGATATTACTGTATACCGCTATTTCAGAATAATACGCAACAATAAAACATGAACGAGAGAAAAAACGAAAATAAAACTTAAATTGCAAAGGAAATGCGCCATATACAGCAACAAAACACAGTGCTCATACAAGCGTCTGCCAACAGCAAAATGTGTCAAAGGCTTTAGGAAGACAATGCAATGTTCCGTAACAACAAATTGCCTTCAATGAACGTGACGTCACAACTGTGGTACATTAGATTCGTTTTAGCAGTTACAAGCGGGTTCATGCCCATGCGCAGTTGAGTAGTACCTTCGCCCGTTTCTGGCTACAGACATGTGGCTGTTGGCTGTGTAAGCAATCGCAGCAAGCAGCTAGATGCTACCGGGGAATATTTTACTGGTGCGCAGATTCTTACATGCGCAGCAGGCCCAGTTGTGGAGGGGGGGGGGGGGGGGGGCAAAATTCATACTATTGAGGGAAAAAACCATGTTTCACAAAGCGACTAGCATCCAGAGCATGTTAGTCTATCGATTATTCATATGACTTTGAAACGCATCCCTGTCGATTTTTGAACACATTCTAAGTTGATTTCTGAATGAATCGTAAGTTGATTTGTGAATGCATGCATAGTGTACATGATGTCTCTGTCAGGGGAATCCTCGTCGCATGTAGAAACAAACTTTCCTACATACAAAAGGGGCTATACGAGCTGAGCGGAGTAAGGCCGAACGGATGAATGACAACCACTGTCTGCTTGTGTGGTTGACTGGGTTTGCGAATGATGAGCATTGTTATAATTACTAGCTAAATCCATAGATTCAGACTATAGGAGTGGAAATAAACGAATAACAGGTAAGAAAGATCACGTATTACCTTCTCAATGTATCTAAGAAAATGAAATTTTGACAGAAAATTTTTGGCTGGATTGCTATACTAGTAAGGGCCAGTTGTATAGTCCCCCGCTAGCAACCGCTTTTAATTCTATTCTGGAAGAAGTGCAGAAAACGCGTTGTACGAACATGCAGCAACGTCTAACCGGAGAATAATCGCGGGATAACTAAACCGGTGATTCTGGCAGAGTTAGTGGAGTTAACCTGTGAATAAGCTTTGACATTGGCAGGAATAGTTACCGAATTAGTGATAACAAGACTGTTTGTTAGAACGAGGAAGGAGAAGAAACGGGGACATCACATAAATTATGGAACAACATGACGATTCCAAGTTTGTATAAAAATTTTGTACTACTACTTTTCGATCTCATACTTGAGAAACTGGAGCGTACGAATGAAGTGTGAAACTATTTCCTAACCTAAGGCTTTTTTCTTGTAGCAGGCCTAATAGGCATTTGATATTGGTACTTTGTGAATTATATTCTGTCGTTACAAAAAAAGAGCGTTTGTGCCAAAACAGTCTCGTTTATTTGGTGTGTATTGCAATTGTTGCAGTATGAGAAATGCCTATTTTGTTTTATATTGCAGAGAGTGACAAAATAGATGTAATCAGATTGGGAAACCACACCAGCCTTGGGTCCTGTTTGCATTAACAGCTTTTTCAGTACTAGACAACGACATTTCGACTTTTCATGTAGCAAAATATTTGACAAACTTTGATGAGGTGATAGATTCTTTCGCAGAAACAAAAGCACGCCATGTAAAGCTGTTGTTAGCTGATAGGGAATAAAGAGTGCAAATTTTCTGAAGAGTTAAAAAAAAACGGGGGGGGGGGGGGGGACAGGATGTTAAACCGGCCAATTGTAAGCAGAAAGGCACCACAGGACATTTTATTTTCCGCTGTCCTGAATATGGTTTGATGGCATCCATTACAATTCAACAGAGCGAAGTACAGTGACGTGCGATAGAAGAATGCTGTGTGAGGAGGCGAGGCACTTCCCTTTGGCACACTTATGACCAAATAACATGTCTTACATTTCCTTGAACACACATGTTTTATGCATCAGGCTCTTCAGAAAGATGTGGGCTACAAAATGGACATATGTTTGAAAAGTCGATTTTTTAAAATTTTTGATGTCCTATCTCAAACATTCGAGGGAGTGGCGGGGTATTGTACCGGTTCAGAAATATTGTAGATCCAGGGCTGATGCGCAGAGCAATCTGAGTTACAGTGGGGTAGTGGGTAGTCTCCATGTGACCCGTGTTTACATTTAGTGATTTTGCTCTTTCCTCTTCGTTTACTGCTCTCATGTCAAATGAAAACAAAACAGATTTCCTGATTGCCACCTTTCTGACAGTCAAGCATTAATTGCCTTGCAGAACAATGAAGTTACTTTTGTCGGTTTGCTAAAGAAATTTTCTTTTTAATTCCACACACTGTTCGCTGCATTTCAAGTGCAAGTTTTCAGCTTATAGCACATATGTCATTATGCCCTAATAAAGAATCAAACATGAGATAACGCAGTACTGGTACTCCAAGAAAATTTACATTGCTAAAACCACATTGAAAAGCTTAATATCAGGTCGTGGCCTACTTAACTGGGAATATCGACATACAAATGTGCACTTTAAATGTGTACATTCCGATGCTCTTGGAGTATCCTCAGATGTCTTGTTTCTTCTATGACATAATGTACGATCTTTTAATGTTTTACACGTACAAACATACGGGCTCCCTGCGACATCGTAGCTGTGCAAGCGCGGTGACACCTGTCATCTGGCGCTCTCTGGCAAATACGGAAATGAACCTATTTCTAACAGGTCACGGGAAAATATTCCGAATGGTGGTTTGAAAAGTGTTACCATCAAAGTACCATTCTGGCAGCTACAACAGAGCTATGTGTGATAATGTACAATGAATTTCTTAAATCACAGAGCGTTTGACTCTCATTTAAAAATCAACTCATTGATGAGGAGCCATTTATATGAATTTCAAGTCTAGAAGATCAGACATTTAAGTCGTTATTAAAAATTTTACGTTCACATTTGTGTGATATATCTTAAATTGTAATACATGCATAAAAGACCAACTTTGTATGTGAAAGCTTAGCGTCTCTTGCAGCGTATTAATCTTACAGACCGATATTATATGTGAAAGCTTTGCGTTTCGTGTAGCAACACTATGTATATTAATTTAAACCATTAATTTTTTCTGTTTGTGCATTCGCGCTACTTAACCGTGTGTCCTAAGCTCTGAATACCCGCTGTCATCGGCTGGTGAGATCACGTGACATGAGCTATGACTGGCTTACAAAAGTGCATCGCAATCTCGATTTCAATGCTTCAGAAAGTAACATGCGGTGTTTAGTGGAATTCGAATTTATACTTTCGTAATATGAAAATATGCAGTGTATATGTTGCTGCACATCAAAGATCTTTCCAAAACATGTTTTTTTCCCCTGTGTTTAGTTTTATAAAGTGCCGGGAAATTCTACTCCTGTGTATAAAACCATAATCATTCAAAGGACTTATACAGTTCCGAGAGAAAATATACTGCCAGTTAACAGGGAAAAAGTATGTTTTCACTTGGGAGAAAGTGTATTTTTAACCGGGAAATCCAGGAGAAATCCGTGAATTTTTTTTCCTTGTCCACGTATACACCCTGTTTGTGCTATTACCAGTTGTCCAGCTACATTTGTGTCAGTTCAAGAGAGGGTTGCATATGGAGTTTGGTAACCATATTTCTGTCTGGAGATAAGACATTTTATTGAGCGGTTGTTATGGAAACAATATACACTCCTGGAAATTGAAATAAGAACACCGTGAATTCATTGTCCCAGGAAGGGGAAACTTTATTGACACATTCCTGGGGTCAGATACATCACATGATCACACTGACAGAACCACAGGCACATAGACACAGGCAACAGAGCATGCACAATGTCGGCACTAGTACAGTGTATATCCACCTTTCGCAGCAATGCAGGCTGCTATTCTCCCATGGAGACGATCGTAGAGATGCTGGATGTAGTCCTGTGGAACGGCTTGCCATGCCATTTCCACCTGGCGCCCCAGTTGGACCAGCGTTCGTGCTGGACGTGCAGACCGCGTGAGACGACGCTTCATCCAGTCGCAAACATGCTCAATGGGGGACAGATCCGGAGATCTTGCTGGCCAGGGTAGTTGACGTACACCTTCTAGAGCACGTTGGGTGGCACGGGATACATGCGGACGTGCATTGTCCTGTTGGAACAGCAAGTTCCCTTGCCGGTCTAGGAATGGTAGAACGATGGGTTCGATGACGGTTTGGATGTACCGTGCACTATTCAGTGTCCCCTCGACGATCACCAGTGGTGTACGGCCAGTGTAGGAGATCGCTCCCCACACCATGATGCCGGGTGTTGGCCCTGTGTGCCTCGGTCGTATGCAGTCCTGATTGTGGCGCTCACCTGCATGGCGCCAAACACGCATACGACCATCATTGGCACCAAGGCAGAAGCGACTCTCATCGCTGAAGACGACACGTCTCCATTCGTCCCTCCATTCACGCCTGTCGCGACACCACTGGAGGCGGGCTGCACGATGTTGGGGCGTGAGCGGAAGACGGCCTAACGGTGTGCGGGACCGTAGCCCAGCTTCATGGAGACGGTTGCCAATGGTCCTCGCCGATACCCCAGGAGCAACAGTGTCCCTAATTTGCTGGGAAGTGGCGGTGCGGTCCCCTACGGCACTGCGTAGGATCCTACGGTCTTGGCGTGCATCCGTGCGTCGCTGCGGTCCGGTCCCAGGTCGACGGGCATGTGCACCTTCCGCCGACCACTGGCGACAACATCGATGTACTGTGGAGACATCACGCCCCACGTGTCGAGCGATTCGGCGGTACGTCCACCCGGCCTCCCGCATGCCCACTATACGCCCTCGCTCAAAGTCCGTCAACTGCACATACGGTTCACGTCCACGCTGTCGCGGCATGCTACCAGTGTTAAAGACTGCGATGAAGCTCCGTATGCCACGGCAAACTGGCTGACACTGACGGCGGCGGTGCACAAATGCTGCGCAGCTAGCGCCATTTGACGGCCAACACCGCGGTTCCTGGTGTGTCCGCTGTGCCGTGCGTGTGATCATTGCTTGTACAGCCCTCTCGCAGTGTCCGGAGCAAGAATGGTGGGTCTGACACACCGGTGTCAATGTGTTCTTTTTTCCATTTCCAGGAGTGTATTTACTTTATAACATACAGATATCTGTACACTATGTAGACCTGCGAGTTAATGTTTACTTGAAATATGGTAGTTCGTTTGAAACACCCATAACATTTTCTGCATGAAACACAATGAAATCTCATTCTAAAACTAATGTAGTTGTTGATTCTTTTCTTGTTTGGAGGCAGATTGCACCTCATAAAATGCATGTAGCTGCTTATCTGAAATAGGAATGCCATAACAGATCTCAAGAAAGGCCTCAAAGACTTCTAAAAAATCTGCTAGCAAGTTCTTGTTTGACTTCAATTATGCAATCACAGGGACTACAATTAAAGAGGAAAGATAACATGTGAGAATTCAGTACCTTAAAAGGGTTGTCTTTCACATGTGTATTCAACATACAATAGAAAATAAAACCTGGAATGAGTAGCTCCACAACCTTACTACTTAGTGAAAGGTTGGTAGCCTCTTATGTAAAAATACATATCAACCCAGTGAATTAACAGAACTTTTACAATATGATATTTTAATCATCATATCTTACTGCCCTCTATATTTTTTCTGATTTACATCATCATTCTATTCAAAGGCTGGTTTCATGCAGCTCTTTGCAGTAGTCTGTCCTTTGCTAGTCTTTTCGTCTCCGTATATGTCTCTTCTCCCTCTCCCCCTCTCTCTCTTTCTCTTTTTCCCTTTCTTCCCTCCATTACCAAATTTACTACTCCTTGATGACTCTGGATGTGTCCCATCACCCTGTCTCTTCTCTTAGTCAGTTTGTGCCATAAAGCTTGGTTCTCTGCTATTCAATGCAGTATATCTTCATCAGTTATACAGTCCAGCTATGTAATCTTCAGTACTCATCTGTAATGCTACATTTTGAAAGCTTCTATTCTATCATATTTTTGCTTATCATCTATTTTCCACTTCCATAAGAGGCTCCACTCAAGACAAATACTTTCAAAAAATATTTTGGCAGCCTCCATTTTATATGCTCTTTGCTTTGGCTATCATCAGTTTTTTTGCTACCCACCTAGTAAAACTCATCTTCATATAGTGTCTCCTTTTCCTAACCTAATTCCCTCTGCATCAGCTGAATAATTAAACTGCTTAGTATTTAATTGTGTTCGTATTTGTCTTGAATCTCTTTTGAAGAGACTATCTGCAATGTTCAATTTATCTTTTGAGTACTTTTCTGCCTTTGGCAAAGTTACAATGTCGTCAGAAAATTTTAAAGGTTTACTTTTTTCTTTTTTAAATACACTCCTGGAAATGGAAAAAAGAACACATTGACACCGGTGTGTCAGACCCACCATACTTGCTCCGGACACTGCGAGAGGGCTGTACAAGCAATGATCACACGCACGGCACAGCGGACACACCAGGAACCGCGGTGTTGGCCGTCGAATGGCGCTAGCTGTGCAGCATTTGTGCACCGCCGCCGTCAGTGTCAGCCAGTTTTCCGTGGCATACGGAGCTCCATCGCAGTCTTTAACACTGGTAGCATGCCGCGACAGCGTGGACGTGAACCGTACGTGCAGTTGACGGACTTTGAGCGAGGGCGTATAGTGGGCATGCGGGAGGCCGGGTGGACGTACTGCCGAATTGCTCAACACGTGGGGCGTGAGGTCTCCACAGTACATCGATGTTGTCGCCAGTGGTCGGCGGAAGGTGCACGTGCCCGTCGACCTGGGACCGGACCGCAGCGATGCACGGATGCACGCCAAGACCGTAGGATCCTACGCAGTGCCGTAGGGGACCGCACCGCCACTTCCCAGCAAATTAGGGACACTGTTGCTCCTGGGGTATCGGCGAGGACCATTGGCAACCGTCTCCATGAAGCTGGGCTACGGTCCCGCACACCGTTAGGCCGTCTTCCGCTCACGCCCCAACATCGTGCAGCCCGCCTCCAGTGGTGTCGCGACAGGCGTGAATGGAGGGACGAATGGAGACGTGTCGTCTTCAGCGATGAGAGTCGCTTCTGCCTTGGTGCCAATGATGGTCGTATGCGTGTTTGGTGCCGTGCAGGTGAGCGCCACAATCAGGACTGCATACGACCGAGGCACACAGGGCCAACACCCGGCATCATGGTGTGGGGAGCGATCTCCTACACTGGCCGTACACCACTGGTGATCGTCGAGGGGACACTGAATAGTGCACGGTACATCCAAACCGTCATCGAACCCATCGTTCTACCATTCCTAGACCGGCAAGGGAACTTGCTGTTCCAACAGGACAATGCACGTCCGCATGTATCCCGTGCCACCCAACGTGCTCTAGAAGGTGTACGTCAACTACCCTGGCCAGCAAGATCTCCGGATCTGTCCCCCATTGAGCATGTTTGGGACTGGATGAAGCGTCGTCTCACGCGGTCTGCACGTCCAGCACGAACGCTGGTCCAACTGGGGCGCCAGGTGGAAATGGCATGGCAAGCCGTTCCACAGGACTACATCCAGCATCTCTACGATCGTCTCCATGGGAGAATAGCAGCCTGCATTGCTGCGAAAGGTGGATATACACTGTACTAGTGCCGACATTGTGCATGCTCTGTTGCCTGTGTCTATGTGCCTGTGGTTCTGTCAGTGTGATCATGTGATGTATCTGACCCCAGGAATGTGTCAATAAAGTTTCCCTTCCTGGGACAATGAATTCACGGTGTTCTTATTTCAATTTCCAGGAGTGTAGAATAAGGAAGAGTTTACAGGGAGAGATTTATAAACCTGACAGCTCGAATATAGGCCTACAGATTTACTCGTTAAACATATTTCTGCAGCACTTTGACTCTTGTTTCCCCTTAAAACAAACAAAAGTAAAATTAAATGAAAGCAGGAACCTTGATACCGGGACTGAAGTATCTTGTGACAGGAAGAGAGAGAGAGAGAGAGAGAGAAAGAGAGAGAGAGAGAACTCTACCCAGTTCAGTGGAAAAGCTGTAGTCAATAGGTGCATTCCAACACCATCACTATCTTGATATTTTCCAGTCCATCATTAAAAAAGTGAAACACATGCACTATTTAT